>NC_058021.1:15034590-15356763 GCF_019176455.1 Solea senegalensis
TCTTTGGACTTGTAATACTAAGCTACAGAATCCTGCAGGGCTTCTAAAGGATGCCTCCCTTGTCTTGTGTGGTTCTGATGAACATCATTACTAAAAAGGGCTAATTGGATAGAATATCAATATTTTAATCCAAGACTCAATTGGTATGTCTGTTCTCTAAAATGTACTTTTGTGTTTTACTGCATTCACTGTTACCAAAGTTGCCTGAGACAAGTATTCTCAGATACAGACATAATATGGGGTGGGGGTTTCTCGGATGTAGGTGTCAGAATAGATTAGATTAGACTTTATTTGATCCCACACCGGGGAAATGCACTTGTTCCAACAAAACGGAAGAGGAAGAGTGACAAATGCAAAAGGGATTAGAATTAGAAGTAATCAAATAAGACAAAAATAAGGTAGCTCATGATTCAGTCAAGCTCCAATTCTGACAGTACCAGTCCAGGAGGTGCAGGTGCTGCTGTAGCTACATTAATGTTGATGAGCGTGAGCTGCAGACAGAGGCAGTGAGCTCTGACACTATCGCATTGGACCTGGACCCTGCATCACCGCGGACAGTCACCCTGACATCACCCGATGATCAGCGGGGCTTGTACTGGAACCAGGCCCAGCACTCCAGTGGGAGCTTTTTAGTTTGAATTTGACCATCTGTTTGGCTCATTTAAGCAGTAACTTGACTATTGCCATTTGCATTCATAATAGTAGGTTACAATCTGTTACCTATGCCCGGCTTGGCTGTGCATCAGTCAGAAAATAAGCAGATGATTGGCTGACCAACCAGATCTTGCTGGAGCTGCAAAAAAGAAGTGTGTGCGAGAGAGAGGACGTGTGAAACTGAATTGATGGTGCTTCAACGAAACAAAAGAAAACAAATAGATTGTATTGCTATCAAAACTCCTAATAACACACGGGAAGAGTGTAAAATGCAGGACCTTTAAAAGGAGTTGAGTGAAGAGCTGAAGGTAGATGTTGCCAATTTCTTTCCTTCAAATTTAAACCTGACACGCATTGATTTGAAGTTTACTTTCTACACAGAATTTAAAATATAATCCCCCATGCCAGATGGAACCAAAAGCCTTTCTAAAATCGATAAAACATGAAATGCAAAATTGCCTTTTACTTGTGTTCCATAAGGAGGGCCAGCAGTCGTGCATTGATAATTCTGCAAAAAACCCATCGCTGCATTCCTCCTCACACAAATGCCTTGGTAATTATTAAGGCTTAATTAATCTCCTCTTATGCATTATTGGAGATATAAGCTCCCGGGCTGCAGATCAAAGGAAAGCAACCTTACTGGAGAACAACATGGAACAACTGAGCTGCTGTGTTTCACCATCTCGTTCCTGATGATGTCAAGTCCACATGCTTTGTGAGGTTTTATTTTCATAAGCTATAATCTATTGCAGTTAGGTGCTCAAGGGGGTTTTTAAATGTTGCAAAATTTTCTAGTGACATGGGTTTTCAAGAACAATCTTTCCAAACCGATTCTATGCTGTGTGGCCAATGTTTTGTGGCTATTGAAGTTAAAACCTTTGTCAAACGTCGAGGGTTCCCCCGCTTTTCGCTCTATATCAGCTGGGATTGGCTCCAGCTCCCTGCAACCTTCACATGGAGGTAGACAATGTTTCATTGTCAATTTTTAACGAATGGTCTGTATGTATATAGCAGCTATACATCCTAGAGGATTTGATCAACAAGCTCCTTTGAGTGCATTTGTGCTGTGATTATCAGTTTGTATTCTATTAGTCTTTTAACAGCCTTTTTTCCTCGTATGCGTTTTCTGTGGCCGACTGTTTTTCGACCGCTATTGTTTACATCTTTAAATTGAACTTAACCATCAGGAGTGCACTTACATTGATTATTCATTCAGTGTAACTTACAGTGCTCAGGTTATGTTGTTGCCTCATGATGTACGGTTCATCTCACGTTTACATTCATCTCGTAGTCACGTGATAGTTGAGTCTGTGGTCTGACAGTGAATGTGCTAATGAGACGCAGCAGTCGACGACACTATGGAATCCTTTCATGCTGTCTCACAGACCGATGGATATGACATTTGAAGTCACACATGAATCAAAAAGAACTTCGGCACAACGTCAAGTGTGACGTATGTAGATTGCACAATGACTGAAATGTGAGCCACGACACGAATTAGTGTAGATGAAACGTAGCAGCAGGAAGTAGCGATTGCACAATTTCTGACACTGTCATAAAAGTGTTGTAGGCCGTCTTTGGTCGCAAAACTATGGCGTCAAAACAGTCGTCTTTGAACCTCTCTCACGGTGCAGTGTCGGAGGACCATTATAGCAGCCACAACCAAAGAAATCACCAGGATTTTTCATCTGGGACAGCCCAAAATCATTTAATACAAGTAGCAACAAAGATTTCTCACCATTTCATTTATATTCACGGTTGTCTCTGTAGCCAGTTGTAAGGGCTGGGTCACACATTCCATGCCTGCCTGTTCACAGAAGTCAACTAGAGCTGTGGTCCACGCAGACACGATCCCACCTCCAGTTGGAGTTTGCGCACCAACTGTGCATGCTCTCTCTAGCATAACACTTTCCAGTCCAGTTGGCGTGAGCCCGTTTATTGGTCAAAAGAGACAATGAATAAGATGGTAACCATGGAAACTTGCTTGAGATGAGAGGAGGTTTGCTTGTACCCACAAATGTTCAACTCAGCAATTAAAAGAAAACACAAGGACGTACAAAAGAGGGTGATTTCCTGAGAAATCGCTACTACTGGAGCGGAATGACAGATGAAGTGCGCATGCGCGGCGCGTCAGGCTCACATGGACTGATCGATTTTGATTGAGCGGAACTGTGGGCATGTGCACACACGCAGAAATGCGAAGTAGCTCTTCACGGACATTGAATGCGGAATGTATGACCGGCCCTGAGCCATTCTTTTGTCTGCCATCGGCGGGACATTACACTGATGGTGTCAGATCATCTATGGAAGTTTTT
The DNA here is from genome assembly GCF_019176455.1 of Solea senegalensis. Lineage (NCBI taxonomy): Eukaryota > Metazoa > Chordata > Actinopteri > Pleuronectiformes > Soleidae > Solea > Solea senegalensis. Next base: position 15,037,560 of record NC_058021.1, read on the forward strand.
CGTGAAAGTTTTCATCAGGCTAGAATCACTTAGATTGGTCTGGTCTGTTTTCGTTTTTAGCCTAACTGAGAATTTTTTTTGGCAGTGGTTTGATCTCTGTGGCAACAGTCTGGGGATGACATGCTCCTGTTTTAACATGCCAGTGCCCCCGAGCTCATAATAAATGTGCGTTTGCTGTGCAAGAATTAGACAGCACAGAGCCCTGACCTCCAGCCCATACAGCACCTTTGGGATCAACTGAAACACTGACTGCAAGCCAGACCATAGTGTCTAACAACTCTCATTAATTCTCTTGAGGATAAATGGGAGTAAATCCCTGCAGCCAGTCTCGAATACAAGGGCGAAGGGATACACTGGCAGACTTGTGTTGGAGTTTGTTGAGGCGAGTTTAGTTTCAAGAAAGTGCCATATATACCTTTGGGTACTTCAACTGCTCATACTGAATAAAAACATTTGATTCTTTTCAAATTGTTTCTCAGCAGCGCATTTAAGAAAAGAAGAGCATCAAAGTTTCACAAAAACAGCAGGTGCTGTGTCAGAAACGAGTGTTCAAAAGACTGTTGCAAGAGCAATGCACAGTGAGTTGTTTCGAAACACCACGAGTATTGAACTGAGAGGCTTGTTCCAAACAATCTGGTAGAATGCCTCTTATCGATCCGCCACTAATAGACAGATAGGATAATCTCAGTAGTGGGAGATAAGAGTAGTAAATGTGCTAGTGCTGGTGAGGAGACGCTCTCACAGCAAACAAAGGGAAAGTTGTTAGTGTTCATTGGCCCGGCAGCTCAGCAGAGACCTAAGGATAAGCCTTAAGCCAGTGCACAGCAGATAGCCAGGGGTGAGGTGAAAATGCAGACAATGCGGCGGTTAGGCTCCGAGGCAAGAAGCCTTCCGCAATGGCAGACTACACCAGATAATGTGTCACACAGCAGCATGTTGGTGTCGCAAACAACAAGACCCTTATTCACGCTGTCAGGGGAGGCTTCATGGAAAGAATAAGAAATGACAGAGAGGAGAGATTCAGAGGGAAGGAGAAGGCAGAGTGAGGAATGAAAATCTCTTGAGTGGGATCTTAAGAATAGGTTAGTAAAGGTGTGATGCTGCGGGCGTAGAGAATAGATGTAGATTCCCTTCTGTCATTCCCTGTGTAGGAATTGGAAGGGCTGGCCGGATAATATAATTGGTTCCAGGAGTGGTGAATGATGCGGGGAGGGACCAAAAAACGCACTCTGAGAAACCTGACGGTACACGCAGGGGAAAGAAAGGAAAAAAGGAAAACAAAATAAATGTAAGTTGACAGGCAAAGTGGGGGACAGTTAGGCTTAGTGTTATTACCATGACAAAGAGAAAAGAGCCCAGTGTCTACTCCCTGCATGGAGGGTGAAGAGGTTTAAGGACAGAGCAGCAGGAGATGAGGAAGTGGCACACTGAGCATGGGTGTGTGTGTGTGTGTGTGTGTGAAAGAGAGAGAGTCTCTATGCGCTTGTACTAGCCTGCGGGTGTGTGCGTGTGAATCCGTGTGAGCTCCCTGTCGCTCTCCGTCTCCCTCTGTCATGTGTATGTATGTAATGATACCTCTTGCAGGGTGTAGCACTTTGTCTGCTCTGATATTAATACTCTGCAACTAGAAGATAACTAGGGAGGCTCATGGAGGAATTTCTCCACTTCTAACGACAGAAATGATTAAGTATGTTTGTTATATGCTCACACAGGGCCTGAAGTGGTGTTACAGATTGAATCAGCTGCAGTACAGACAACTATCAAAGACTGATGACTCCTAAGGGCCCCTTCAGGCATGCAGGAGACTGATTGCTCCTCTGCAGGGCATGAAGTGACATCATCCCTGGCTGGAAGCTGTTAAGAGTAGGGCTTCCAGAGAACTAGCAGAGTGCATGCTTCATATACCATCTTTATATGCCTCACACACACATCTCTGAGCATTAGCATGGAGAGTAGCTTGTGTGTCTTTACACAGTCGGCTGTGCCGCTTCACATCAGCCGGCCACATCAAACAGAGGAGGACAGGGTTAATCTCTCCCCGTGGAAATACCCAGAGGTTTGTGCAAAGATGCACACAACATCTGCGTTACTCAATGCTGAGGAAAAAAAATAATGAATTAATGAAACGGCATGGAAAATAATTGTATTCATCTGCATCGGAGTGAAGTCACTGAAGAGCTTCATTCCAGGATTAGATTTTTATACAGCATTTAGAGCACTAGTGTTGTCAGCAGCTGCAGGCATTGCTAACCAAGCAGCATCAAGCATTCCACTTTGGTTGTATTTTCCCGTGTTTGAAAAGAATTAAATAAAAAAGAAAAATGATGTGAATGGCTTGTTCAATTACGTTTAAATATGGTTTCACACCAGGATAAAACACAAGGTAAATTGGACAAATACAAAGCTTGATTTTTTTAGTATGTTTTTTTTTTTTTAGGGAATGTATTTGAGCAAAATGCAGTAACGGCTTATCAGACAAGTCAAAATTACTCTTTGATCCCATTAGTTTGGAATACAGAGACACCACGCGTCCGTCTTTTTGCCATTATCTTCAAATGTGTGTCTCTTTGTCTCTTGTTTCTTGTCAGGGACCAAGGTTAGAAACAAGTGAAGTGATGTTCCCTTACTGACGTTGTTGTTTTGGGTCATTTAATGTTTATTTTTCATGACGCCTGTGACTATGTTGCTCTGAGATTACACAGGGATGCCACAGCTGCATCACTGCACTGTGTGGCTGAATAGAATGTGCATTAGGTGTAGTGAGAAAAACATAGGATTGTGTTTTGTTTACTGTAACAGTTATGATTGAGTCACACTTGTAATTAGGACATTTTCTATATCAACTTCAGTGAATACAGTATTATTCAAACAATTTGTTTTCATGCTCAGCAGTACTCTATACATGACAATCAATATAAATAAAAGTGACACAGTTAGTGATTCAATATAATACAAAAAAACTATTCATATTGTAATCATTCAGCTATCAACATGACGACATATTGCACTTACGAGTTCATAAGTTTACCAATTATGTGATTCCATTGCTGTCATTTTCTTCTAAATGTCCATTCATTATCTGTATATACACCAGTATGACTTATTGTAACACCCACATGTGTTTTATAGTTATTCACATTTACAATACTAAACATGTAATCTACATTTGTGCACACACACACACACACACTGCTCTGGCTCATCCCAATATCATTACAGTATGTGGCATGTGTACTGTATGTTCTTTGGCAGGATTAGGAATGTGGTGAACAAGCTGGAAAACACTGTATGGAAAAATGATCTAATGTCTTCCAAAAGTTCAGTGAGCTAGTAAAGCTTTTTTTCTTTCTTTCTTTCTTTCTTTTTCATATTATCCAAAAATGTAGAAAACTCTTTACTACATTTAGTCAGATTGGGGTGTGTAGGATGTCTTGGGTCTCCCCAGATCACAAATCAGTGTTAACAGAGAGCAGCCACTACAGAGTATAAAGTCATTGTCTAATATTTTGACTAAGGTGATGGTTAGTCTGCCCCCATCTGACAGTGTTTTGCAGACCCACATTAAAAAATTATTGGGTTTTCAAAATCCAAATTGCAAGGTTATCACCGGCTGTGACACAGACAGACGGGTAATTTGTTTCGTCAATTTCTGGACTCAATTATCTGATTGGGCATTGTGATTTCTTTTCTGGCTCTGTTGAGTTGGCTACAGAATTAGACTTACCAATATGTATTATTTTCTCTCACTGGCTCCGATTTTCCTGCTGATATTTTCCACTCGTATGGATTTTTCTTGAACTGGGAATTAACAGAGGCAGGAGGCTCCTCTGCACCTTATCTCCTCAGACAGGCAGGTCAAGTTTTCCTCATTTATTCTTTTAACACTGCACAGTGTAACACAATTCACTCGAAAATTCACAGTGAGCGATCCGCAGAGAGAAGCAGCTGCTGCATAGCTCTATATACGTTTATTTATTTCTTTTTTTTTTACATAAAAGCTGCTTTTGTTTCTACTCTTTGAGATTGACCCATCAATATAAATGCATAAAATAAACTGAGCACCTGGGGCTGTTTTTGGCACTGTTTATACAGTAAACACCAAGAGGTACAAGACACCTATTATAGAAATCATGTTAGTGTGAATAGGACAGGTGGTGACAACATGCAGCGATATGGATTTTTACATGGGGGTGTGCTCTCACAGCAGTTAACAGACCACCCCCTTAACAAGATACCTGACACTAATATCAGTCAATTGGACAGCGATGTTGTGTTGTACTGATCGTGTTGACTTACTCAGCAATGTTAAGTGCACACTGCATCTGAGCATCCTAACAGTGTTTGCACCCCCTTTCTAAAAAAAAAGGGGCCTAAACGTTAGTCCAAACACAGGATGATGGACGCGACAAACTACCGGGTTTAAACTCACAAACGTGTTGTGTCATTACCAGCGTGACACGCAACGCAGCGGTGACACGGCGTGAATTATACGGCAGCAAGACATTTAGGGAGATAAGGAGGGCAGGAATTATGGAGCAGAGTCCTGCAGGGTGCTCGCATACGAGTGTCAAAAGAGATTTCAGTCATAGTTATTGGGTTTTTGTTAGCAGTGTTACAAACCCCAACTTGTTATTAACTCTCTGACTTGTGATTATGTTAATGAAGGAGCGATGATTGACGCATCCTTTCACTTTTAGGGGAGAAAAACAAAGATTTCTGCATATTCTTGGAGATAAGGAGCTGTGTGCTGATGTTGGCATGTCAAGGCTTTGTACATAATAACGCTGCCTTTTTTAAAAAAAAAGGTTTTACTTATGATTAATATGACATATTTCTTTGCATGCCCATTTATTTATTTTTTTAACTAACATAATGTTTGAAAGTAGATGTTTATATATACAGTTCTGTGCTAAAGTCTCAGGGCCTAACCAGCTTTGTTGTTTTTGTGTCAGTCAAATTAATTGGCATTTGGATTGGAATGATTTGACTGAAAGTTGGTTTGCAAGCTGTCAATGAGTTTAATACTGTTTAACATTTCCCCACAACGTGTACGTAACGCTCAATCACGTCTTGAATAAAGACTTTTTTCCCAGCAGATATTCGTCGACAGGAAATAGCAGGACAAACAGTAACATTATTAGGGTTCCTAAGAGAGCCGGGGTCGTGGGTCACACTGAATACTTGACACTTTAGCCTGTAGAAGCTGGGTTTTTCAGAATGTGTTCCAATAAAGTGATTGAGAAATAAATATTGTACTGTCATACAACAACAGTCAGTGGTATTGCATTGCATACGATTAATAAAGTATATACTAATTATACATTTGTGTATACATTATTGGTATATACTAATACTAATAATGAGTGTATACATGAAATTCCCTGTGGCAAAGTTTACATATATAAACTTTGTCACATATTTGCTACATATATAAATGAATAAGTTTTTCCTTTTCAAACAGAAACATTCCATTCTACTATTTATTTCCTAAAGTGTTTTCACTTTAAACTACTTCTGCTTTTAATTCCACGACTAATTAAACAGTGTGAACTGAGTCTGTCAGAGAGGGATTGAAATGTTTGACTGTTATACCTGTGAGGGAACAAAGGTTATTTTTAGAAGGTTATATTAATAATATAAATGTTAACTAGGACACAAAGGAAACAGACAGAAGGGAAAAGAAAATTAACTGTCTTCTGTTGTTGTTGTTTTTTTGTCTTTTTCATCAAGCAAAGGTCAAACTTCTTCTGTGGCTGAAAGGAGGTTATGACAAAAGTATGCAACATCACTGATTAATGAGATAGCTCCGGAATTTCAAAATGAAAAAGAAACAACAACTCAGTGTTGGGGGGGGTATGTCATTATTTTTGCTTCCGTGTCTATTTGAATTAGCTGTGATCTGTGCTCGTCATCTAACTTTGAACACAAGCAATCCTGAGTGACAGGGAGCAGTCTCTCTGAAGCCCATGTTAAAAAAAAAAAGAGGATAAAATCTCAGATCTGACTTGTGAAAGCTTCCCTAAATTTAGGTCTTGCGGCCACCCTTCACCCTGAAATCAATTTGAAATAGTCAAGCACAATCAACCCTCTGACCAGCACCTGAATGGTGAACGTTTTCTTGCCAGAGTTTGACTCAAGTGCAATTTGAGACGGGCTAAGAAAAGGATTTCGCTTGATTTGCCAACTTTTTCTTTTCCTGTCACTGTTCACCCACATCACAACCTTTAAGATAACACTGATAACATCGGACGCACCCGTGCTCATGTTACGCAAACACGTCCATTGCTGTTTTAAATAGATTCTGCATATTAATTTCTGGACAAATTGATTTTTTTTTTCTATTCCTCTAAAACCACTGTCTTCCCATAAACTACCATTTTCCCTTTTATTGAATGAAATGGATTTCCAAGGTTTCTTGTGTTTGGTTCTCGCAGACATGTGTGTATGTATTTCCATTGCAGGAATAGAAATGTACACACACACACGTATGTATATGTGTGTGTGTAGCAGCCTTCACAGAACACAAAAGCAAGGTGTTTCCACACAATCAAGTTATCAGACGTATATACTGCAGCAGAAGAGAAAGATATAAAACCAAAAATTGCCATTTATATACAGTGATCTACATTATCATTCAGAGCTGGTCCTTGAATAGAATATGCATATTACATAACTGTATGTGTAGAATCTAAACCGTCATTTAAAAAAAAAATCATGACAGACATATTCGTTTTTCAGTTTTATTAATTTGTCCTTTTCATTAAGAACATGTAGAACAATTTCAAACCTGAATAGTACTATTTAATTATTCCACTGTTTCTGTTGTTATTTTCACCTGCAGTTTAAAAGCGTAAAAGACAAAATCCACTTTAGAAAACTACATTCAAACGTCTTATTTACTGTCAATCATAGAAGTACCAAAGAAATAAAATAAATGCGCTCTCAATTTACATTTCCTACATAAATTATCAACTCATTTGGAACTAACAATGATTTCCATGACTAATTTCTTTAATTATCTCTTTGAGTCATCGAATGATCATGTCTTCTATTAATCTTTTTTCCCCGCATCTAAGGCACAGACTGTATATAATTCTAAGACGACGTTTTCAAATGTTTTATTTCGTTTGAGTCCAAGGCGTAATAATATTCACTTTCTATTTGATGTAAATCTGAGCAAAGCTGTAACATGAGAGAAGCTGGAACCAGAAAAGACAGACCAGACTCAAAAAACGATCCGTGACGATTAGTCCTGCCAATTTAGTTCCTCTTGATAAACTCATTGTAGCAGCTTTAAATGCAATAATTTAGTAACTGTGAATGAACATGTATTGGATATCCATCAGCCTCTCCGGTGCAGGACCTGCTGGGATATTAGCAGAGGATTTGCAGTTTTTTAAAATAGCGGGGGAAAGGATTTCAAACAAAGGCAGCAGTTGTGATGCTACCGGTGTAGAAATGACCCACATGCTGTAAGTTAGGAAACATGCAGTGGATGATATGAATGCCTCACCTTTCCTCCAACCCTTTCAGTATGGTCTGACACAAAAACTTTCTCCTCTTGTGCACAGAGCCGCTGTGACTGCATTGTCCATTGACTAATGGAGGTTTTCCATTAATCCACTGTGAAGAACATTTTAGCTGCTCACTTTGAATAAGTCTGGCTCTGTAAACTTTTTATTTCATCAGAACTAAATTCCAAGGATACTAATCTTTTTTAAGAGATAGCTCATGTCTTATATTGACTACCACTTCATCTGCTTGTCATAAATCTAAAAAGGAATAGTTTTTGATTTAAAGTAGTAAATGGAAAAAGCAGATATTACTCTCAGCAGAGATCATTGTTGTGTGGCTCCGTATTAAGCGAAAGATAAATCCAGCAGGGTTTGTGCTCAGACTAATAACTGTTTTAAGTCCCAATAAAACCCAAACATCTGAGACGACTTAGGAAGCTGATAGACACTTGGCAAGAGGGAGCTTGCTCAAGATGTTAAAACCCTATTGTCAGAGTTGTCCGGCTACAAAATCCAAACAGACATTCATAATCACCTTTCCCTCATTTTATTTATTTATGTCTTATCGATGTTTGCGCATAGCACAACATGCCAAATCACTCACCCTGCAGGCTGGGATTTACCAGATGTAAATATGGCATAGAGAGCAAATATCCACTTCTCTGCCAACATCTTCATCAATCCCACCTTTTATTACCTACATTTGATAATAGAGCAAATGTGGGAATAATTTATTTTTTTATTTTTTTTGGCACGTTCCTAATTCATTTGGCTATACTTTTGAGCAAATAAATTTGAGTCCCACTAAGTTTGCTAATTACTTAAATTGCAGAAAAAATTGGACCATGTTAACCTTGAGAATCACAGATTCTTTTCCTGTTGCTGTTGTTGGAAAGCGATCCAAACACATGGTTACAAGTAAATTCTTTGCACATGGTGAACAACACGAGCCAGTGATTTACAACTTGAACAAAGTCGTCTTTGATAACAACATTTCTAAAAAAAAAGATGTGTTTCTGTTCAACACTGTTATCCAATTCCCTCTTTAAAATATATCCAGGTATCTCCTGCCAAGGTTTAGGTGTGGAAAAGCATTTTATTATTACTATTATTATTATTATTCAGTTTTTCTTCTTTTTTTTGTTTATTCAGGATGTCCATTTTACCGCCAGAAAAAGAAAGACATTAAAATAATGCACATGCCAGTGACCCTCTGCTACGTCACGTCTGCTGCGAACACAACCTCCACAAACTAACTGAAAAGCTTCTTCTTTGTGAGTCTGAATTCACTGCAAATAACCTCCATCACGAGCCACAGGTATTCCACAACAGGACACACTTTGTCATAGTGGGTGGTTGCACACACATTATCAGCCCTAATCCTCTTATTTCCTTTCTCCTTTTAAAAAATGTGTCTTTCCTCTCGACCTCATCAGAGGAGGCAGTATGTCTGTCCTACATGCCGAATGGCAGCTGCTGCAAGCTCACACTTCATTTTGCGGGGGCTCCATGAAGCTCAAGGTCCAGTGAAACACAAATACAGTAACACATGCTGTAGAAGATGAAGAAAAAAAAAAAGCAGAATATCCTTTTCCATGTGCTGCTCATCTGTATTATAGGCTGAATCACAAAAAAGATCTGGCTGACGGAGAATGCTTTGAAGGTTTTAGTCATACCCCAATGTGCTGGTTTTCTTCTCATGCGCCTCGTCAAGGTCTCTCCCTTGTGCGCATGGATCGTAGATGCTGGGCGAGGATCTGGTACAAAGAGAATTGTAGATCAACCCCAGCTTGACAGTATATGAATACAGCCAAGCACAAAGAAACTAAACAGCACTGCCTGCACCTCAACATAAGTAAAAAAATTATTTAATTTAGCATGAAATGAGCAGAGAGGAATTTGTGCTTGTATTCATAACTGCATACGTTTTCCTTTTGCTTCCTTGGCATTGTGTCAGAAAGAAGGATAAAAAAACACAACAACACTTTGTTATTTCATAATCATCCTTGCTCATGCTTGCAATTGTTGTTAACCGTTAAGAGTCGTATTACAACATTTATGAAAGTGGATCTAGTGAGGCACGCGGCCGTGGTTTGCAGTAGTGAGCAGGCAGACAAAGCTGCGCTGAAATGAGCGACACTGCTGAGGACGCTGCTGTGATTGTGCTTGCCAGGCATGATGGCTGCAGCATCTCATAAACAGACAACCCTCCTGTGCTTTTCATTCACTGGATATCCCACAAGCGTTTAGTCAACAGTCGAAAGAAAGAAAGAAAGAAAGGAAGAAAGACAGAAAGAAAAAAAAAAAGCAGCTCATTAACAGCTGAGACTGATAAAGGCGAGCAGGGATGGAGCAAGTCAACGGGCGAACCACAAACAAACAAATCACAGCACAGTCGGGCGTTCATAGGATGTGCGTGGTGTTGGAGACCAGCTTAAAATGTGTTTTCTCTCCCTCTCCCTCTCTCTCTCAAACACAGCTGTGCCATTCTCCGCAGCTAAGATGACTTTCTGAAGGCATAAAAAAATATCTATTTCTGCCACTTCATGTTTGTTTACACAGAAAGAAATGCAGAGCAGCCCAATTTCTGTCTCTCTCACACACACACACACACACACACACACACACTCACAAATGTGAAAACATTTCACAATTAAAGCTGAAACACAGCTCAAATCATTTCACAAGCCTGTGTGTGTGGGGATACAATTAGACATTAGTGCGGTGTAGTTGTAACACTCTTAATTTCTCCAATCAGGTGCAGACGGCATTAACACTGAGCAGATGTCAGTTCAAACTCCATATGTGCAAAGTCTTTGTGAATGAAACAGGCAATTTAACAGCCAGGATCCAGATATTATGAATAATGAGTCGAACATTTTTTATAATTCCCACACACAACAGTGACACCTTTGTGACTTAGGGTCTCCTACTAATCTCAGAAAAACTGGAATTAAAAGGTGGTTAATAAGCACATGCATCTTCCAAGTACAATTTGAATTTTTTAATTCATGTAACCTTTACTATGAGTACTTTAGTCTCTTCTTACTCTTTATGTGACCATGTTTCTTACTGTTTTAGAACTCAGCGATGACAATCTATTTCCACCGTTTCTGTAGTGCGGCATGATGACAATATAGCTTTGTGAATCTTGAATTAATTCAGTGTTGAAAATAGACTTTTACTGAAACAGCTCCCTCGTTGGGAATAGAAAAGTTCTGCACTAAACTCACTTTAAAGGTATATTTGTTGCCGCTGTTATTGTTATTTGCGGTGTCTCTATATACTGCCATTTTATACTTCTACTCCAGAAACTCTTTCATTGTGCATTTCCAGTCGTAGGTGTAGAAAACAAAGCAAAATCAACAAATAGGTTTTTTTATTATTACTTTGACTTTGACTTCTTAAATAACAGCTAAAGTAAAAAATAGACTGCAGCCACACACACATACACACACACACACGCACTGGCACACACAATCCTGTTTATGCAACTGCCAATACAACTTACAAATTACAGTGTGTGGAAAAGGATGTCACATTACCCTCCACGTCTTCGAGGAAAAAAATAACTCTGCGTGTTTACGTGAAGATGCTTTTCAAACCACTCAGTGAATAAAAGACAGATGTCAGTGACGGAGGAGAGTTTGAGAAAAACTCTACGAGACATAAAGGAGATAAAGGGAGAGATATCAAAAGTGATACGACGTCAACTTGTCAATAGCTTTCTAAAACTGCAGCAACGGAATAGAACTCTCCGTTGCTGTTACTGACAGTAATACAGAGCTGCTTTTCACAGCACAAATCAGCCTTTGTCACGGATGATCTTCAGGAAGGGAAGCGGTGTAAGGTGAATGTACACGGTGAAAAAAAATCACCACTGAGGAAAAGAAATTCAGACCAGGGTAGGAAACTGTTAATACAGTGACTTATTTTCAAAAACTCCTGTTCCACCTCATAAAATAATTATCATTGTTCTAGCCTTTTCAAAGCTCCAGATATCAATGGAACCAGTTCTCTCTCTGTCCCGCTTTAATCACTCAGATGAACAGTTTTTAATCAAATCTAGAAAACTTCAATGGATGCCCCCCCCCTTTCAGATGCTTCGCTGCTACCCTCGCCTCCATTTTCTCTTTTACTCTGCACATCAAATGTCTCTCTCTGTTCTACTTCTATTTGCTTGTGTTGTGCTTCCGGTTTCCTTTTTATTATAAAAAGAGGGAAAACGACATTATTCTAATGCACTATGTCTACCCCCTCCAACAAACAGAGGAAGAAGATACCTAGTGCTCTGAAGATATAACCAAGAAAATGAAGGGCCTATTTCACAGACATGGATTAAACTAATCCCGGTCTAATACACTGAAAAAGAGAACTTGGTCTGTCTGTCTGCGAAACCAATCCTTAAATCTCATTGAATTTAAAATGTCTGATGTTTCTGCTTTACACTCAGCTCTACTACACCATATGGGAGACCTATCAATATAAATGTTTCTTAATAGCACAAAGTCATAAACATTTACATAAACATTTAAATATGTTAGCAGTGTACAAATGTACATTAAATAATAAACTCCACATTTGGGTTGAACTCCCCATATATACATATATATCTCACTGTCTTCCCCCCCCCCACGACTTTCAGTGCTTAATATATTAATCTATTCTCTTTTATCCACCACTTCAGATTATATCAGACCTCGGCTGTATCCCTGCAGTGGCAGCCTATATACAGTTAAGTGTCGCCACAGTGTGATGTCTAGCAGAGGACAGAAAAATTGATTGTTAAGCCTTGATGTTCTTGTCCGATACGTTTCCTTCTACATTTAACTGACACTTCGACACAGTGGGGGGAATTACACATAGTTGTAGGACTTGTTGTCGTCTCCCTCTCCATCTTTTGCTTTTACACAGAAAACATTTTGCCATCTCACAATAGCCGACGTTACAACAGCTTTAATTATTAACTCACACGTGCACCACACATGCATTTTGCTGCATAAACACAGCTGACTGTATGTCAGTAACTAATGTTCAGTCGGAGGCCATTATGTCACCTATTTACATGCATGTGCAATTACAGGATCTCTGCACAAGATTCAGCAGGAAATATTTGAGCAGGAAAATGATCAGCGATGACCGCTGTGCTGGATATGAACATTTACATCGCTGCCATTGTGTTGAGCCAAGCCAGAGATTTTGAGCTCATCTGTCCTTGACTCAAGCGTGGCCTTTCTGCTGCACTCAAGGATTCTTTGATGTGAGAACATTGCCCCCTGCTGATTCGCTTTCATACACTATGAGAGCCTCTACAAGCTGACTGACAGAAGACATGTGTGACGCGCTCACTCAAGTTCTGCACAACAATCACGCTTTAGCGTTGACAACTTTGTGGTTTGTTGTTGTTGTTTCTATTCTCGTGTCACTCAGGAACCGGTTCCCCGTGAGTCTCATCTGTAGCAGCAAATGTGTCACATACTGGATATGTTGTTGATATTGGTTTGGACTTCACACAAGCTGAAGTGGTTGGGAAAAAAATCACACAGAATAAAGTTTGAGATGCCTAAATAATTCACAAATATCGCAAATAAATATTTATTGCATGCCAGAGAGAAAATACTAATTGATGCAGAGCATCAAGGCAACAGTTATTTTCAGTGCAGCATCAAAGCCCATAAAAACCTGACTCCTTAGCTTAAATATTTTATTTCATGGCATTGTTGTGGCTTTAAATATTTATGATAATTAAAAAAAACAACAACAATCAAATTAACATTAGAAATCTCTCGTCTTGTTTGAAATCTCAGGTAGGTTTCCTCAGTAACAACTGTTTTACATCAAACGCTGCTGATGGAAGAACGTGAGATCACCTTTGCTAACTGCGGTCCAGCATTTATTTATTGTTTTATTATTTGTTTATTTATATATTTATTTATTTGTCTATACATGACACAATTGTTCAATTCGACCTGCTGGGATTGGCACCAACGCCCCCACAACCCTCATGATGAGGATAAAGCGGTAGAAGATGGGTGAATGGATAGATGGACAATAAATCAATTCAGAAATTGAAGCTTGTTAACTGAGACCCTGTTTTACCAAAAACAACTGTCCCGATGACTTGTCTTAATATGACACGATGTTGATTGTTACAATTGACCTTGTGTTTTTATAGGACTGCAATAACAACTAATAGAGAAATGCATTTGCTGATTATTTTCTGTCTTAATCATTTGGTTTTCTTAAAGAAAAATAAAACATTCAGCAAGAGTGCAATTCCCACAAATCCATGGTGGCTTTAACTTCTTAATGATGTTCACCAAACTGATTAATTGACCCATTGTTGCAGTCAGTGGACAGAAAAAAAGACGCGTGGTTCGCTGAGCAAATGCTGCTGTAATGGAAGATACATGGGTCTGACGCTGGCTACAGAAAGAAAACATCCCAGACAAATGTGAAATGGCCAAAACCAAAAGTGAACCCCATTAATCATTGATTAACAAAACTTGTTTTCAGGACTTTAATAATAAAGGGGACAGAGATGGAGTGCCGTGAGCAATGGAAAAGGAAACTGGTGCTTTACTGTAAATTATGTGTTTCCTTATAAAGCCCCAGACAGCGGCTGTCAAAGATAAAGTTCACTAGTTCAAGTATGTGTCACAGTTCTACATGCCATGTGGATCCCATTTCATCTGTCAGCCAGTAAAGTATATATTTCACGATGGAACTCTCATGTCCACCGGTTGAGTCATCCACCATAATGGTTGAAAGATGGTGAAATTACCTGGTGAGAGGAATTGGTATTCTGACAGCTTCCCTGCCTCCAACTGATGATAAACCCTATTCTCACCATGTCTGCCTTGTTAGAAGAAAGCCTTCAATTAGCAGTCAATTCTATTCAGCATTTCCTATCTTGCCAGTACTATTTACATTCACTGCCTAACAGTTGCAGGAATCACTTCTGCGTGGTGAGAATATGAGTAACCCTGCTGTGAACAAAGTGCAAAAACAAGTGTTCTGTATTAATCACAGTCACGGGCCTCTAATACCTGATGCTCCCTACCATGGGCTGTAAATGTGTTCAACCACAAGTTGAAGTGTCATACTTTCGATACCTGAAAAACTGAGACTCCAGCAAAGAGATGAAACACCTCTGATGCTTTGATTTGCAGCTTCATGCTGGTAGTGGTCTGCACACACCCTTGGCGTGATGCTTGTCCCCTCACCAGGTGTTCCTATAGTGAAAAGAAACCCCACTGATTTAATTTTATTTTAATTATCGGATCCACAACAAATGCATTCAAAACAGCACAGCAAATGCCTTGCGGTTTAATCCAGTCAAATAACATGGTAGGCACATAAGCCTGAGGAAGCTATAATAATATTAAATTAGTATTTGTGTGGGTGGCATCACACTTATTCTTGTGAGCTGACAAGCAATGCTTTGAGAAATTATTTTCTCAGGATAATAAAACATCAGCAGTCGGCCTCATGTCTTGCAACTCAATGACCAAGCTCAAACGGAGAAGCTGAGGAGCATCTCAATTCCTTTGCGTGTTTGTAAATTGGCCCAGTGTGACGATTTTCATTTAATGTCGTTATTAATAGCGTTGTACTAAGGTACTAATAGGGGGCAGACACATAAAAGAATGTATTTTCAAAGCCATAAGCAGACCAGTGGGAGTCTGTTTTCAATGAGAAGGAGCTAAAGGCCAGATTGCAGCCACCCCCACTTCTACTCAGCCCCTGTGTCTTGCTGGGTCAGCCCAAATGCAGTGCAGGTCAGCTGGATTTCCAGAAAACCCTGCTGGACTCTGTAACTGAGACAAAAAATGCAATTGATTTTTTGTTTTTTTTATGTGGCGCACTTGTAAAAATTTAATGTAAACTCCAAAACAAACTGGCTAAAGGAGCACAGTGATCTGAGGGCAAAGCTGGAGATCAAACAATACATCGGCTAATGGTGTAAAACGGCCAAGGTTTACTGAGTAATTAAGTTGGAACAGCAAATCTGTGTCATTGTTATAGTTGTATTTCTATTAATCCAGAGAGTGAACATTTGTTGCAGTTCTTATTAGGACTGACAAAGTCGTTTACTTGATAAAAACATTAGTAAGGTTTTTCCCAATAATAATATATCACAATTAAACAAACATATGACATGTGTTAAAGAACATAGACAAAACAGTGAGGTTGAGAACAATGAACGGTGTTCCAATGTCTTGCTAGAAATTATATCAGAACTTGTTTTCTTTCACTTCAGCAGAAACTGATTAAATACAATGAATTCATCATAGAGTCATAATGCCACTGAGCTAAAACTACATACACAATGTTTTTGAAATTCCTCTCAGCCAAAGCTCAGATGATGGCTATTAGACAGAAACCTTGAAAAGAAATTAATTTACAGAGAAAAATGTGAAAAGATATACCATGAATAATAAAAACCTAATCATATACCTCCACTGCTGCCCATCTGAAATTAATTGCTGAATTGTGTACTAATAACCAGATCAATTTGACTGGGGAAAATCAGTCTGACAGTTGCCTAATTGCTTGTCATACACTTACATTTAATTTCAATTTCATTTTCTCCAAGTGAATTCCATTAAGGGAGTCTTTGTGTACTTGCTGCATATAAATGCTGGTGTTTATTTGGGGTTCATCTTAATGCAGACAGCTCATCTATAGGGATTTTTGCACTAGCAGCCTAAGCACTTTTATTCAGAATAAATGGGAGGAGGTAAGGATAATTGTACGTTTCAGTGAAACTATCCAAAAAAAAGCTAAGATTGAACTCATAAATGGAGTATCAAATAATATATATTCTCATGACTGATGTGACAACATAATATACAAAACTGTCACTGAACAGCCACCAAAGGAAATGACTACAAACACTTTTATCACAGAAGCCTAGTTTCTCCTAAAATGTCTGACAAATCTGAACCAAATTTTCAGAAGTTCTGCAAAAGAAAGTGCATGTGTGTTTCCATCGACTGCATATTGGGAGTTAGTTTGTGAAGTAAAGCAGTAGATGATGCAAAAGCAGGTCAACACTAAAGTCTAAGAAGGAGCGCCACGCGAGACTTAAAAGTGTGCGATCAATTGCTGTTTCACATCTATAAATGTAGTAATATTTGCTCTGTAGTTTTCCTTTTCCACCATTTTTTTCCAGTGCAGTGAAATGTGGAGACATTTTAGTCTCTGGATTTCTGAACATCATCCTTTTTTATTCACAGAATCTGTTTCCATTCCACCTATTTTTATTTATCTTTATACACCAACTATCCACCCCCTCAGGCATAAAAACTTTTATGCAGTATTTCAAGATAACATACTTCCCATTTCTGACACTTACATAGATCCATATTTCCAGTGGACTTACGGCACTTAAGTGCAAATAAATATGTTGTTTATTATATGTTTTTTTTAAGAAATACTGATGAGGAATGAAACAAAGCCATGGTGTTTATATTATGCATATTTTTTTCTTTTATCTGACCTAGTATAACAGGTAATATATATATAATATTGTGACATTTTCTGTAACTATCCAGTGTCAGCCGGTCAGCATACAGGCCTAATATTTCAGTATTTGCACTGAGAATTTATTTTCTGTTTTTGCACAGCTGTAATGGCTTTTAGCTACTTGCATAACCCCAGATCTCTGAGTAGCATGAGTGAGTGTCTCATCTTGAATGTGAGACTCGAAACGAGTGCTATGAAAGAGAACCACACCACATGCATGGTCCACGTGTGTTGAAAGATATGAAAGTTCACATATGAATGAAATGAATATTTTTGGACCTCATGTTCACATGAAAACAATAATATATAGGGCAATTATTGATCCTCATCTTGTGTGTCGATCAGTGATTCAAGGTTTGAGTGTGGGTCTCAGAGGATTTTCATCACTGCCAGAAGTGACCCACATATGATGCTAGATTTTTTTTAATGTTTAAATCTGCCTAAAAGAGACTTATGGAAAGCCACCTGGACGAGGCTGATACATGCAAATGAGCATGAAGACAGGACCAATAATCCTCATGGGGACCAAAATCTGATCCTATGGAGGCAGAACTTCATTTCTGACGAACTGGTAAAATTTATAGCTAAGATTTGTTAACTTGTTCTGGTTAAGGATAGCCATAAGACTTTTTAAATGAAAAGTGCAGTATCCCATATTGCTAAAAAAAATTACTCGATTAACCGATTATTAATAGATTACCAAATTAATCGTCAACTATTTTCATAATCGATTAATCGGTGTTAAGCTTTTTTCATTATCAAAAAAGATTTCTGATTGTTTCAGCTTGTTCATTGTGAATATTCTTAATTTATTTGCTCAAGATAACAAATAAATCATTAAAAGTGAATCATTTTGGTTTGTGGACAAAACAAGACATTCGAGAACATCATCATTTCCATGTTTGACAAACACTGATCAACATTTTTTTCAATGTCACGATAACATCGATTACTCGATGTTATCGTGAAAATAGTCGACAGATTAATTGACTATGAAAATAATCGTTAGTTGCAGCTTTAGTATCCTTAGAGGTGGTGTGTCGTATTTTACCTCTTTGTGCTCAGGTGACCATTGTCTCATATTCCGTCCGCGTTTGTCCGGTCTATGAGGGGAGGGCGGTGTTGAGTTGCAATCATCTGCGTCAATGTCCAAAACAGAGGAAGTTGTAGCCTCACTGCACCAATCAGCTGTGGGGATATTTGGGACGCCCTGCCTCAACAATACAGGCAGCAGCTCACAACAGCAGCAGCTTTAAATCCTGTTATATAATTTTCACAGGTCCTGTCGATCTATTCATAGACCGTTTTGTTAGAGTCCCAAAATGAGCGACTTCGCGGCGGGTAACTTTAATCCTTGCTGAGAGGAAATGGCAGCGCACAGCTTCTGTTAGCTTCTTTTAGCATAGTGCCAGATGCTAGGCGAGTTAGCTAACGTAACCGCCGGCAGCTAGTCGTTTAAAGTAGCGTTACGGAATCTTTGTGGGTGAGTCGCACCATGTCGTGGAGCTATTGAATATCTTGGGGATTAGGTGTCAGTCAACAGAAGCGACCAACCAGCACAGTCCGATGTGTTTCCTATACTCGTTACCACCGTTGCCTGGTTGAAATTCACGGGGAACCTGGAGTTAGCTTAACCGCTACGTCAACAACAACATCCAGCAAACTGGAAAAAACGTTGGATTTAGTCGGGTTTAAATCGGGCTCGGCGGGTTCGCTGACCCCTCAGAAGAAGATGAAGAAGAGGAAGGAGCTGAACGCCTTGATAGGACTCGGGGACAGTAAGAGAAAGAAGACAAAAAAGGGGTCGGGTCACCGCCTCCTCCGAACTGAACCGCCGGACTCGGAGTCCGAATCGAGTTCAGACGACGACGAGTTCAACAACCTGAACGGCGGAGTCAACTTTGGCAAGTCAGTGAACGGGAATACGTAGGGAATAGTCACTGATGTGTAATGTCTTTAAGTACCTGCTCAAAACCGTAATTTCTGAAGAAAACGTCAAGTACGACACAAAACAAGGTTTAAAATTATTCAATGATCAATTCCTACACCCCAGAAATATCCATTGGGTAATCATGAATTTATTAATGTAGTTAGTGTAAGGCACACATGCCAAACACAAGGGTTTGACAGCTCTTTGTCATATGGCATGCATATGATGGAATATTAGGTCTGCAGGATATTAGGTTTATCATCACATTTGAAAAAAAATTCTTGGCAATAACTTGCACCTGCAGAAAATGTATTCAAAATTCTATTCTTTAATTTAATAAAAATGTTGCTGACAGACTGACAAACAAACCTCTGCCAAAGCCTCTCGGTTTCCCCAGTGTCTTTACACTCCACTTTTTGTAAGGTTTTGGTTTTCCATGTCCATTCATTGTGGTGGATGACCACCATAATCAATTAATTTCTTCCTTGGGTCACAGCCTTTGTCTTTGGATATTTTCATCCAAATCTGTACTTTACTTTCTGAGATATGCTACTCACAGATAAACAAAGCCATAAACACAATCTCCTGCACAAAATGCAATAATCCATCAATAGTATGCATGAGTATTATATCATGATGTACTGTAGTTACTGTAGTATGATTATTTTTCAGTAGTAGTCACAATCCTCATGAGCTGTAACAGGCTTCTAAAAATACCTTGTTCATTCATAATAAATGAGGCTGTGGATTTGTCATGTCTAACTTACTCATGTTCCCCCTTTTTTTTACAGAAGAAGCTACACACAGTGCTGCAGTGTGTGCTACCCCTTGTTTTTGTTCATCATACTAGCTGCTTGTGTCATGGCCTGTGCTGGACTCATTTGGATGCAGATTGCTTTGAAAGAAGATCTTGACTCCCTAAAAGAAAAGCTGCACAGCAGTAAGACTTTCTTTTCTTCATCACAAACCAACAGTTAACCTTGTGACAACTATACAAAGAACACAGTCATGTATGTATCAGTTCTTAACATTGCTTGTGATATACTGTATTGTTTTTGTAACAGTGGAATCCAGCCAGAAGGTGTCCTCAAGTGAAATTCCAAAACTAAGTGACGACCTGAAAAACAAGGGCAGAAAGCTTGATGACATCGAGAATGGGGACAAGGGTTTAATTAAACTCTGGTCTAACCTAACAGAAATGAATAGAAAGGTCAGTTGTCATTGTTAAACGTAACTTTGAAACCTATCGTAATGTCAAGTATAAACTAGACCTTATAATTAAAACGTGTGATATAAACTATATATATTTAGTTTGTCTCATCGGCACAGCTGTTGACAACCATTATGGTGATATGGTAGATTGAGAGTTGCTTGTGGACATCCTGAAGGTCCATTATGTAATAGAATGGTCAAATTACGCACCCCTACATGGTGATGTAACTGTCATTTCACTCCTGCAGATCACTTTGCTGGACTCAGCTGTGAACCACTTGAAGGCCAACTTGAAATCAGCCGCTGATTTGATTAGTCTTCCCACAACAGTTGAAGAGCTTCAAAAGGTAAAAACCATGCAACAAAGAATAAACAAAGGAAGGCTTAAAAACTTTCCATTAACATTCTGTTTAATTTTTTGTTCCTGCTCTCATCAAATACTTTTCTTTTCCAGAGTGTTGCCACAATTGGTAGCACACTAACAAGTGTCCAGCATGATGTGAAGACAATGCAGACTGCCCTTGAAAATGAGAAGAAAGATGATGACTTTAAAAAGACAATGGTAAAAAGCCAATGATGTATTTTTTTATTATTATTATGATTATAGCTTAGTTTTAACCCTGAACACTTATTCGGTAACACAAATAAGTAAAAGCTAAATGTGACAAAGCACGGATGAGAAAAGTAAATCATAACTTGCACTCCAATGGCACAGACTGGAGTCACTGTTTGTTTATCTTGATGAATCATCTCCTAATATTGCCAAACTGGTTGTGGATGGAAAGTAAACGCACAACTATTTCTAGTATTGCCAAAGAGGTTGTGCATGGAAAGTAAACACATTTATTTGCTTTTTCATTTGCAGATTTTCTTGAAATCGGGTCTAAATGTTCAAAACATTTGGATGAGACTCTACCTATTATCATATTATGAGTGATATTTAGGGCTGTAAACCTGTAAAAAATCCAACCCACTGCTTCTGCATCTCGATGCTTTGTATGTCTGTGTGGCAGGATCCACCACATGATTTACTTTGAATATGTTGGCAAGTGGGTGTGTATAGTATCTCTAAACGTTTGTCACTGAGTGATCATCACAACAGTGCGTGCATACAGGTTGTGTTGTTGTCTGACTTTAAGGATAGGTGTGGTCTGACCACTACAGAATACAGAGAGGTGTTGTCTGCTTTTGTTTCCAGAAGTTTAGCTTTTCATTCTGTTGCTTATGTCTTTCATGATATCTTTTTTTACCAAGTTTGTGTGCATTCACTAATTCATTCATTGGTCAGAATGAATACATTTCCAGCCTCCAGTCACTGTGATGATAAATAAATGCAGTGAGAGTGAGAGGCAGTCGATGAGAATAGCCTTAACTCAGTCTGTCAGGCTGTTTGCAACTACTAAGAAGTCAATACAGTGCGTTGGCCTGTTGACAAACATCAGAGGAGAATACTATGCTCTGTAGTATAGAGCAGCACAAGCTCTTGTATTCTACAAGAGCACAGACGGTGGATTTTTTCACAAGTTGTGTTTTTGACAGCTTGTCATTTTTTCTTCTCTATGTTCTCTGCAGACATTGATAAAAGCTGTTTTTTCTCTAAATCTCTAAATTCAGGGTCAAGTTTATTTTTATAGCACATTTTAAAAACAACCCCCATCGCCCAAAGTGCTTTACATCCTTAAATAAAGTAAATAATTGTTGGTTTGAGAAGGGGTGTGTAGGAAAACAAAGTTGTACTTTGTGTTTTAAGTTGATCGGCTGAATAACTTGATTTACCAGTAGTGGTTAAGTGAAGCAGTAGTGTACTTCACTACTGCCATCTGTTCATCAAGCACGCATGATTTTGTACTACCTGCCAGGCTTAATTTGAAAGGTTAAAAAGGTCTTGCCATTGTTTTAGATCTTTATAATCTTTATAGACTTTTATAATCCATGGTAAAAAAGCAACAATCTATTTTGGGTGATTAGGTGCTTTATTTTTGGAGTAAAACTAGGTCACATGGAAGACATCTGTGGAATGTTTTCTCTATTTTATCTTTCACAAGCAAAACACGATGAGAAAATGATATAGACCAAATAATTATGCATGCGTGTGTGTACATAAATACACTGTATTTTAAACAAGAGCTATCAAAGAGTGAACTGCAATTTGCTTCACATCATTTTTATTTTATTGTCATAGGATGTAACGGATCTGAGGAAAGCAGTTAGCGAAGCTAACAAGACAGAGGAGCAGCACCATACGTGGACCACTGAGCAGTTCCATGTTCTCCTGTCTACAGTTGCAGATCTACGTCAGAGAGTGGAGTCGTTAGAGAGTGGCTCAAAACAAACTGTGAGTCATCCCAAGACGGTTTTGTACATTTTTGGAGCATGGCATTCAACCCTGAGAGTAAACAGTACTCTCAACACTCCATCTTCCATCTGTTTTACAGGTAAATGACGATAACGCAGCAGCCATGAGTGAAACTACAACAACTGAGACGGCGAAAGATGCTACTACAACCGAAGCACCGCCTGAAGATGTGCCGGGTACAGTGCAGCTCAAAGCAGGCTGTCACTTGATTTTTTTCCCCCGTGTTTCAATCGTGTATTCACTCAGTACATTTTATTTTCACAGAG
This sequence comes from Solea senegalensis, assembly GCF_019176455.1. Taxonomy (NCBI): domain Eukaryota; kingdom Metazoa; phylum Chordata; class Actinopteri; order Pleuronectiformes; family Soleidae; genus Solea; species Solea senegalensis. The sequence goes on from NC_058021.1 coordinate 15,060,369, forward strand.
AAATCCACGCCACAGACTGTGCCGCTCACAAGGAGACATCCACGCTTCTTAACTACAAAACGCTCCAAGAGGAATGCTAAGACAAGATGCCATGACAGGATCTACCTGCCTGGTGTCAATTCTCTGAAAGGTACTCACTACTGTTATAGCTTAGCATTAATTCCAACACAATATGTGTAATTCAAATACTTTACACTGTTAAGATTTGGACCTAGATCAATAAATAACTTACTAGTAACCCTTATACATTGGTTTTCCCCTGAAAAAAGTGGTTCAGGGGTTAGTTGTGCTTTACAGGAACAGTATGACATTGTGGCTTTCTTGCCAGGGGTTAGATGACAATGTAGAAATGCGTTTGGTAAATAGGAAGCTATAGTATGGTAAGTGTCTGTGGTTGTGTGGGTTAGATGCTGTTTCTTGCCAACAAATAAAATAATAATAAATAATAAAATAATAATAATAATAATAATAATAAAACCAGCATAAAGCAGCTGTACTTTTTTTTTTTTTACCAGGCAGTGGTAGGTTGATTACTTTTGGACAGAGCTAGAGCTGCTTGCCGATTGTGTGCCCTGTGTGCAGAAAAGTTGTATCATTCTCCTCATCTAACAAAGCAAACAAGTGTATTTACATGATGTACTTTTGCTTAAACCTGCTTTTTGCGTCTTTAAAAAATAACTGTTTGTGTTCACAGAGTTGGAGGACATCTTCCAGCAAGCTGGGGTTGGACAACGTTCACTCGGATTCGATTACCAGGACCTGAGGAAAGTATTTGGAACATCACTTCCTGATGCTCAAACTTTTGACTGCTTTGACAGTGACAGGAACCAAATGTATTCCTTAATGGAACTGAGAGTTGCTGTTGGTTTTTGAGCACATTATCACTGACAGCAGTGAACAGTATTGAAACCCAGTCGGGTCAGGGGTGTTTGGAGTTCCCTCCCTTCCACTGTCGTTGCTGCACTTTTGTGAACTGAGTATTTTATCTTACCGATGTGTGCAACAGCGCTGGCATGTCCTCCTTACTCACTCCCCCTCCCCTCGGTCTGGACCCCAGCCACAAAACATCATCTTAAATTTGAACACCAATCTGCAGAATATCGAGCTCTCATTTTAGCAAGTGTATTGGTTTGTATTCATTAACTGTAAAACGTGAGTGTTGTGAATTATGTTGGGTCCTACTGTCTACTCTCTCAAATTTGCTATTATTCTCTTTTGTTTTGTTCTTTTAAACAATTGGTTTCATCTTGATGTAACACTTTTATTTATCTATCATCTTTGGAGGCTGTGAATGTCGATCTGTCGCAGATGTCACCCATCAACACCTGGTACAACTCACATGAATCTTATTTATGGAGCTCCATGTGGAAATTTTATGAATGTTTACAAATGACTACTATCAGCAGACCTTTTGTGAGACTTTGTTTTTAGACAGTTTACTAACTTATCTGAAACACAAAACTGAGTACAAGAGTGGAGGGTTTTTGTATGCTCTTTTCTAAACTAAATCTAAAGTTGCTGTTTTTGTTGTGTGTTTTTGTTGTTTCTCAGTTAGCTGTAGTAGGGGTTGTATGTTTAGTAGTGCATCTGTTGTTTCATCCGTTGTAGGGCTTTTTTCCCACTTGTTACAGTTTTTAGTCCTACAAGATTTGAAGGGCTATAAACACTTTGAATCTCCCGTAAAGAATTCTGTGGTAACTTGCGAGGCATATGTAGCAATAACAAATGACGTAGATGTTGCTTGATTGGAATTGCAGTAGACAGAATGCACACCTAGCTCAGAATTTTAACAGGTAGTACAGAAAGCACTGATTATCACTCTACTTGATTCATTTTATTCCATTTTTATGGACCTAAAAGTAGTGTATTATTTACATAACATGGTTGTTATACTCAAATATTGTTGTACTCTGTAAAAAATGGTGTAAATGTTTTCAACACTAATTATCTTGTATAGGGGATTGGGTTGGCAAAATTTGCATTTACGGTCTTAATCTTAAGATTGTACATTTAATATTGTTCTGTTGTGCTTTGCATGTTGCTTACATCGTAACATGAACAAATAATTTAATCTTAACATAATCAGTGACTTGATTTTTGCAGGACAGTGGTCAGTTGAGCTCAAAATATCAAGTAGCTTTTGGCCATTGTGACTTAAATTTTGGTTCCATGTGGGATTTTATGAATGTGTTTTTTGTGTGGACACCAGGTAATAAACACACTCTTGAAAGGTTTGATCTGTGCTGATGTTTTAAGATGGGAAGCCAGAGGCCTTGTGTGGTGGATGTTACATGTTTTGGGAGAATGCTGCACGTCCCTGGGGCTGCACAATCTATCAGAAATTCAACATCAGCATGCACAATATTCATATGGCAAGGACTGCTTGAACTTAGATAAATATAAATTGTTCCTCATGGGGGGATCGCAGAGGCACTCGCAGATCTCAAGACTGTTCACTGTCCTCGCTCCCAAATGGTGGAACGATCTCCCCATCGACATCCGGACAGCTGAAAGCCTCCACATCTTCCGACGCCGACTAAAAACACATTTCTTCTGACTCTACCTCGACTAAGACGACAAAAAAAATAAAAAAATAAAATAAAAAAGTTTGCACTTATGACTAGCACTTCATAGTTTGTTCTACTTGAAGCTCTTACTTACTTCTAGCTCTTATTCATACCCAAATGTTTAAATGCACTTTTGTAAGTCGCTTTGGATAAAAGCGTCTGCTAAATGACATGTAATGTAATGTAATGGTTTTGTTTGGCCATGAACTTAACTTTAAGGTAAATAAGTGTGTTTTGGTTTTTAAATATTATTTTATCCAAATATGGCAGACCAACACACTTTATTTAAATCCCTTGATCATAGTATGTCTCTATATGTAGCCCTGTGATGGCCTAGCGATCTGTCCAGGGTGTACCCTGCATTTTGCCCCATGTTAGCAGAGATTGGTACAGCGCTGCCCTGCAACCCTCATGTGGACAATAAAGTGATAGAAGATGGATGGATATTGCAACATCATCATACCCCAACTGCTTTGTGGGCAGAGAAATGGTAAGAGATCTGGGAGATCTCTAGCTGATGAGATCTGGTTAGGCAACTGCCACAGGAGACATTGCCATTGTGTTTAAATTGTTAACATTTATATATAATTCTTGAGAATTTTTACAGGTAATAATAGGAATTTATTGAAGGAGACATAAAGATTATCTTGCTTAATAAAAAAACATTTTGTTCAGTGTATGAATACACTGCTATGTATTTGGGTCCGTTAGCAGGGTACCAAAAGTAAGAAGCGTTTTAACAGGCGTTTTTTTTATTGCAAGTCTTATTGTATCGCATTATTAAATGTTCTTGCATTGTACTTTCTTAATAGGGTGACATTTAAAAAATGAGGCAATGAGGTTCTTTTGCTAAATGTATTTACAAACTTATGAATTATACAAAAAATATCTCTCTTAGATGTTTTGACAACATTCTGGGGGGGAAAAACGTCTCTTATGCCAGTGCCCCTTTAGCTCTCCAATCGCGGGACAAAAGTCCCAGCAGCTCCTCTTCATCCTCCTCTTCCTCCTCCTCCTCCATACCCTCAGTCTCCATTAGTTCCTCCTTGCTGGACACATGTTTGCTTTTCACTGCATCGCGTTTGTCTCTCAGCAGCTCAACCCTCTTGTAACACGCAATCTGTTCATCGATTTCGTCGATCTGACGTTCAAAGCGTCCCTCCTCGTCGTCCTCAGCCACGATAGCATCGGACTTGGTGTTCACCTGTCTTATCTCTTTCTGAAACTCGTCCCACTCCTTGTCCATTTGATCTTTGGGTGCGTCAACGTTGCGCACTTTGGCATCTCTCACCGGGTCGTCGAAGAAGCCCTCAGGCAGAGCCTCGGCTGTGTTTTCCTTTATTTCCACGCTCTTCTCCGGCACTTCTGCCTTGAGCACGGATCCAGAGTGAGAGATAGCGGGTGTGGATGGGATGGAGCTGTCAAAGAAATCGTCTGGCAGTCCTGCAGCTTCTGCTTTTTTAGGGGGTGCGTTTGAGGTTCCTGGCTGACCTGCCTCTTCAGCATCTGCATCATCATCCTCGTCCTCATCATATACTCCAGCCAGAAGACTCAAACCTGCAGACTTGTGAGTAGAAACAGCTGCCTTTTCACTGGGTTTCTCGAAGAAATCTCCTGGCAGCTCTGACGCAGACTGAGCCTCAGCCGTCGGTGGTTTCGACTTTTTCCCTTTAACGTCCTCGCTGTCCGGTGCTTTCCTTTTCACTGGCTGGTTCTGTGGAGTCGCTGGTTGACTCTTAGCTCCCTTCAGCTCAGCAACCTTCTCTTTATGCTGTTTTCCAAGAACATGAGCCGGCCACAGCAGCTCGGACTTCACCTGCACACTGCACAGCACACAACTGAGCTGACCCACACTGTTGTATTTAGCGAACGGAGACTCGACGCGCTTCTTTTCTGTCGTTTGTCTTTGTTTTGCTCTCATCAAACGCCGTAGTTCATCTTGGTTCACGACTTTCTTGCCTTTCTTTGAGGCCGACATGATCGAAAGGACAACAAAGTATGAGCTAGCTAGCGAGCTGCTCGCTAAACGATGAAGAAAAATTGTGTCGCATACATATGACGTCAGGGTTGCCAAGCCTGTAGTTTTCCAGCATTAAAGGCAGTTTACACTACCCAGTTATTTAAGTCCTTTGGTTTTTCTTCGTTCTCTAATTGCATTTTACAATGAGACACAGTTGTGTTAACATACACAATATATAGTTATGTAAATATGACGATCATTTTACTGATGCACTAAATCTCTCCTGCATGTATGACATCCATTTACTGTTCAGGGCTTATGAGTGTACAGATGAGCCACAATATTAGAAGTAGTTGTGAATTCACATGAGGTGCGTCTAAACCAAGGTAGGTAATAACCACAGTATATGTATAAACCCAATAAACGGTTTACGGTACACAGGCTGTGTGTGAGACGAATCATCTCAGCTAGAGCCGTGAAGTGAAATATGTGTTGCCAGTGCGCTTATTATGTTTTAGGATCCCTCATTTTATTACTCGCGGACAAAAAAAACACGTAAAAAAAAGAGGAAATCCGCGGGAATATTGCAGACCTGGCAACCCTGGATGCTTATCCACTGCACGAACGAACTTGCGTTCAAACTAGAGGGAGACGCAAGATAGTCTCGCGAGAGTATGTAGCTAGCCCATAAGTTAGCTCCGCAGGTTCATTGTACAGTGTGATCTTTGCCACAAAGCCGAGTGAATCTATCGAAATTTTAAAACGCGTTACAGAAATGGTAAAGACAACGATGTAGTCGTTTCACGTTTGTTATTATTTCAAGCATGTGTTAATTTAGCGCGTGTCTTTTGATATGATAAGAATTATTCTCTGTTTCCATCGCCGCGCCCATCGTATTAATTTTTATTGCGGGCTAGCTGGGAGCTAATGTTGACTGGAGCCGTGTAGCAGGTGTAACGTTATTTGAACACCGCAGAATAACGAGCGAAAATCGTCACGGCGCCTGATTATCAATCATATTTTCTTGTATTGCTTATGCCGTGTTGCTCGTAGCCTGTCTACAAACTGGTAACGTACACGACCATCGCTATCATGACAGGTGAGAAGATACGCACCATGCGAAAGGACCACAACAAACCGAACAAAAATGAAGAAGTAAGGGACGCACACGACGATACCTCAAACGAGTCCATCCCTAACGGTACAAGTAACCATTTCACATCCAACAAGGCTTTTCAAAAGTCAATCAAATCCTCCGCGCTGCAGCAGCAACAGCAGCTCAATGCAAAGAACATCAATGGGAATCCGCCATCAGTTGGTACCGTTGTCAATGACAACAACAAGAATCCTATCATTTTGTCAAGTGAGGAATTGGACTTCCCCGTTCATGAATGTGTGTTCAAGGGAGACGTGCGTCGCCTCTCCTCTCTCATCAGGACCCACAGCATCTCCCAGAAAGATGTACACGGTGAGCTCCTGTTATTTTCCCATTGCATATTAATGTGTGGTATATAATACATTTGTTAACAGAGTTGTTAATGTTTATATATTCATCTGAACTTAATAATAATATTCATTGTTTTATGTTGCACTGTAACATTTTATTCCTCACTTTGCATACACTCACTGGCCACGTTTGTAGGTACACAGGATACCCATTAAAGTAGTAGGAGTGACACCTATTATGATCTTCGGCTGCTGGCCCCTCTGCCTCAATGTTTGATCTTTTCTTCTGCATACCTTGGTATAATGAGTGGTTATTTGTTTGGCGGCTGCATTTCTATAATTGTGGACCAAGTTGGTCATTGTCCTCTGGCACCAACAAGACATTTCACCCAGAGAACTGCTGCTCACTGGACCATTCTCTGTTAACCATAGAGACAATGGTGCATGAAAATCTCAGTAGATCCGTTTCTGGCCCCAACAACCATGCTGCATTCAAAGTCACTACAATTTTCCACCCTGCTAATGCTCAGTTACTTTGAAAGTAAACAGGTTGTCTTGTTTACATGCCTAAATGTGTTGATTTGCTGCCATCAGATTGGATATTTGTGTTAACAAGCAGTTGATAAAGCATTCCTAAGTGGCTGGTGAGTGAAGCTGTGGAGTGTGTGCTTTGTATTTCATACTATTCCTATTCTTTTTATAGCTGTGGTGTATGTTTTTGTATTTTATGCTTGTCTTTTAGTATTTTTTTTTTATTTTTTTTTACTGTTTAGTATGTGGCTGGCTGCTGTAACACATGTATTCATCTGTTTTTCCACACCATCTATTGCTCCACTTATTGTTTTGATGTGGTTCTCTTGTCAGGGAATACACCTCTTCACCTGGCTCTGATGCTGGGCCACAAAGGTAAATCTGAACTTTAGTGTGATTGAATAAATGTATTGAACTTGTTTTGTTTTTTTGTTTTTCTTAAAAGCCAAGTTGTTTAACCAAAGCAAATAAAAACCTTGTCAGAAGATCATCTATTAAGGTTAGTTTGAGCATTGCTTTATTGTGGCATAAGTATAAGAGTTTTTTAACATCTTCAAGAAAGGGCTTCTTTTTTTTTTAGCACAGTCATTTCCGCTATTTTTGAATTGGTGTCCAGGCTGTCCACACTCCTGCAGCACTCAGCATGTCTTTTCTGACCTCTGCAGTGGGATAACAGAGAATTGGTATAATAAATGTGAGGGAAAATGCACACAAATGTCATGCAGTGTCACCAATATATGAGCAAAGAAGCTTTTGTGGAGTTTGCATTCATCTCATTCGATTCACACTGTTAATTTGGCAAGATTGCAATTGTTTAGATCAGAGGGGAAATAACAAACTAATGCCTCCTAAATAATTAAGACCTTATGTATTTGAACTTTCATGCCTTAATAAGTCGGGAAAATACATGCATTCTTGGCTTGTCATTCTGAAATTATAATAATAACATGGTCAGTGTGCGTTAACTATTATCTGCATGATTTGTCCTTTTCTTTCAGAATGTGCCCTCCTCCTGCTGGCCCATAATGCACCTGTAAAGATAAAGAATGCACAGGGATGGAGTCCTTTAGCAGAAGCCATCAGCTATGGTGACAGACAAATGAGTAAGTTAGCAGTGCTCTGATTCTGTATCCTTATAATATTTTTTTCTATTATGCTTACTAATGTGTTTTTAATGAATGAAAGAATTAAATGTTTATGGTTTGCAAAACAGCAACAGTGCTAAATACTGTTGTGAGTGGTGGCATGTGTGTGAGTCATTAATTCAAGTCAGTATATATAAAGACGCAACTGCTATCTGGTCAGTCCAGCTAAAAAGCTAAAGGCTGGGATTTTCTCTGAGCTGTCGTCATCCAGATGGCTGGAGCTTTGCCTGAATAATGGCTTAGTGTTAATTTACAGACCGGTCAACGCGCTGCTTTTAAATCTCACGTCCACTGAGTCAGATGACATGAAAAGCACCAGCTAATACCTCTGAGATTAATTCACTTGTTCTGCCCTTTTTGACGTGTTGTATAATTCACTGAAAGGTCGAGTCAGTGACTATCAGTGACATCTAATAGTCAAGCTGTGGATTGCACCAAACGTAGGACTTCACCGCTGAACCCCTTTCTCTTTCCCTAGAGCATCAGGGAACTAAGGTGGCCTTCACGTATTAGTAAGGATGTTACTCATCTTTGCGCATAGTAAGCTTCTGTTTCAAAAACTGGAATTACATGCTCTGTAAAGCAAAGCACTTGTCTTAAATTAGGGCTGGGCGATATGGCCAAAAAATTCAAATGGGATGAAAGTGATAATTACTGTGATCATTTTTTTTAGGTGGTTGAAGATTAAGTTTTGCTCTTGAGTGAATGGTGAAGATTTTAAATTTCTTAATGGATAGAAAACAACAAACACTTGCTAAACACAGAAAGCATTTGTGACATTCATACCAATTTTGTGTTGTGTCTCATGTTTGCATAGTGCATAAACCTTGCATCAGTATGCAATATACACGTTGAAATTGTTATGATCATATTTGAAGAAAATATACCTAAAGTACACATAAATATCCAATGGTTTTAATTTTAAAATCTTTATACGCTCATACTTGTGGTTAGAATATTAAATTATTGCCAAGATACCCATCTAAATGTTACATTCTAGATATTTGAGCTAAAACAAAAAGATGTAGGCTAAATGACAAATAAAGAGACTGAATATTTGATAATTCATCTCCGTTTTACTTGTGACTATTGTTGGATCACTGGTTTCAGCCGTTGCTTTGTGGCTGCATCGATAACGTCCAGTAAATCATCTGCATCCTCCTCCTATATTTCCTCTCATGGAAGTTGTGAGGCCTAGCAGTTTGAGAAATGACCCCCAACCCTTGTTAGTATGCATCTCGAATCTCCGTGCCTGGTGTGGCAGTGCCGGCTTGGGACTGAGACCATGAGTTTCACTTTGAGAAGGTCACATCGCTCACAAGGGTGAAGGGGAGGCAGTGAAGCAGAGAGAGGGGGCTGGGTACATTCACACGCACGCACACACACACACACACCATTAGCAAGGACATGCAAAGACAGTCAAACTCCAGTGACAGCGGGGTATTTAGGTTTAGACTTTTAGATAAATAAAATACGGCAAACAGCTGGTGATCACTCGGTGAGGAAAATAATGTGAGCTTACTATCAAATACTTGGATTCCAGCCTTTCCACGAAACACTGCAGTCCTGTCATCATTCATCACCTTTCGCTTTTACACGTGTGCACTATGCGTCAGCAGCTCCTGTGTGTGTGCAGTGACGAGCTGTTTGAGTGCAGTGAGGGCCTTGTCAGCACTTCTTTGCACAGTCCAGTATTTTCCCCTGCTCAAGATAACTACGATAATGTGCCAGATGTTTTGATTTGTTTGGTAGCGTTAAGTGTTTGCTGGTCAGTTTGAGACAGAGAGCTGAGATTCTCTAGAGCCAATCACTGATAATGACTTGCGTATCTCTTGAGTACTTGATTGTGGATTAAGGAGCAACAGTGTCCTGGACTGATTTATGAATAAATAAACTGTAAAAGTGAAAAAAAAAAAGTCTAAGTAGTTCTCCTATCTGAGAAACAGAGAGACTTATGTGTTTATTTTTAACAAAGCCATCACAATGTTTTACTGTACAAACATCACAATGCCAATTTAGTACATTAGCCAACCCTGCTGTCCAGCCTTATGGGTTCTTATAATATTCTGCCTTTTTACTTATTTGTCCCTAGTATAAACATTGTCTTAAAACTTATGGCAAGCTAAAATTAGATATTATTAACTGTGTAGATGTATCAGTTATTTGCAAGTTTTATTATATGCTTTAACAAATTATGTCAAGACGCTGAGCAGCGGTCTTGTGAGTTTTTGATTTGCAGCATGTCTTATCACCTCTACAAGGTTACAGAAAGGGAGGATATACTATTTACTGTAAGTCAGCCGCTCCACAGACAAAGCGAGCTCTCGCTTTCTTCTCACAGGGGAGCTGTAGGAGATACTCGAAACATGAACCGCATGCTGTCTGCATTTGGTAAATTAGTATCGTAACGGATTAATAATTTCTAGCGCAGAAGCCGGGCTGATAAATAATAATAATCCTTTCGAACACTTTTCTAAACCACTTTACAAAGTGCTTCACATAAAGACTGCACCATTTCATTTAAACAATTTGGATATAATAGCACAGAACAACAACAACAACCAGTCAATGAAAGTCATTGTAGAATAATAAGGGAAAAAACTTGCAGCAAGTGTACTCTGCACCATCCAAGTCTATAACTGACATATCTATTCTCTTCTTTCCTCAGTCACAGCTATACTACGGAAGTTAAAGCAGCAATCCAGGGAGAGTGTGGAGGATAAGCGGCCAAAATTACTGAAAGCTCTCAGGGAGGTGAGGATCACAGCTGGCTTCTCGTTCACAGATGTTGCCGCCACAGTAAAATACCTGTGTGCAACTGCTGTTGTTCCACACCATTATATTGTATTTTAAAAAAGTCTCTGCAGGCTTTGATTTGCGCTCAATGATTTCCCATTGTAACATGCTTTTTAAAAAATTAGAATCTCTCAGTTGAATTCATTTCATTTTGAATTTTCCTGTAGCTTGGTGACTTTTATCTGGAGCTACATTGGGATTTTCAAAGCTGGGGTGAGTTGTTGTCTTGAAGTATGTGGCATGTGTTGACTGCAGAAGTCATTAACACTAATTCACTCATTTGTGTTTTAGTGCCTTTGCTGTCCCGGATGCTGCCATCAGATGCTTGTAAAATCTACAAGCAGGGCATCAATATTAGGTAAGACTTCAAGTGGAAAGTAGTAAGTTTGTTGCTATTGAGAAAATCCTAATTCACTCTGTGTGTGTGAAGCAGCTACTGGTCGCCATGGTAGACATCCAGGTCGCAGACTCCTTTTAGGTCTAAAAAGTGGGACATAACAATCTTTTCACACGCCCTCTCATCTCTCTCCTCCTAATTTAGACTCGACACCACTCTCATAGACTTCACCGACATGAAATGTCAGCGCGGTGATCTGAGTTTCATTTTCAAAGGCGACGCTTCGCCCTCCCAGTCCTTTGTGGTGCTGGACAATGAGGCCAAAGTGTACCAAAGAATACACCATGAGGCGAGTCGCGACACCGTTTCGCACTGTGTCATCAGCCGTTTAGTATGAATAGCGAGAAGTAACGTTCTGTGTTTTGTTTTGTTTCCCTCCAAGGAGTCCGAGATGGAGACAGAAGAGGAGGTGGATATTCTGATGAGTAGTGACGTCTACTCCGCGACTCTGTCCACCAAGTCCATCACTTTCTCCCGCAGTCAGATTGGCTGGCTCTTTAGAGAGGATAAAACAGTAAGGCTTATGAGAACTGTGGTTTACCAATGGAGTAATTCATGTTTTAGTTTTTTTTCCAGAAAAAAAAGATCCATGAAATTACTGACTATGTGTGAAACAGTGTAAAACAAACAAAAGTCCAGAGTTGTTAACAAAGCAAGCAAAGACGAGCCAGGCTCATGGCCCTGGCTCACCTCGGCACGGCACGGTTTAGGTTGCATTTCCACGGATCACTGCACGGCTGCATAAAGCTGCGGTGACTTTGTTTTACACACGTCACACACACACACACAAACAAGTGACGAGTGTAAAGCTAGTTGTTTTCAGTGTAACTGAACCACTAGAATCACTTAATTAAAAATATTGGTCCAGTCACTGGACTGAAAGGGTTTGTCACTAAATACACCAGACACCTATGTTAAATATTGAGATTTTAGACATTTCCCTGGTAATTGTAGAAGATTAACCCAAGTTTTTAGTATTGTTAAGTATTTTTAACTGATCTACAGTTCGGCTTGATATTTGTTTCGGACGTCTCTTCCTGTGATGGCACTGTGACCAATTAGAGGCCGACAGTCTGGTGACGTCACGCCTCGCCAGAGCAGGTACTAAAAAAAGTACCTAGTACCAGATACTATGCTACTAGAAATGCAACTTAGCCGTGCCGTGCCGAGGCAAGGATACCCGGTGGACACGCCATAAGTGACAGGTATATGCTAATATCTAAAAGAAATCGGTTTATCCATTGTACTCCATTGTATAATCGTACAAGCCTGTAGTGCCGTTCATGCTCAGATGAGGGTCCAACATCAGATAACCTACTTTATGCAGCAATGTCACAAAAGGAAATCAATGACCTGTACATGTGGCTACTGGCAAACAGCAAGTTTCCATAGTTACTGTCACCTTTTACCCTTTGGACCAAAATGACAGCACGCCACTATCTGGACTGGGAAGTGTTGTGCTAAAGGGAGCACGCACGTCGCTGTGTATGGTCAGTACAGTCTGTACAGAATCAAACTCCAGGCGTGGACCCTGGACAGACAAGTCTACCCAAGTCCAATACAGAATAACAAAATTTACAACACGAGGACCCTTGTCGACCTCTGTGCACACACAGACCCAAAAAGCATCTGTGTGCGTGCGTCTTTGTCATTCCATTAAAAGTACGAATTGAATTTGTTTAATAAAATTAAATGTGGCGCTTAAGACAATGTTTGGCACAAAAGTTTAACTTTTAAGCCTGAATACCAAAGACTATTCGCTTTCTGTGCAGGAGAGAGTTGGAAACTTCCTGGCGGACTTTTACGCGGTGAACGGTCTCGTGCTGGAGTCGAGAAAACGACGCGAGCACCTCAGTGAGGAGGACATCCTGAGGAACAAGGCCATCATGGAGAGCTTAAGTAAAGGGGGCAGCATCAGTGAACAGAACTTTGAGGTGAGAAAGAGTTGATTGACTAATAATGTTAAAAAGGTGCTGTGTTGGCTAATATTTTCCCACTCTGCAGCCTGTGAGGAGGCAGTCGCTCACAGCTCCAGCCCCCAACACCATTTCTTGGGAGGAATACATCAGTGCAGAGCAGGGAAAGTAAGCATCTGGTCTTTTCTCCTCGTTTAATTGGTCCTTACCCCGATTAAGAATTTATCAAGGGCAGCTATAAGAAGGATTCTGTAAATGTTGTATGTGAACCACCATGGATTATTAAAAAGCAAATTCTTCTGTGTGTTTATCTTTGTCTCTTCCCACCTCCAGGCCACCTCATCTTGGAAGAGAGCTCATGTGCAAGGAAAGCAAGAAGAACTTCAAAGCTACTGTGGCCATGAGCCAGGATTTCCCTCTAGGCATCGAGTCGTAAGTACATCCTTCCTCCTCAGATCTATGTACAAGGCTTTCTGCTCGGATTGATCCCAGGTGAATACACTCAGATACACTTGGGATCTGCAGAAGGTGGCGAGGAGATGGAATAATTCAGATCAGATAATTGGGCCAGGTGAACATGGGGCTTTCACTGAGTGAGTGGAGGAACCCCCCTGGTGAGATGTAAACAAAATCTATTGCTCCACCCACGTGATGACAGAATATATGTGTTTTTACTTTATTGTTCAATCCAACAAAGCCTCGACATTAGCTGTGTTTGTTTTGCTGAACCTGTACTTGGTGGCTTGGATAGTGCTTCATTGTTTTTGATCAAATGAATACATGGAGATACATGGAGACGTTAGCATCGGACATAATTAAGCCAGGTTTTTAAGGCTGATTCACAGGATTCTTGCATACAAAACACAGAGAGTGACTTTCAATGTATGATCGTGTAAAATTCTGAAAGAAAGACGTTCATGAAGAGTGACCAAAATGTGAGAAAAAGGAGCCTTTTTCTTTTAAAGGATTAAATCATGTGATACTGAGTAGAAGAGGAGGGTAGGATTCAAACAGGATGTGGTTCATAATGGGTTACAGGCAGCGCTGTAAAATGTTACTGGGACATAATGTAGTACATTGCTTTATCTCCTCTACCGAATGAACCTTAATGGAGCCAGCACTAAAACCCCATCCTTTATAATCACTAATGGTTTTTTAATGTGATTTCCCCCCCCCACACCCCATTTGTATTGCATGCTTTGTAATGTTAAAATATCTCCCATTTAATGTTGTTTGAATGTTAAATTTACCACCGGGCTCTCCAGAACCAGACGAGAAGTTATTTCGTATTGCACTGCATTATCTTCTATATGAAATAATTAATGAAACTAGTATTTATGTAAGTTATTTATGAGGGGGAATGCTGACTCAATTTAAAATATTACTCTTAATGTAGCGGTGCAGTTTTTAACAATCCTTGTAAAAGGGACATTTTAAATTAAATCGAATGGAAAAAATCAAATCATGGAACCAATAAAAAAAGAGTAACAATTTTTAGTTTCCACATTCTTCTCTCTCGTCACTCGGGGGCTCGATTGTCCTTTGTTTTTGTTGAGATTTCAGTAAAGAAAAGATATTTGGAAGGAAACCGCACATTGACCCTCTCTCTGCCCCCTGCAGGTTACTGAACGTGTTGGAGGTCATTGCTCCATTCAAACACTTCAACAAGCTCCGAGAGTTTGTTCAGATGAAACTCCCGCCTGGGTTTCCAGTCAAACTGGGTGAGTGTGTGTGTGTGTGTGTGTGTGTATGTGTATGTGGCTGAAGCTTCCACAGAACGATCACAAAAAAAATCACAAAAACGTGTTTTTCCTTCCTCTCTTGCAGACATCCCAGTCTTCCCCACCATCACAGCCACCGTCACCTTTCAGGAATTTCGCTACGACAAATTCGACGAGTCTATTTTCTCCATCCCCGCTCAGTACAAAGAAGATCCCAGCCGCTTCCCCGACCTCTGACCTGTTAAAGTGGAAACCAGCGAGTGTAAATATTGGGAGAGTTGTGACAACAGCGACGAGGGATCTTTTATCATTGAGCTAGTCTTATTGATCAGTTGTTATTATCGTTATTTGCTACTGTTTTACATTTTAGCAGACGGATCCAAAGCAAGTCAATGCAAGCAGATGTTGCAGAGTGCCATCTCACATGTAATAATATGCGTGTAAGCAATTGTTTGGGTTCTTTTTTTGCTTTCATTGTGCTCACTGTTCATCTACTGAGCAGATCCATCTCCTGCTGCTGCTGCTGCTGTCGTCTCCTGTGAAAGCTGTCGCAGAGTTCCGTCTGGACCCTGCGTCAGCTTTTAGTTATCACACGTGATATCCATGGACCGATGACTAAATCCTCATTTTTGACACTGCACTGACGCTCACCTGTAAATAAAAACTCATCTTAAAGTCAGAAAAGAAAACTAAAAAGTAGAGCGACATCCTCAAACTGAGCTTAATATTCATTTATATATATATATATATATTATGAACTATACATATAAATATATAGATAGAAACTCAAAAAAGGAGTAACACTGTGTAGCAATACATTTCCAATACTTACGAATGTTTTTAACCAGCTGGGAGAAGGTTTAGCTTAAAAAAAAAGAAGAAAACACATTCTCAACAGTTCAGTATTGAAGCCTTTTTCCCTGTGCAGGACG
Source organism: Solea senegalensis (assembly GCF_019176455.1). Classification (NCBI taxonomy): domain Eukaryota; kingdom Metazoa; phylum Chordata; class Actinopteri; order Pleuronectiformes; family Soleidae; genus Solea; species Solea senegalensis. The sequence continues at coordinate 15,075,780 of NC_058021.1, forward strand.
CAGTCTCCTGCGTTTTCAGGTTAGCTCACGTTACCTCTTGGCTGTCTCCATGTTTGTCGTGATAGTATGAACTCTGTGCTCAGTGTGAATGAGTAACTGCGTACTGTATTAAGGGTTGTCGTGTGTGCGTTTGTGTGCGGGAGAACCCAGATGGGAATATCAGGTAAACTGTTCTTTGTTTAATACTGCACTGATATTACGTATATTTAAGGCATGCTATGGCTGTGTTGGCCCACTGGATCACATGCATCTTTTAAGGTATATTCTCTTGTTTGTTATATGATCTGCAGACTTCTCGGCATTTAGATGAAAGTGAAAACTGTAACACTAACACGTTGAACACACCTTATATTGCATATAAAATCTCTCCTTGATAATGGTCTGCCTATAATTTTCCCTTGTTTTTTGTTGTTTTTTTGTTTGTTTGTTTAATTCAAGGAGAGTAAACTAAGCTGTGAAGTTGATCATTGCTGGATATTTCCAAAAAAATGCCCAGATGGAAGTTTAATCTCATCCACTGAGTTTTCTCTGGCTTCAGCTATTATGTACTGCAACCACACCCACTTCACATCCCTTTAAATAAAGCACCAGCATCATGTTCCAACTGATTTTGTGCAAGTATAATTGAAGGCACTTTTTAAACGGGTTGTTTTTCAGCTATCAGATAAGATCTCCATGTTCTACATCTACGTTAAGTGTTGTTTTTAAATCCAGTAAAATAGTTTTTACCCTTTATATGATCTAAAAACAAGTTCGATGGTGCACACACAACTGCAGTTTTCACTGCACAATACATTTTTCAGGACACACGGCGGAGTAGTGGCTAGCACTGTTGCCTAACAGCAAAAAGACCCAGGTTGTCCAACCAAGGGTGTGTGGGTTTTCTCCAGGTTTCTTCCCACACTCCAAAACATGCAGAGGTTAATTAGAAACTCACTAGACTATAGCTTTTATGATTGTTCATGTTGGCCCTGTGATGGGACTGGTGACCTTTCACCCCATGTCAGCTGGGATTGGCTTCAGATCCCCCACAACCCTCATATGGAGCACTAGACGATGAATTCATCCATTTTGAAATATGAAACTGGAAAGTGCTTGAAGTGCACACACACACACCACCTGTATCCTGTATTCACACGTTTAATCAAATACACACAAAGAGGTTTAATGGGTGTTTCTTTGGGTGATTTTCATGAAATTTCATGAAAAATCTGTTTGTCATTTCCAGCTTTGGAAATAGGTTAATAAACCTTAGTGCAGTGCAGAAACATATTACATTTCCATGGCTCTGAAAACAACACTGACAAGTTTCAATCCTTGTGTACAGTACTTCTTCACCCTGTACACACATGACTGTGTCTCCACCCAGGACAGCTCCATCATCATTAAATACGCTGATGACACCACCATCCTGGGGCTCATCAAGGGGGGAGACGAGTCAGGATACAGGGCCCTGGTAAATAACATCACGGTCTACGGAGAGGAGAACGACCTCCTCCTCAACACAGACAAGACCAGGGAATTAATCCTGGACTTCAGGAAGAAACCCCCCCCTCTACAGCCTCTATTCATTAGCGGGGCTGAGGTGGAGAGGACAGACAGCTACAGGTTCCTGGGACTGCAGGTAACATCTGACCTGAGCTGGGCTTGTAACACCACAGCCACAGTGAAAAAAGCCCAGCAAAGAATGTACTTCATCAGGCTGCTCAGGAAAGCTGGACTGAACCACCGCCCTCTCACCCTGGCCTACAGAGGACTGATAGAGAGCATCCTCACCGCAGGCATCACTGTCTGGTACGGGAACACCACACAGGCAGAGAGGAAGGCCCTGCAGAGAGTCATAAAGACTGGGGAAAGGATTATTGGGACAAAACTTCCTACCATGGACTCCATGTATACGCAGCGTTGTAGGAAAAGAGCAGAGGGAATCATTAGAGACTCACTCCACCCCGCTCACACTCTGCTCAAACACAAACGCTGCAAGTACAACCTGAGGCACAGCAGAGCGGACAGCATCAAAACACACAGAACTCGCTTTTTTAACAGTTTTTTCCCGGCCACAGTCAGACTGATGGCAAATCAAAACCACTGAACTCTCTGTAAATTACCAGACACTACCTCACCTAACCATGTGTAACATTATGTGCAATATTCCCTCCCTGATAAATGTGCAATGTCAGAAATGTGCAATACACCCCATAATCTGCTGTATAACTGTATATTTCTTTATTTTTATTTCCCCACATCTTCAACATTTTTTTTATTTTATTTTATTATTACTTTTATACTTATATTTATATTTATCCTTAAGTGTGTTTATGTTTCGTACTACTGACTCGTAGAACCCGCACAAGATTTCCAATGTGCCTGGACTTTCTGTTTAAGCACAAATGGCAAATAAAAACCTTGAACCTTGAACCTTGAGATTTAAGAGCCTGAAGATTTGAAACTGGTTTCCAAACAGTTCCCCTTTGAAAGCTTTGTTTGCCTATAGCCACTAGTTGACCCTTGTCTTCATTTAATCTTCATATAGATGGTTATTCTGGAAATAGCTTCAAGGAGAAAATGTTGTTTGTTTTCAGGAGACATCAAATAACAAAATGACTGAAACTATAAGGTAAGGTACATTAAAACAGCAGACTCAAAAAGTTTTGCACCCGGTCGCCCCATATGAACAAAGTTTTACATAAAATAACAACATTTCAAGCATCAGGTCTCCAGCAGGATCAAGCACCTTGTGACACTGACTCTCATTTATAACGTAGGCCACTCCCACTTGACACATGTGCTGGCAATCACAATAATTAGCCTGCACCTGTTGGGAGTGAGCAATCAGTCGAGGAGAATTAGACACTAGAAACACAAACCAATACAAAAAATGAAAGGTTTCTAATACATGCACAGACAAGGTTTTAACATCAGTATACAATATGGCATACAAGACATTTAACTGTACATCAAAGATGTCCATTATAAGAGACACTTTAGGTCATAGTCAATGTTCAGTCCATGTGGTGACGAGAGTTTTAAAATAGTCAATCCAAAAGTGTTCACTCCTGTAAAACCTCCAAGGATATTTTTCCAGTATCAATATACCTGAGAGAGGAAATCAGATGGTTCAATTCAAAACGAATGTCCTTTATTTAAAGAACTGCCTATTGGTACATTGGTTGAGCTTGTTTTAACTACTGGATGTTTCAGCGTGTCTTCTATAACATGGTTGTACCTATGGGTAGTTTGTGACAAGGTGCAGAGCAGATTAGAGGGACAATAACAAAACATTGGCATGTACTATAATCACCATAATAACACCTAATGGTTTTCAAAAGATGCAACAAATTGGATTTTTACAAAGACACTTGTTCCTGATGGAAACTGCCACTGTGGTTGTTGAAGCCAATGTAATTATACTATAATTATACTGAATCATAACAGCTTCAAATACCCTCATACATGCAAATCAATTCCTATAAAAAAATCTCATGTCTAGTCAAAAACAAGGAGAGCATTAAAGACGTGAATTGCAGAACACAGAGGTAACGTTTGGTCCAGAAATATGAATGAACTATTCAGTAGCAGCACACGTTGTTGAATTTAACCTGATTCTGAAGGTTTTATCATAGCTAGACAGTAAAAATGTCTTTATGTCATGTATACGGATGTACATCTATTACAAATCTTTATTTTAAAATCTAGTGGTGTCATCCGTTTCTGTTCAATTCTCCTTGACTGGTCGCTGACTCACTCACAACAGGTGCAGGTTAATTGTGGTGATTGCCAGCACACGTGTCAAGTGGGAGTGACCTACGTTATAAATGAGAGTCAGTGTCACAATGTTTCTGGTCTTGCTGTGTGTGTGCAAGTGTTTGAGGCCATTTCCCGTTCTTAGTCCTGTGTTTCTTATGTCTTTGGCACCTCAAAAGCCACATCAGTGTGCATACAAGTGACAGTTGTTTTAGTTTTATTTGATATATTGATATTATGATAGTAACTCACATAGGGTGCTACTTTCATCCACTCCCGTTTCAAAAAAACCTGGTTCAGTTTCACCAAAAGAATAATACAGGCTATATTTTCCATCATGGTATCAATAAAATGGGTCTCTTGTATGGCAGCCATTTTGACAGGTCACAGTAGGAACATCACAGGTGTAAATAATCAAGTTAACAACAACTGAGTTCCATTTAACTCAGTTTCTGGATCCATGTTCTGATGAATAGAACAGAGCAATAGCTAATTTGCTCAATAACACCAGTGCTTTTCCAGCTAAAACATGTCAAAATGGCTGCTGTGCAAAAGAGCCCATTAAAATCTCTAGTTTTACACCAGGTCACCATAAACCAGACAGCTCTCTCAGTAGATTTTCATGGGAAATAGTGACACTAAAGTCTTGGTTCTTCAAATAGGCTTTATTATATAAAAAAAAAAGAAATCCCTGATAAAACATCAGCACTTTTAAAGAACAAGAAACAAATGTACTAACTGTTTCCAAATAAAAAAGGATGGGGAAAGAAGCCTGGGCATCACACCACAAAAATGAAAGGATACAATAATATATGAAGAGAGGAAATCACAAACTCAGGAAAGCAAAGCAAGCCTACTTCCAGTTTTACAGTCAACTCAGTAGAAGCAAAACACACATGAATGCTTTAAAGGTCCAGTGTGTTTAGGAGGGGGGAGAAATTTAATAAACACGCTATTTCGTTGTATAATAAATTGCTTTAAAACAAATCTAATAAAAGGATTTTGTAGCTTTTAATATGTATGTCAGGCAAGAGCCTTTCTTTACTTTACCCACCATCTAACAAGGCCATGTGTCCACAGCTGACCTAATAGGCAAATCAGCTGGAGTGTGTATTTCATGTTCTGAAGCAGAGTAGTCCACATACAAAGAAGAATGACATTCTTTCTGGTATGCAAAAGCCACCGTAGTTCAGTTACACGTGTGTGTGTGTGAAAAGGGAAGAGTGTGCGGAGGAGTCCTCCATTTGTTACAATTTACAGTATCGCCACCAGATGTCACTAATTCTTAAACACTGTTTCTTTAAAGCAATGTGACAAAGCCAGAGAAAGACGCCTACAGTCCAGCAAACATTCTTCACATTTTAAATTTACCCCAGTAAGAAAAACAGGGTTTTTTTTGTTTTTTTTTTGTAATGCATTCGCAGCCAAAGTGGAGGGTGTGGAGGGGGAGAAAACAGGACAGACGTCTCAGTCGCTGACGTCCATGTCCTCTTCGCGATGATCGTCGGCACCGTTAACTTTGGTCTGCTTAGCGCGGCGTGCTGTGCTGTCGTCGTGCGAGTGAGGAGACAGAGCAGAGTCGTCCGAGTCCTTCCTGTCCTCACGCTCCTTCTCGCTGTCATAACCTTGTTCTTCTTCGTCATAGTTTCTGGTGATCTGTAGAAAAGGGAGTCATATTTTAAAATGGGGAGGGGGGATAACATCTCTGGCCTGATGTAGACCGTCTCAAATAAAACATTAGCCAACCTTAACATCTCCTTTATCACCATCTGACTTCCTGTCCCACTCTTTTTCCTTCTCCTTCTCTTTGTCTTTCTCTTTGTCTTTACTTTTCTTTTTCTTGCTAGTGGAGCGTTCATGTTCTTCCCGGCCGCGCTCTTTATCACTCCTGCGGTCCCTGTCCCGCTCCTTGTCCCTTTTCTTCTCCTTCTTGTGTCTGTAGAGGAGACAAAAAGTGTGAGGTGACAGAAAAAGCCCAGGATGTATCCTGTGAAAAGTGCTCCAATATTGCTTATATTTCCTTTCAAATATTCTATGCTATGCTATATAAACACAAACCATACATCACATGACACACCAACCTTCGAGCAGATGGAGAAACGGAGCTTCTCTTTTTTGGGGACTTCTTGGGCGATCTGCTGCTGCTGCGACTTCTCCTGTGTCTCCTGTGGAACAGAACAAGATGTAACAAAAGTGTCTCCTGACCTAGAAACGTTTAGCTCTTTAACTTCTTTGTGCTGAACTCACCGGCTCGCGCTGCGCGACCTCCTGGCTGTGCTGTAGCTCTTGGGTGGCGTTTTGGATCTTCTTCTCCCAGTGTCCTCTCTCTTTCTATCTCTGTAAAGAAATAAAGTGTTTTAAATTTTTCTGAAAAGGATGTTCATCTCATAGAGAAGCTTTCACACAGTTACTCCACCTGGATCTGCTTTGTGATCGCCTGCTTCGGTCTCTGGAGTCGGTGTGTCTCTTGCGTGGGCTTTTGGAGCGCTTCCTGCTTCTAGACTTGGATCGCCGCCTGGATCTGCTTCGCCTGCAAACAGACAATGAAACCATTTCACTTTTTTAGTATGCTGGAAGAGCATCCCCATGACAAGCATTCACAAAATCAACTGAAGATTTCACCTGTGTCTTGAGCGGGATCTAGACCACCTCCTTCTGGACCTCGAACGGGAACGAGAGTGTTTCTTTTTGCTCTCCTTATCTGCCGGACAGCAAAAAACACATAATGTTAATACAAAATCAAAATCCTGGCAGTTAAGGGAGTTATCATGACTCTTGTTCACTCACTTCCAGGTTCAATCGCGGCAGAAATGAGCGACTGAGCTTCTCTGACTCTCTTCATGGCCTCTTCAATTTCCTTATTAGAGGAATCAGACTTCAGGCCTGGATTGAAGTTTAAGCTTGCCGCCAGTGGATTCAGCCTAAACGTAGGAACAGTCTTTAGCTGACTCATCATTTCTACAAACCTCTATTTTTGACTTTGAGATTTCAAACAACTTGAGCCTTTATTTATACAAACGTACTTTGGATCAGTCATGAACTTTAATAGCTGATCAGCAGCCTGTGATGAGACAGTGTAAAAATTAGGTAAGGCTTCGTATTATGAATTAAACAACAACAAAACGGATTTGCAGGAATACAGTAAAACACTAATCATTGTCTCACCTGAGGATTCAAGTTGGTTCCTGGAAAGCCAAATGCAGCCATTGCATCCAAGTTTGGACCAAATGGGTTCCCTCCCATCTGGAAGGAAAAAAAGACAGTGTCTGTCTGATTTCTTAGATAATTACTAGATTTCTATAATTAGATTTAAGAATATTGGGTGTTAAAGTGCAGAAATGATCCTGATTGAGTGTGGTCACAGATCACCATTTAAATTCAACTCATTAGGCAAGAGATGACAACAACAAATAACAACAGACACATTTCAAATGTGAAAACTAAATGATCATTAACCTACTGACTCCCTTTTAGTTTTTAAAAACAACAAAATCAACACCACAAAGATATGAACCAAGTTTGTTTTGTCAACTGCTGTTAGCATGCTGTAGACAACTCATATTTTCAAATTTTATGTGGTGTGACAAACAGCCAAGCCACTGACTAACAGTTATTATTATTATCAATTCATCATACGATGATTCGCTCCATTCTTTGTCAATATCCCATGTCAAAAAAATGACTTTTGGCCCAGGTTATGTTAAATTGGTTTAGATGAAACCAGTGAAATGTCAGCAACATACATTTTAGGTTTGTTACCCCTTGAAATAGAGCTGCATTTGCTGTGACCTCTCAGCACAGGTGAGTATGTTAGAAATGATTACCTCCAAGTTTGTTAAATCACGTCATTCGAGCAGATGTTTAGGCCCGAGTCTGTAAAACTATCACTTTTAAGTTAAGATTAATTTTAAATTTTTTCCCGTTTAATGTACAAACACTCCTATGCCATTAATTTTTCTGTTGATCTACACTAACACAAGGTTAGTGGTGAATAGTGTAAAAAAAAAAAAAAAGGTATATAAATTGACCATCTATTACATCAACTCATGAATTATTATCTCTTATTATTACCACTTCATGCATTGAACTTTCTAATGATCAGTGAGTATAAGGTCTTACATGTGCATTTTGGATTGGGTTGGGTGTTGGAAGAAGTCCTCCACCAGGCAAAATTCCTGCCACAGCATTTGCTGGCGCCATCAGTGACAAAGCTTTAGCCTCATCTGGAATGGAGCCTACAGAAAAATAAAATCGGCCATTAGGAGAAAACTTCTTCACACATTAACAACAGACAGACATGTTGGAAAAGTCTTCACACTGCATTTCTTCAAATTAGGCTCAACAAACAGGTTACCTTACAGGTCAGAAGAGTTCCCTTGATTCAACAAAATCATTGCAGTGACTTAACTATTGCTGGAATAAATCACACTACTCCAATGAACACTGCCAAGAGTATATCACCTGAACATGTGTTTTTTAAGTCATGAACCAAACGTTAGCAAGCACAGCTGCTTCTCCAGTTGGGTGTGCCCTCAATTTTCATTTAGACGTTTACTGAAACAAGCGACTCACGTTGGCGGCTTCGCTACTAAAAGCACAGAGAAAAATCGAGATACACACAAACAAAGAGAGATTTAAGGATTTGGCAAGAACACTACAAAAGCTGTCAGTGTCTACTTACCGAAACACATTTCAGAGAGTAAAGTGGTAACAAACACTAATGGCATAAACAGATTTATGGGTAAGTAGTGTGCCATTTGTACATCATTATTCTGATATCCTTACCTGCCATCTCTGCGTCAATTACCCAAACTGGACTGAATTAGACCTGGGCTGGTCTTCCAAATTTGCCTTTTATTTCTTTTCTTTTTTTCTGTTTTTAATGCTCTCATATTGCATCCATCCCCAAAACTCACATAAATATGGACGTACAATCATTACAACATATAAACAAAAAAGCACACTGGAGAGAGAAAATTCTGCAGGAGACAAAACTGTTGGGTGGAATTTTCAGCAGGGCCTGGTAAACAGGACTGGCTGAGCCAGGAAAAAGAACTGTAAAACACAACAACAAAAGAAGACCACTGTTAAAATAATTGTCGTACCAACATTGTATGATGTTGGTGGCTATCTTAGACAACTCAGGATAAAAGTGAGTTTAAATGGTTATATCAGACAAGACATTTACCAATGCCACCCCAAAAGGTCCAGTGTGTAGAATTCAGCAGATACTGAATTCAGTATATAAAATCAACTTTTCATGTAATTATTATCACTTGTAAATTAAAACTGTCCACAGTAAGTCTTCTTTCATGCTTTATTTGGTTGCCATGGGTATTTACTTTGCTGCATTATGCAAATGTAACCCTTTGTGCCAATAAATTCTACATACTAGACCTTTAATTCCCATCTTCACTCATATCTTTAACAATATGTGAAACTCTTGCCACTGAACCAAAATAAATACTGTGGTTTCAATTTAACCATTAAAAGGAATAGGGCTAGGTATACTTTCATTGTAGTTAAATCCCAATTGATATCCATGCACCGAACAAATCCAACTTCATCTTAGTCACTCTGTTAGTTGTATTCTGTCAGTGGCTAAAGCAGCTACAAACTTTGCTGGTGTCACTGATAATCCAAAAAATGGAATTTCACATCAAACCTGAAAAATGGTGTATGGAATGTTTTAAATGTGGAGCAAGTATATGTACAATAAGCGCCAGCATTTATTGTGATAAACACACATCACCCAGTGTAACATTATGGTTCACTGATGCTTAAAATATGCCTTTTGAGACCATGATTTTTGTCTTATTATAATATATAATGACATCAAGAAAATGAAGGACATATGGTAAGGAACAAAGTTTTAGCCATAAAATTGTTGAATGGCTAAGCAGCGTTCAAAAGTGTTGCAGGATAGTGCAGAATTAGCACCCATTCAGACGGAGTCCTTGATTTCTGACCTTTAGGACTGTGTTTAAAAATAAATTGGGGGGGAAAGAGGGAAAGAGAGCAGAGAAAGAATGGAGGAGACAAAAACAAGAGGGATGGGGCTTGAATGCTCGCTGGCCTTTGCAAATGTCTACAGTCCCCTGTTGGCAGGCAGAGGACCACTTTCATCAATGAGGGGGCTGCTTTTGCCTTCTTCACTACAAAAACCACACACGCGCGCTCACATATACACACACACATACACACACACACACACTCGCACAAATAACAGAGAGAAGTTTAACAGAGGACAGTCCAATGTGGGGAAAAATAAAATACATATGGTTAAGAGTTTAAAACAGTTTCAAATTTGAACTGTGCAGCCCACAAGTTGAGTTCTTAAATAGCATGTAAAAGTGATTTTGTATACTGCACTTTCTACATGTCGAGCAAGTCAATGTTTTAATGACATGTGCACACCTCATCAAGAAACTTGTGGTAGTGATAATACAGCATACCAGAAATTGAGAACTAGCGGTCAGCTTCTTATGAACAATATGAGAGAAAAAGAAATTACCAGTATAATTCATTATATCTCATAAAGCTCATATGTACATGCCAAGGTGAGTTGACTTCACAAAGGGGAGAGGTGAAATTGTTTGGACTCTTTGGCATTATCACTTTTCAGGAGTCATGGCATTCAATAGACAGAGACTTCATGTACATTAAAGTAATTATGACACAAACCTTCTGCAAAGGGGACCACGATCAGTGCTCTGTCCACAAACACAGTGTTGGTCAGATGTTGAGAAACTCCAACAGACTCTGGCTCGTGGAACTTAACAAAGCACACCCGGGACGTCACTGGCATCTGAGAATCGCTGTTGAGGAAGAAAAAAGTTTTAATGTCATTTGTTGCAAAGTCGCGAACTTTAAGCAGCACAGTGTCAACATGGACTGTGTGGAAAACGTGAAGTTGCATATTCTCGCACATCACTGCCAGAATAACGACGCATAACATTAATTGTGGTTGATTGCTATAAACGGTGTAATATTATAGTTGACATGGAGAAATAGGCTCCACATTAACTAGCAGTACCTGGCTACTAAAATGAAAATGAGTAATTAACCAGGTTAAATTACAACAGTATGTAAATTGTATGTATGATTACAGTAAATCAAAAGGGTGGTTGTAATGCATTGAAGGCAATGATGAAGATAGTGAGAACTATCAGTAATTTAATTGTGTTGAATCCCAGCAGTCTCAGTTCAGATACTGAATTATGAAGCAATGATACGGGCTCCAAATGATTTGAATGCAACGCTGTAGCATGAGGTACAGTATGTATGTACACCCTTGTTAGCCACACTAGTTAGCATGGGCCTAGGTGGCCGTACCTCTTGGTAGTTTACACGATTAACAACCCACCCAGCTCGTTATCGATTGACCCAATAAACCAGCAACCAGTAAACTCACTCTGGAGGAAATAACTTCAGCTCTTCGATGGTTCCCAAAAAGCCGAACAGCGTCCTCATCTGCTCCGATGTTGTGCTCGGCGACACGTTCGTCACCTGCACTACCTTCGTAGTGTAACTCATTTTTCTCTACTACCGGCCCTTAAAACACAAACAGTAACGCAAACTTAAATTCGAATTACGCTTATAAAATAGCTATTAACCCGGTTGTACGTCGGTAATTGGTTTGGCTATGTGTTAAATCTCAACTACAACGACGGACTGTTGCATTTCGTCGCCATGTTGAATGACTCTTGAGCAGAATGCGCATGCGCAGTAGGGATAAAAGCAAAATTCTATTTACTGGTCTATGTATTGATAAAATATTACAGTTTATTGACGTACTGGTTTATTTTCGCCTAATGTGACTAATCAGTGCAAAACCAGTTTTGCATACACTGGTGCGGAAGACTAATATTACGAAGGAAGATTTTTCAAATGCAATGAGCATCCACCAGAGGGCGCCGTACACTTGTTCAATGCATAAACAAAGTTTAGATGTGCTGGATAGTAAAACTCCTTCTTCTTAAAGAAATGTTTTTGATTTATTATTGTTATTATTCTAACATTATATTTTATTTTATTATACATTTCAGATTTCAGTCAAAAACGTCCCAATCATACATATTAATATTATGCATAATCTCAAATGGTTTCCAAAGCTATTGTACCTAATTTTCTAATGTAAATTATGTAAATGTATTTCATCTATACATAACAAATACATTTGTTGTTTCTTATTTGGTCATTACAAAGCAATGCACAGGTTATTAATACTGTGGTGACCCATTATGTCTAATTGTGTTGTGTTTACACTGTATGGATTCAATACAAAATACTCATTATCACATCAAGTCAGTGCAGTTCATGAGCGATATAATGATTTTCTAACTGTACACAGTTAACTTTGTGACTGTCAATAGTGCAGCTTTCCTTTAAACTTGAAAATGCTCAGCTATTGTGTGTTTGAAAGCTCTACATGGCGTCGAACAGTTTATTATTATTATGAATTATAAGCTATTATCAAGTGTATGTAGGTCAATTCAGTTCCACGTCACTTATAATTCAACACCTGTAAAGACTAAAGTACCACAACTCCTTTGTATTGACTGAAATGTCCAAAAATTTTATTTTTCTTCTCTGTGTTTTACATTTTTCATTCCTGGCTGGTTTTGTTTCCACATGGGAGCCAAATATAGCAAAAATCTCTTTTGCACTAACCAGTTATCAAATAAATGTGGCTAATTAAAGTCACACCACATGCCACAGCCCTGCCGCTGACCAAACGGCATCTGACGAAACACTTTCTACTAATAGTGTTTTCTCCCAGGAGAAACAATACAGCGTTTGTCTTCAGGCTACGTCGAACATAATCCCTACACCTGAGGATTAGGTCTGTAGTTGCACCGAGACAAGAAAGTTCACACAATGACTTGGCTACATTCCACCTGGTTTTGTATTGTGCAATAACACAAAGTCAAGGTTCACCATTAAAAATGGTTGTTTCACATATATTTATTATATCCTCACTGTATTCCTACATTATTTATAATCATCATTTATTCTAAACATAATATTTATTGTTTTCCTGGATTTTTTTTGTTTATTGAATATTTTACATAGTTCCTTCTATAAATTCACCACTCGAAAAATCTTAATTGTGAATAAAATAATTTCAATCCACGTGCCCTACATATGCATCAGCATTCAAATCTACTCTACACAGCACTTGGCATTACGCAGCATGACTTGAAAAAACAATCACATGTACCATTGCGACACATGTTTCTCTGTATTTAATATTCTCCACGATAAATCCGGTTTCAGAATGGTGGTCACTGAGGATATTGGGACAATGGGATTCTTGTTCATCGTGCAACATGATTGGCCAGGAGAGAGGTTTACAGGGCAGATTTCCATGACTGTGAGGGGGACCAGACAAATAAATACCCCAAATCCACTGAGAGATCAGAAGCCCTCAGTTCAGAGGAGACCAGAGTTTTCCCAAGAGCTGCTTTTGTGTGCTGCCACAACAAGAAAGAAACATGGTCAGCCGGTGAGTTTCTCATTAATTATCATTCATTCACTGATAACCAAATGGTTTGCACATCATAGCTGAAAATTGTGAACATTTTAAAAATGTTATTTTTATTTTTGAATAAAACTTTTTATCTGCTGCTGAAGGACTTGAATGTTCCCGCTGACCTCTCAGGCCTTGAACTGCATGAACTGATCCAGCTCTTAAAGCTCTGAGTCAACAGACTCACACTGCAACAAAGGCTGTACTGTTTGTTGACGTCTTTGCTTTGTGATGGCAGATTTGAACACCCAGCTGGTGGCTACAAAAAGATTTTTGAGACATGTGAGGAATTGTCTGAGCCTCTTCCAGCATCAGTCACAGGTTTGTTTACAAGTTTAGTATTTGTCAAACTTATGTTTTTTGACATTCACTCTTGAGTTACACTGAAAGTTACCTGTAGCACGAGTGTTTCCTTTTCAGTCTCAGAACATAAATGAATCAGGTGTCATTTGTCTCTGTATTATCGATGCTTTACAGGAAGGATTCCTTCATTTCTGAGGGGAAGTCTTCTCCGTTTGGGACCTGGGCTTTTTGAAGTTGGAGATGAACCTTTCTATCATCTCTTTGATGGCCAGGCACTTATGCACAAATTCGACTTCAAGAATGGTCAAGTTACCTATTACAGAAAGTGAGACTTTACAGACTACCAACTAAGTACTGACATAACTTACAATAATGCAGATCGTTGTTTTCATTTTGAACCTCTTTGTTAAGACAGTTGTTGGTTACCGTGTTGTTGTTGTTTTTTTTACAAACTTTCAAGATATTCTAAAATAATTTTCTGTGCAAAGTTTTTAGATTATAGCGTTTGTGTTTATGGAATAAAACTTTCATTGTTGTCTCCCCTGTCTTTTAAAGGTTTATCAGAACAGATGCTTATGTGCGAGCCATCACAGAGAAACGTGTGGTGATCACAGAGTTTGGCACGTTTGCATATCCTGATCCCTGCAGAAACATTTTCTCAAGGTGAGTGACTGCAAAACACTCATTATCCACCATGTTAAATGCTTCCCAAAAATCACGAGACGCAGACCTATTATATCAGCATGGGCCAAAAGCAAATGGAACTGCATCAATGCATCTATTGCCCACTTTGTCAATCCTGTATGTATATTTTGTGTGCAGGTTTTTCTCTTACTTCAAGGGCGTGGAGGTCACAGACAACTGCCTGGTGAATGTCTACCCTGTTGGTGAGGACTTTTACGCTGTTACAGAAACCAACTACATCACTAAAGTGAATCCTGACACCTTGGAGACACTGAAGAAGGTAGAAATATACCACTGAATGTTCATATATAACAATAAAAAAAACAAAAAACTAATCTTATCTGATTTCAAACTATTTTGTTTTTTTTCTGTGAAGGTTGATATGTGCAACTACATCAATATTAACGGAGTGACAGCCCACCCTCATATTGAGAATGACGGCACAGTGTATAACATTGGAAACTGCATGGGGAAAGGAGCAACGCTGGCCTACAACATTGTCATGATCCCACCCACACAGAAAGGTAGGCACTAATGAGGGTATCACTGGTGTGAAAAGATCCACAGAGTCTCTTGGCAAATGAACCTTTTTTATTATTATTTAGCCCAAAGGAAGTATAGAAACTGCACCTTCTTTTACAATTAAATAAACCTTTTCTTTGGTATTAATGTGTATAACCATTGTAAATGAAGTGTAAAAAAAAAAAAAGGATGACACTCAACTATCACAACTTAGATAAGTCTGATCCCATCGAGAAGTCCAAGGTGGTGGTGCAGTTCCCCAGTGCTGAGAGGTTCAAGCCCGCCTATGTTCACAGGTGTGTGATTTTGTCGTGAAACCCTTTGGTGTGTTATCGATGCCCCCTCGGGAATTTTTAATGTTGTCCCTTCACTCATTCATTTCAGCTTTGGCATGTCAGAAAACTATTTTGTCTTTGTGGAGACTCCGGTGAAAATCAATCTGCTGAAATTCCTGAGTGCCTGGAGCATCCGAGGATCCAACTACATGGACTGCTTTGAGTCCAACGAGAGCCAAGGAGTAAGATGTTGCAGTAGACTGACGTCCTTTGCGATTTTAAAAGTGTCAACACCTTCGAAAATCATCGGCTCATTTCCTAAAATCTCTGTTTTCGTGTACTTTTCGTAGACTTTGTTCCACATTGCCAGAAAAAACCCAGGAGAATACATTGACCTTAAGTTCAAGGGGGCGGCCATTGGCATGTTTCACCACATCAACGCCTATGAGGACCAAGGATTTGTTGTTTTTGACCTGTGTGCCTGGAAAGGGTGCGTGCCTGGTTTCGTTTCGTGGTGATCCAAATAATTTCATTGTCTATTGTCAAGCTTTCTCAACCCCTCAAACATCTAGTAAATGATCTATCTCTACAAATACATACAATACATACTCAAAATGATTATTTCACTTTTTAAAATCACAATAAAAGCGATGATGTTATGTTATAATCAACAAAATGTGTGCTCTGTAACAGAGGAAGGATAAGAAATGAATCAAAAGCAGGTTTTATGTTTCAAAATGTCACTTGTCCTTAAGTAGACTTAACACTGCAAGTGAGACCCAGATGGAGCACTTTCCATTTTACAATAACCACTCATTTTTTCATACAGATTTGAGTTTGTTTACAACTACCTCTGGCTGGCCAACCTGAGAGCCAACTGGGAGGAGGTGAAGAAGGCAGCCATGATAGCGCCTCAGCCAGAGGTCCGCAGATACGTAATTCCCCTGGATGTGCACAAGGTGATTCACCTGTCATACTCACACAAATCAGGACACACACACTACCACCCACCCAGTCAATGGAGTCTTATTATATTCTGTCGTCTTGACGTGGACATGACTTAGGAGGAGCAAGGCAAGAACCTCGTCAGCCTCCCGTACACCACCGCCACTGCGGTGATGCACTCTGATGGAACAATCTGGCTGGAGCCTGAGGTGCTGTTCTCCGGGCCTCGCCAAGGTACCAACAGAACCATCAAAAATCTATTGTTTTTGTTGGATACAGTGGCATATTGGTTTTAACCATGAATTTTTATTTTTGAATAGCTCTTGAGTTCCCTCAGATCAACTACAGCAAGTATGCGGGAAAGAATTACACATACACCTACGGTCTGGGTCTCAACCATTTCATACCAGACAGGGTAAGGCCTTCAGACACACACTACGTGAATGAGAGTGTGTAAAGCAACTTACATGAACAACTGTTTTCCTCTGCCTTGTGTGCAGATCGTCAAGTTGAACGTAAAGACTAAGGAGACCTGGGTTTGGCAAGAGCCAGACACCTACCCCTCAGAGCCTCTGTTTGTCCAGACTCCTGATGGGGTAGATGAGGACGATGGTAAGTAAAAAAAAAAGCTTTTAATTATTTCTGATAGATATTAGTATTAGATAACCTTGTTCTTTACCATCAGGAGTGCTGATGACCATTGTGGCAGCTCCCGGCTCCCAGAGACCAGCTTTTCTCCTCATCCTTAATGCCAAGGATCTGTCTGAGATAGCCAGAGCAGAAGTGGAATGCGACATTCCAGTCACCTTTCATGGGATGTACAAACCCTAACACATTACTATCTCGCGGGATGTATTTGGCCTTTGTGGGTCAAGATGTTATATAACAATTTGAGTGTGGTAGAAGTTATATTAGTCGAGTGTCATTGTTGGTTAAATAATGGAAATGGATTTGTTCACATGTTGTCAATAATATTTCATGGTTGGAGAAATAAAAACATCTGTTCATTGGGAAGCTGGTAAGTGTCTTTCATCTCAGGTCCAGATTTGTGTAAGTGAGTCTTTCTTCAGTTAATCCTATAGTTTAAAAGTTTTCCTCAACCTGATCTACATTTGGCATGTTTTCTTAAAACAAGCAAGCATTTTCCCAGATGCATCAAGTCACAATTCAGTTCAACAAACGCGAGCAGTGCCATTAATCCTTCAGCCAAAATTCTTCACATATTTAAGGAGATTTAACACAAAATCTTATTATGGTCACATTTGCAAGTGACCTTGCTGTGACAGTCCTTATTGTGCTGCTCAGTGTTGTCTTGAATCTAATCTAAAAAAGAAAAGAAAAAGGAAAGAGCGTGCACCCCTAAGCTGATTAACTTTTGAAAGAAAGAAAGCAACAAAGAAAGAAAGAGAGTGTTGTTGGATACATGCAAGTGTCCATTTGGTGTGAATGGTGTCAACTTGTGTTGTCAAGGATAAAGGAGGGTTTACCATGTTTTTATAATTACACATACAGGCTCAGATGTTCTTAACAGGCAAGTTGATTCACACGTCTCCGTCCCCGGCTGATGCAAGACCATGAAACAAAGCATGAAACAGATTGTGAGATTTTCATTAATGAACTGCTCAGAGAAACATTTTGCAATCATGTCACTCATTCTGTAATCACTCAGAGTTAGTTGCCACAGGGTTTACAAATCTGTCCACTTACAAGCATTTAGTCCACTCCTTCATTACATGACATCAAGTAGGTTTTTTCCACTTCGGTTTATTTATTTATTTTTACACAAGGGCTTGTCAGCCTTCCAAAAAAAGGAAATAAATAAAAAGAAAAAGGTTACAGAAAGTATTAATTTTCAGAATAAAGTTAAGCAGAAAAACACAGTAAGGTAGAGGCTCAATGGAAAAACGTGATATCTCAGATCTAACTATCACACCATGAGAGGAGTTGGGACAGAGGTTTGCACAGCCACACATCAGCCCTCTGTAATAGTTACATACGTGTTGCCCTAAATTAAAATGAATGAAATAAAAAAAATTTGCAAAATGTGAAGAAAGGAAAAGATAAAACACAGGTAACAAGGAATGCACAACCACATCATCACCACCACCAAGCCCTTCCACAAATACAAATAAAATAAAGCAACAAACTTAATTCATTAATGTGTAACAAAAATGTGATGCACGTAACATGGACTCAAAGTTTAACACTCTTGAGGTTTTTTTTAAAAAAAATGGAATAGTGTGACAGTTATAGAAATACTGAATGTGTATACAGTAAATGTAAAGCGACAGCAAACTGATAATGAGCTCAGTTTAAAATTAAAAACCATAGTTAGCTGTTCTAACTCTGTCCAGAGATTTCAAGCAAAAGAATATCACTTAAAAATCTAGTATGAAAGTAAATAACAATTTCTTTATTTGTTACATCCTTATTAGCTCTGTCAAGGAGGTTGTTTTGGACATGTTTGTGCATCTTTGAGCAGCATAACTCAAACAACATAGAGGAGAATTTTCTTGGACTTCTAAGTTTTAAAATGATCTTATTTTGAGTGCATGGACACTGTGGGAAACTGAGAGGCATTGGCTGAGGTCTTTCTCTATTTTAACAGCATGTAACTCCCTGTGAAGCATGACGATGATTAAGTTTCATTCTGTGCAGTTTATTCAAACAAACAAACAGTGTGTTACTTTTTATCTCAAGGTGTTGGCGGGTATAATTTACAACTTTAACAGGGCCAGGCTAATTCAAGCTCTAGCTCCCTTCTTTGTTCCCAGTCTTTGTGTTAAGCTCACTGCCTTTTTGGCTGCAACTCCAGACCGGCACCACTCTCACCCCAATTTTAAACATAAAAAGCAAATTTCACAAAAACATTGAACTTTTCCTTTAACCATGAGCAAGCTTCTGTCCCTATACTAACACATAAGACACACAAGAGTCAAAAAATAAAGCGGAGGCTCACACTACTGTTACATCAGGCTTACTTTCGATGTGGCAAGTGACGACTGACCACTGTTTTTATCAGCCATATTAACACATTTGCATCTCAAGAGATAAGAGGAATGAAATATTGATAGTGCAAGGTTGTAAGGTACATATATTAATATATTGTTTTAGATACTGTCCTATAAGTAAAGTGCAAATCTCTGGATCAGATGAAAAGTGTGCGCAAGCATTTCTAATTTTTTGACTGACTGATTCACCCGCCTATGCACAAGTGAGCCCTTTACACTTGCTGCCAGCTATTCTACACACCCTCTGGTCAAACAATCACATTAAACATCACCATTACATCACGTCAACTCAGAGCATTTTCTCAAAGACCGGTTGAAGACAAACAACGTGTTGAGGAAGTCTTTGCTATTTCCACATAAGACTTCACATTGAATCCAACAGATTTCGAGCAACACCTCTGATCATTTTGGTCAGTAACATGACTAACTGGGAATAAAAATAAAATGGTGTCAGCTGAGGGAACACCAGTGAGACAATCGCTCACAAATCCCACATGCTCATTGTCACACAGCTTCTGCACATTAAACACAACTTTGCAGGGTTGACTGCAAACAGTTTCTCTAATGGATGTTTAAGACCAGCTCATTTAGACTTGGGGGGGTATAGAAGGCCAACATCAGGTGAGTAAATTTTGAACTTTTCAAAGTGCAATACAACAGCAGACCTATTTTCTCCAGCTTCTCACACTAGTTGAGGGCAGTTGTAAGGTTTGTGTAAAGGGTTGGGACTGGAGGGGCCTTCTGTCTGATCTAAGCATGGAGGGGTGAAAAATCTGTTTCGTAAGTGGAGAGCAGGGCGGCATCCACAGGCTCCATGCAACAGGGGCAGGTGAAGGATCTCATCAGCCAGTCGTCTATACAGTCCATGTGGTAGATGTGCATACAGGGCAGGAACCGGATGGGGTCCCCATAAACAAAGTCCAGCATACAGATCACACACCTGCAAACAAGTTAAGAGCATATATACACCACAATGTACCACCACCAAAATACACAATACAGTTACATAGAAGTTAAAATGTATCTTTTGAATAGGAGTTTAGTACTTTCTGTTTTCTGTCACTGATAATTGATCATGTCAAACATTTTCTGTAAACAGCTTTGTATTGTCCATGATACCACTTTGTATAAACTTCAGCAAACTGAACCAAAACAACTGGCTAGCCACAATATTATTAATATTACTGGCATTAGACATATGGGCACTGAGAAATGCAAAATACTTCAGCTAAGTAGGTGGTATCTAATGCATCCTGAGAATGGATTGCATTCATGCATGTCAAAACTTGTGGCCACATGTGTCTCCAAACCACCTCTGAATGCTGATTGGAAGAAGAAGACACTCAGAATTCATTAGGTACATTCAGAGCCACACTCAGCACTAGCTGCATGTGTTAAATTGCAATAACACAAAAATGCTTACTCTCTGATCTTTTTCTCTGAGCCATCTTTATCTCCATCATAAACACCCGTCGGGAGGTGTTGGATCAGACCAATGCGCTGAGCAATGCGTATCTGCTCCTCCTCTGTCAGCTGTGAGGCCAGACGGGCCTGACTCAGTGTGGGGTGGTACACGGGCATATGAGCCTGCTCCTGGCAGCAGAGAAAACAGAGAAAAGACCAAAATGATATCATGTTACTTACATGTAGACAGGCATGTGATGACATGAAACACCTGACACACTGACAACATTTGGAGTTTTTACTTTTACTATCTTTGCCAACACTCGTCCGACATGTAGCAGAAACTTCATTAATTTGTCTATTACTGATGTAAATACACTCACCAGTCACTTTATTAGGTACAACAGTTTGACTGCCCATAACGCAAGTGTCGCTGTGTAGTACATTAACATTGTATAGGTATATATTGAAACTCTGTTACATTAAGACTGAAGAAACATTATTGACATTGCCCAGCTCTAAGCCCCGTCTCCCCTAAGTATTGTTGCTAACCTCATCAATCCCTTTATGACCACAGAGCAGCCTAACTCTGATTGTTAGCTACTTCCAGCATATTAAAACTGTGCAATGATACAAAACTCAAATCATCTCAAAATGTTCTAAAACATTCTCAAACGGTCTCCACAGTCACCAGATCTCAAGCCAGAGCACATTTGGGATGTGGTGAATCGGCATTGTGGATGTGCAGCCTTGACAGATGCTATGCCACGAATAATTAAGACAGTTGTAAAGGCGGGGGTTCAGTCCAAACGGGACTATAGAGGTGTAGCTAATAACGTGACAGGTGCGAGTAAAGTATATGGTTGTCACCTGATACGGTGGAGGTGGTTCCAGGTCCGTCGCGTCCCAGAAACTCGCCCTACGTGACTGGGCCTCGTGAAGCAGTGAGATGTCATCCGTTGTTTGTGACTTGAGACAGTTGCCCATGTCTTCGTGTCCCCGCTCCACCTGGGCGACGTAAACACACCAAACACAGCCTGATCTTGTTGTTGCTAAAGTTGCTCTCAGTGGCTATTGTTGGTGCTGTCCTTTTACTATCCCGCAAACCACAACATTACAGTTCGGAAACATTGTATGCATGTCTTGAAAAGGTTCTGCGCGTACGCTAAAGCTTTACAACAAACGTCCAAACTAAACTGTGTTCATGTTTACACGGACAAAACAAAACAAAGAACTCCCTTGCTAAGGATATCAAGCGGCAGAGCTAGCCACTGTTTCGCCAGACATCGATACGTACCAGTCACGCCTTTGTATGAAACTGCAATTTTCACAAAATATCAACTTTAATGGAAACTATGACGATGAATCTGAGGAGTCTGAGAACTGGACCGAAGCGACATATCTGCCTTAGAACTTCATGAATTACATCACTCAGTATGCTTCCATGCTAGCTCTTACTTAGCTCTTTCTTTGAACAATCGACATGTTAACAGTCCTTTGGATATGACGTAGGTGTTATTATGCGCCGGTGATTGGAGTATTTCTGTGACGTTGCAGCAAGCACTTTAAGGCCCGCCCCCTTCAATGTCAACAATAACAAAACGAGGAAATGTAAACGTGTGTCAAAATGACATGTGGATGTCTATAGATCATGGATGTATTATAATAGATAGAGCACCGCCCATCAAACCTCCGCAGACAACTGACGTCTGGTTACGATGGGGTTGCCAGGTTAGGTCGAGTCATGCCTCTGTTAAGCCACACGATCAATTTGCTCCATTATACACTTCAGATAGTAAATGTCGCATTGAGACGACTCCATTCACATATTATTATCATCATAATTTTTATTTTCATAAACTTAAAATGGTTACTCACGTTATTATATCGCCGTTAACACGGTCATCTTTTACATTTGCTCATACGTCCGTACGTCAAAACAGCCATCTCCTAAATGTGCAGCCCGGAGCGAACTCAACCACATCCGGTTTTTCAAAATAAAGAGTTAAAACAAACGTGCAGAAATACACATCTACATGAAGAAATAAGTTGTCCGCAAAGTAAATTTCTAATATAAAAACGTTCAGAAAAGCAAACCAGAGAAATTACAGAGGTTCTGTTTCATTACATAGGACAATAGTCATTGTTGTAATGTAACTATGTACAAATACTTTGTTATTTTAAATTACACATGGTGCTGCCCCCTTTCAGAGTTAAAGTTATAATTACAGGCATATTCTAGGCATAACATTACACTTATCTTTTAGGAATTGCAAATGCGATATTTACGTCTCAACCAGGCAACGCTGGCCGAGTTTGTGGTCCCGGTGAAAAGGTGAGCTCACTTCTGATAGGAATAAATTGCATCATTTTATAAGTTACACCATGATTGAAACTACTGTTTCCCGATGTTTGCAGACAGCAGATACCAGTACCAATACCTTCATTTCGATACTGTTTCCTGATCGATACTTTTTCCTTTACCAGTTTTATAATATCAGTTCTAAATATATTGTGGGGGAAGCTTTACTATTTAGTCTTAATTACATGAATAGAAAACACCCACTACTATGTTTCAGATTGTTAGATTAATAAGGTAAAATTCCAGTGTGAAACTGTATGTGGCACAACAACAACACTATCCCCTATACTGAGCTATCAAATAGCATACATTTAAAAGTAAAGACATTTACAGTGGCAACTTGAGGACAGCTTTATTTTGTTATATACAGCTATTGTACACATAAAAACCCACACATTATTTGCATTCCAGGAATTTATGATACAAATCTTCATATTTTTGGTTAAGTGATTCTCACAGAATTGGCCGTCTTCAGGCAAATAAAACACACAAATCTTAAAATAATCATCTTTAAAGATTCCCTTACCTTTAAAGCTCATGAGCTGACAGTGTTTATTTTTTTCCCTCTAAATGTTACAAACGGTATACTTTCTCTGTACATTATTAGTGAGTAAAAGTAATGTTAACTTATGAAGCAAAACGTGTCATGTTGTGTCTCTAGTGTTCTCTATCATCTGCAATGGTTCGTACAATATTCACAAGGAAGAACAACTGAAAGGTCATTTGTTTTCCAATTAAGCCATGTAAAATTACTTACCGAAAAAAAAAATATGTTAAACATCATTGAAAAGTTCTCAATAAAAAGGTGAAAACTGGTGAAACAAAAGTAAGTTTTGAAGCATAATAAAGAACTGTTTGTGGTTTGGAGGATACTTGATTTACAAAACACAGGGTAAAATAACAAATAAGCATCTTTTCTATGTTATTCTAAAACTGTATTCATATCTCACAATTTATCATATGCAATACCAAAAAAAAAACAACAACGGGGAGAATCAAGCAGTTTTCCCCAGCATATTCATTCACACTGTTAAAAAATCCAGCATTATTGAGTATTAGTATCCAAATTGTCTTGTAAAGTATCAGATCATCTTTTCATGATGGCTTGTTGTATTAATCTGGTCTCCTCAATGGCAGTGGTGTGGTAATCACAATGTATTTACAAAACATGTTATTTATAAGAAAAAGTAGTTACATATTCACACACCCCACAGATAAATACTGAATTAGTTAGAAACATCTCCAGAACTGAAAATATCTTATATTAACACAAATGACATATTCTCATCCATTTATGTTTATTTATTTCGTTTTCTGCATCCCGTGACTATTTGAAATGCATTATTACTTTCTATTATCAAGTACAAGTCAGGAAATAGACCTTATGTATTGTCAGTGTTCTGTGTGAATTGGCAACTACAGTTTCGGGAAGTATTATTCTTCTTCATTGTTTTTTGGGTTCACATTTGACCAAACATCCATAAGAGCTCATGGCCTCAAAGCTGTGTTGTAAATAGAGTCACAATAACCTTCTCTCTGTACACTGTCGTACATCTTCCTCTTCACACCTCTCTGGGATTCTCCCTCCTCTTTCATGCTGTGACTCCTTTCCCTAGCATCTGTCGTCCTCCTCTGTGTCGCTGAGAGGATCACAGCCTGCAACTGAGGCCGTCTGTGCTAGACGTTTACGGAAGTGTCCGTTGGGGACCTGCCAGCCAGTCCGCAAACGTGGGCGGGCAGAGCTGACGGTGTTTGAGCGTCCCAGGCTGCAGGCCACAGCTGCCTCAAAGGTCAAGGTCTCAATGGGACCAGTTGGATCTGGGCTGTGGTCGTCCTCTTGCGAGGCCAGGAAAGGCTCAGATGGGTAACGTCGAGGTGGGGACTGGTGTCGGCCAGCCTCGGCCTGCCTCTCTCCTGCTCCCTCTTTGGTCTGCCAGGTGGGCTTTCTTCGCCTCATGGTCTCTGGGCTGTCCTGTTCATCCTCATCTTCACCGACAGACACTTGTGTGCGACACACGAGTGGGGAGTAGGAGATATGAGGGCGAGAGCGGGGTTGCGATAAAGGTCGCCGGCCACTGGGAGTGCTGGACTCTGAGGTTGAGGGCACTGGACTTTCTGAGCTGTTGCCCTGAGAACAAGAGTTACTAAGAGTTTATCATTACCTGCAATAACCTCCAATTAGTTTTACCTCATTAAAACTTTTGTGCTGATAGAATATGTTCACTGAATTATATGACTAAAGGCATGTTGTGGCAAGCAATGTGAACTGTAAATGAATGGTGCAGTTGAAATTGTGAAAATGGCAATAAGTATGGAGAATATGTTTGTCAACATCAGTGCAATTTCAACATCATATGAAATAATAAAACACATTTTTATACAGCCTGCCACTTTTGATTTTGGGCCATGTACACAATATTACAGACTGTACAAAATATAAAATAATCATATTATAAAGTGATAATGAAAATAGTTGTTAATCCAGGCACATGACATGATATGTGCTGTGTTTTATTGTCTATTTTCCTCTAAATGAGATCATTTCCAGCATTGACATAATTTGCTATAGAATAAGACCTGAAACTAGTAAATGAGACATTAATCCTTAAGAAAAATTTTACTACAGTTATCAACTATCAAATCACATAAGAATTGGCTCATTTTCGTCAAAGCAATTTAAAGTCTTGGGCTTCCCTTTTCAAACTGAAGGACTATGTCCATTTTTGAATACGCAGTGATTAAGTCACAGTGTTATATGGTCACAAAGCAATAGAGTCAGGGAGTTGCAGAGACACCCTTGCTGTCATTCAGGTTTTTCTGATCTACCTGTTTATCCTGAGCGTGTGCTCTCTCTACACTGGAGGAGCGTGACGGCTGCAAGCTTCTTTCCTCTGAGTTACAGCGAGATGTGTCTGGAGAAAGGAGGTGACAGCGCTCCTTTGATCGGCCACGCTCCCTGTCGCCCTGCTTCCAGTGTTCTGACCTAGAAACTAGACATTCAGAAAAGGGCAGAATGCAAAATTACAGAATCAAAGTAACACGATTGAAGCCATTGTATCACTGCATCAGTGGTGGTGTGATTAAGAGGTAAGCCTCACAAACTATTTTGGTAATAATAGATGAATAGACCAACCAGCAGCCTTGTAGCTTTTGTGACGAGGCCGATACAACCGCTCAGGACTTTTCTCCTCCTGCCAAACACCATTCACTCGCTCATCCCCCACAATTGACACGGAACGCTTCATGGAGCCACTTGCCACCTCGGTTTGCTTGTAAAAACACACACACACACAGACAGAAGTGCAAACACAAAACATTAAAAACATTGATAAAATGTAGATATTCCATAAAAGTGGGGCAGTGCATGTCTTTAGCAATTCATTCTTTCTCATGCTTTTATAGTCTTTGCTTCATTCTGGAGATGAAAAGAAAGAAGTTGAGGTAAAATGGCAAGGCATCAACGTTCAGGGATCACAACTTGACTCCCTGCATACCAAAAGCCGACCCAAAACCTCACTGATTTAACCTTGATATCTCATGCACGTAAGGAAAAAGAGGCACCAAAGAGGAGTCCCTGTCATGGAAGATGAGAATACCTGCGACTCTACAGCCAGACGGGGCATGGAAGAAGCCCGCACACACAGGCCCTTCCCCAGTGGAAACTCCAGTGGGGCTTCAATCCCCCTTCTGCACACGCCCACCTATGTGAGTACAGAAACAAGAGAGGAGGGCAAGGAGAGACAGAGCACCAATCAGGCCCGTCCCTGCCACGACTGCGTCTACACACGCAGGTCCAGGTCAGGTGAGAGGAGGGCAGCCATGCCATTTCATCACTGAGGTTCATCTATCATAGCCATCATCCACTCAGAAGCCATTCCAGCCAAGAAAACGGACAGATCAACAACTAGCAACAAGAAAACTTACTTCAAAGAAGAAGAGAAGTGTGAAAGATGGAAAGAATGATAGAGACAATAAACAGTAACAGGGAAAGATGGGATCCAAATGTATTCATGCATATTCAAGTCTTTACAGCTACACAAACAAGAGGCAGACAGCATCTCTCCATAGGCCAAACACATTCCTCTGCACACTAATATGTGATCATTTCCCCATAATCCTGTATCATTCATCAAACAGGCGATGTAGGCCAGTAAAACCAGACAGTATACACAGCGACACATCAACAACTGGACAGTCCACGTCCACTATTCCGACCTCTATGGGACTAAAACACAACCAAAGATGGGCACAGAGAGTCAGCGATGCCGTGCTGCTCCAAGGCACTGACAGATCATCACAGCAGGGTCATTTGTTGAAACATGCTGATAATGTTTTCCTACAGTTAAATGCTTCAGAGGGAAAATGTGCGATTAAAATCATTGGTTCTCAACATTTTCACTTGTGGTAAAATGTATTCACTAAAAATGATATACTGTACTTGAGAACATAAAAATCATGTTTTAGTTTAAGTGATTACAACCTTGAATCACTGCCTCAGAGTGAAATTAAATATATATTTGTTTTGTTGTTGAATACTCAGTGAGCTTGCTTGAACATAAGATCATTGTGATCAAATCTTTTGGGTCCAGAGCTGGCTCAGAGCCATTTAATATTCAAGCAAATCCGAACCAATGTTTGTTTTATATTAATTTTACAACTGAATGAGGCAGCTATGAAAATATTACTTTGTGGCTGAAAGGTGTGGACAGGAGTAGGACATCTCACGCAACTACATATTAAAAGTCAGGCACAGCTTCTGGTTCTGTTTACTCTGGTAACACTTCTATACCAGCAAGCACCGGAACACTTCCCACTTGGGCTTAAGTTCTGTTTGAAACTTTGGTGCTCACAGTGAACCAGCCCATGTTCACACTAGTTATGTGGAGCAAAGGTTCCTCCGCTCGATGTCATCAACAGTGAGCATTACTCGATGCACAACATGTGAGGAAGTAAACAATACAGTAGCAACATGGTGGATCACAAGGAGCTCCTGTGAGCTGGAATTCATCATTGCATACATACTTTGTTTCCGTCGCCATTTTCACCAGCATTCCTCTTGTTTACAGCTTAAATTGACAAGCCCACTAATGATGTTCTTCCTGATGGGGATCAGATTTTCGAGTTCTGAACCAATTAATTTTCAGTGCTGAACATACTTGCAGGTTCAGAATTTGGTTTGGGAAATGAAACCATGCTGGAGCCATGGCAGTGTGAATGGGCTATGTGTTTCTGGTCCATATTTAGGCAAGTTCTATATTTCTGTGACCAGATGCTATCAACCTTATTATGGTTGCAATTATGCTATTATGTTAATGCTAATATTAATGCTATTATGATAGCATCTTGCGACCATGATGAGCATCTTGCGACCATGATGTCTCTCGCACACAGGGTACCGGTCTTAACCACTGAGCCACTCCACCCCCTATTAACCAGTTGTGGTATCAATGTTGTATGTTTGTGTTCGCCCTCTTTCTTACCAGATTCTGCTGTTGACTGGCATCAGTGTCGGAGCTCATTGGCTGCAAAAACAGCTCCTGTGGTGAGATCGGGCTCAGTGCCACAAAGCCTCCTCTGGTCCTGTATCAGGACAGAGAAAAAGACAAAACATGAATTAAACACAGAGATGCACATACAGAGAGTAAAGAGGCATTTTTATAGACATTTTCACACTCACAGGGCTGAACCAGCACTGTGAGCCATCAGTGGCAGAGGCTGGGTGTTGGAGAGAATGTCCTCTGGTAGTGCAGAGGCATCCAGACGCTTAAAGATCAGGCTACTCTTCTGAAATTGAGAAACAAAGGTCAACAGGTCAAATAATAGCCAGAGACTTTCACTCAAGAGGCACCAGAAACTTAATAATGAGCCAACCTGTGCTTCTAGCTGCTGCCTCAGTTTCTTAGCCTTGTTCTGTTTGAAGTAATCCATTATCATCATCGAAGCATAGATCTTCCCCACTGTCATGTCCGTATCTGTGAGCGCAGACACATTGCATTAATTGTTACTGGTTGTCCCTCAGCTGCACACTATTTCCAAGTATTTCCTCCATAGTTAGAGTCAGACCTTTGTTGATAGGTACCAGAAGATCCAAGTTCTTTTGGGGAAGATACGGCCAAATGATACTGATCTCTTTCTGTAGTTCACTATCCAGAGCAATACGGTCTTCACCACCTGTGACAAACAGTCACTTTGAGCCACTTTGACAAACACAGCACGTCATTGATGCCATTAAAGCTGAAATCATTAGTCAGATGATTAAAAGGCATTGACCATTTGCTAGACAAAATACTTTAATGTCACCCCAGGCTTTAGGAAATTGGACAGAACAGTTTATTGAACAAACAATTAATCAAATATAAGAATAATCTGTGGGTAAAAAAACCCCAACAAAACATAAAAATAATCATTAGTAGCTGCTCTTGCACCCATAATGTGTGAGTCATGCTTGTCAGTAACTCTAACCTCGAGCTATTTTGATGTCCAAAGCTGTGCGGATGAGTGACATCAGAGTGGAGGTGAAGTGGACGCTCATGTCCTCGTCCACAGGCATGTTCATCAACACCAACCTCTGATGGAGACAACTACTCATTAGTTATATTCACTTCAATTCAATGTACACTTAGAACACATGTATATAATTTATATTTTTTGATAGATAAGGAAGCATGTGTTTAATACCTTATAGGCAATTTTTGCAGGACACTTTTTTCCCAGGCCGAGGGGTGGTGACATGTGTGTTAACATCTCGTACATGGCTGTATAGTGGATACGACCACTTCAGACAAAAAAGAAGCATTAAATGTAATGAAATGACATCAAAACTCCCACAATTCCCATTCCATTGTCTTGCTTTTCTTATTTGGTTTTTAGAAAGATGTCATTTTCGTATCATTTAAAAAACAAACAAAACTGTAAATTACAGATACCTTTACTACCTTTTAATTAAATATGCCCACTGTATATGCTCACTGCTACATAACATTTCACACCCTTTGGCTGCCCTCTGCTGGAAAAAACGTTACTGTTGATCAAGAAGACAAACAATTAGCCTGAACGTGACAAAATGCAGCAGTAATGTCTCACCATGCCAAACGGTCATACTCCCCCCAGATACGGACAAACTCGTCCAGGTGATGGGGTCCAAGGATTGACGAGTCTCGGGTCAGGTACTCAAAGTTATCCATAATCACGGCCACAAACAGATTTAGCATCTAAAGAGGAACATCAAAGTTAGAGGAGGAACGTAGGATGAAAAAGGAGTGAGGCAGGAATATAACTGGATTTTGTTTGAGCACTGACCAGGAATGAGCTGAAGAAGATGAAGGAGACGAAGTAACAGTAAGCAAAGTCAGTCCCGCAGCCTCCCTCATGGTCAGGAGACATGGTGAGGGGTGCGATGGAGGGGTCAGGTTCACACTCCTGACCTGACAGACAGGAGAGCATGATCTCCTGCCAGGACTCTCCTGTCGCACTCCTGGTGGTTTCAACACGCACGTAAACAGCAACAAAAGAGTATGATGAATGTTAACTCAAACGACCATGAGACGGTGAACATGTTTTTGATAAGCTCACCTGAACAGAAGCATGAGTGCACTGGAAAATGTCCTAAAATTGTTGTGCTGATTGATGTGACTCTCATCATTCAGCTTGATGTTTCCAAACACCTGCAAAAAACAGGTTGGTTTAGTGAAATTATGTCAGCGAGTCGCCATTAGCTTCCACCCTCACTGATGCTAAACTTCCTGGGATCAAGTAAAACATAAGTATATACTGAAATGACTGAGCAATTCAATAGTGGTGGTTCACCTATGAATAAAACTAAGTGAAGCCATTTCAGTGAGAGGTTTTCCAATTTTTTGTTGTTCCTGCGACCGACACCTGTAAGTTTTTGAGGTGTGGAGGGTATATTTATTTATTTTTTAAAACAAAAATATCTTGAAGAAAGCAAAAAACAATCCTTATACAACGCCACCAAATTAATACCACTCACTCAAAAACTGTATACATTTAAATATGCAGGCATATCCCGCTTTTCTAATGCTACACACAGGATGAATGTTTCAGAAAGTTAGTCTTACCACAGTCAAAAGCTCAAAACCTAACATTGTTATAATTCAATAAGATTATTATTAATGTAAGGATACCTGCATTCCAATAATAGCATATATGAAGAAAAGCATAGCAATGAGAAGACACACATAGGGAAGAGCCTGTGGCAGAAGAGACAACAAAGATAGGAGGTTAGAAACCACTGTTAGGACAATCATTTATTTATTTTTCATACACTGAATAGAGAATAAATAATAATATGTCTGACCTTAAACGATTGCACAAAGGTCCACAGCAGAATACGGATGGTGTAACCCTGTCTCAGCAGCTTGATCAACCTGGCTGCTCGGAAAAGCTTCAGGAAACTCATGTTGATGTTGGTGTTCACTGACTGAGAGAGAGACACACACAAATGGTTAGAGAGAGAGTGGCAGACAGAAGGGAGAGACAGGACGTGAGACACAGATGGCAAAATTCATCACAACACGACTTAAGATGTGTCTGGAGGCAGGGATCGTAACACTCGAGGGGGAACTTCTAAAGCAAGAATGGCACATTTAAAGCGTGCCGCTTGAGTTGTTTTTGTTTTTCACTGTTCTCGACAATGTGAAAACCGACGTTGTCTTGGCAGTAAGTTACCTGTAAATCCACAATTATCTCTGTGATGCTGCCAAGGACGGTGATGAAATCAAAGATATTCCAAGTATCTCGAAAGTAGTTCTGTAGGAAAGAACACAGGGAGAAAAAAACATTATTTGTTCATGTGGAGCTGACTTAATTTCTCCTCTACTATTTGACTTTTTTTTTCAAATCACAATACTCACCACCAAACCAAACGCCATAATTTTAAGTATACACTCCATGGAGAAGAGGACGGTGAAAGCTGTGTTCAGGTGTTTCAGGACTGTATCGTATGCCGTTGGTGCTGAATGGTACTGAAGGGAAAACAAATTCATCCGTTACGTTACGTTTTGCTCGCCAAGATATAGCACATATCATTTTTTGTTATTTGACTATTTTCCACAGAATACCTTGAGTTTATAGAATCGTAATTGTTTGTTTCACTTCATTTCATTTTGATATGAAAACACTACTGCAGAGACCAAATGAAAATGGTTCTTTGTCTTTTATATTTTTAATTATTGTCCTCTGGTGCAGAAATAACAACTCTTCTGCAAAGTTTTGTCTTGTTTGAAGTTTCACTGAGAAAATGCGTGGTCTTTGCTGTCAGGTCTGGTGTCAATCAAACACCGAAGACAACTATAAATAAAGGGGAGCGCTGTGACAAGGATTGTCTGCTTGTTTTTTCATTGAAAGGTGTTCATTTTGTGTTAATCTTCGTGCCTCCAGTCTCATACGTGGTTGTTCTGATAATAACCTTTTTTTCCTCAAGAAAAGTATATTTGAACACGCCTATAACAAATAAATCATAGTAAGCAAAGTAGGTGCTGAGATCTCAGAGTGTAATGGCATGATCTATGTTAACAAGCTGACTAATAAGACAAATAAATGACCTGATCCGGTTTATAATTCACTGCACTGAAAAACTGTGAGCATGGACAACAAGAACAATAGGTCAAACAACTTTGTTAATCATCTAACTAATGTGTTTAACTGAAATGAGACATTTTTTATAACCTGAATCATCCCTTTTTTTTTTGCCACATTGCTACCTCTTTGAAGGGGTGCAACTATACAACAAAGAGCTTGTTGAAAAGCAGCATCGTATGAAGTATGTTAATAATAGTCATAAAAATATAGGCAATAAAAGTTTATACTGTATGTGTTAGATAATTACTGTCAATATAAAAGTCAGGATAAAAGGTAGATGATATAGAACTAAATAAATAATATATGACTAGACAAAGTCACAATAATGCCAGTTAGAAGATGCCATGGATTCTCCTCATTCCAAAGTTGAGGGAACCTGGCAGCAAAAGCTCGGTCTAATCTGAATTTGAGCCTCACAGAAATCTAAAAAGTGAAATTCAATTTGAGGCATGATCACATGCATGAGGACGTAAGTCAGTTTAGGCCAGTAACAGCGGATCAGTTCATTGTCAGCTGTTATTCGTCAGTGTTGGTGCTATAGAGTGAAAGCATGTTAAACCAAAGGTTCAGCTCTACAGTAAAGACAATGTGCTTCCTTACTTTCATCATGAGGACCACAGTGTTGAGGGCGATCATGACGAGCACTGTGTACTCAAACGAGGGCGATGCCACAAAGTGCCACAGTCTGTACTGGAAGGTTTGTCTGTTCTGGGGCATGAAGCGGGTCATCGGTTTGGCACTGATGGCAAAGTCGATGCACGCCCTCTGATGGAGAGAAATGGTGATCCATGATCCTTACTTGAACACAAAAGACCATATATAATTCATCTGTGAGTGCGTGTTTCACCGCGCCACACCTCGTTCTTCTCCAGACTGCACTCCTGAATCATCTTATCACCCTGCTCCTGGAAGGTGATGATGATCAGAGCCACGAAGATGTTGACAAAGAAGAACGGAAAGACCACAAAGTAAACTACGTAGAAAACTGACATCTCCATTCGATTCCCCCGACTTGGCCCCATGTTCTCCTCTGTTACATCAGTTGAGTGCTGCAGGACCCTAGCAGTAGAAAAGTCAGTTAGAAACTGTGGGGAAATGGGTCTTTCCAGGGATGTTTCCAGGTTCTTCCCAGAGAAGCCAGAGTGGGGGGGAAAACTGAATCGTTTTGAATATTGTGATTTATTTATTTCAGAATTCTGATATGACAGAAACAGCTATTAGCAGTTGCCAATTCATCTCAAAATGGAAGGTCTGCTCATCAGAGTTATCTGTAACAGGGTTCTAAATGTCTTCTAAAACAGGGTTTTAGAAGACATTTTGCAGTTTCCTTTTTATGAAGGTTTTCCATTTTTGCTGTGTCTTGGCCCACCATTTTATTTTATTTGATTACAGCACTAGCTCAGAGAACACTGAGAAAGCAAAGACAAAAAAAACACTTGGTCTGATTGTGCACAAAAACAAAACATTCTGTTATGTGCCACTGTCCCATTCAATTTAGATACACATCAGACTGACTGACATGCGATGTGCATTGATTTTGGAATAAAGGTCTTGGATTAAAGTATACTTACTGAGGCCATCCCTCTCCTGTTGAGACAGTGAAAAGCGTGAGCAGGGCCCAGCAGATGTTGTCGTAATGAAACTCGTGCCTCTTCCACTCTCTCCTCTTCACCTCCTTTTTGTCTCTGCTGTAGTCGATGTAGTAGCCTCTGCGGGGGAACAGAGCAGCACATTGGGCCATTGTTTTCACTTCACTCTCTGATTAAACCGCCAATTTTAATGAAGAGGAATATATTACATCTATTATTACAATACATGTTCACGCTACACTTTATACTTATGACTGGTGAGTCTGAGCTCTTTGTATAGTGAGCTTTTTTTCATCAGGACATTTAGTCAACAAGTCAGGGTGGCTGTGTTCAGTGGTTGAGCGGGCTGTCTTCCAAGGTCTGGGATTTGATCCCTGCCTCCACTAGTCTCCATGTGTTACTGGGCAAGAAACCTACACTCAAGCTACTCCTGACAACTGCACCAGCAGTGTGTGAATGGTATGACAGATGTGTGACAGATGTGCTTCATTATGTGTTAATATTCACTTACTGACATTCCTTCTCCGAATTCATGGAGCTGTCAGTGCAAAAGAAGAACTTCCCCTTAAACAGCTGCACCGCAATGACGGCAAAGATGAACATGAAGAGCTGGTACACGATGAGGATGTTGAAGACGTTCTTCAGTGATGTGACGACGCAGTCAAAAACAGCCTGCGAAGAAGGAACACAAGAATTATGGCCAAGAAAATCAGGTCCATGAGTTAAACACTGGAATACTGGCGAGAGGCCGACGTCATACCTTGAGTTTAGGAAGTCTTTTGATTGTTTTAAGCGGTCGCAGGACTCTCAGAACTCTGAGAGACTTTATTGTCTTGATATCTCTGCCTTTGTTGTTTCTGTGAAAATTGAAATTCAGTCTTTAGGAGCATAGCTGTGCCCTTGAGGTAACACATGAGGACACACAGCAAAGACACATTTAGGTAAAAAACACAGTGAAACCAAAATATCAACAAAAAAAGTGCATATGAAAAAAAACCACAATGAAACACAGAACTACATATTGAATGTGTCTGTATGGAGCCCAGCAGGGGTCAAAAGTTTTTTTTTTATATATATATACCTTTCCTTATTTACTTTGAGCCCTTTTACACTTTGCATGTCCTTAATTAATGGTAAGGGTGTTAGGTTATAGTAGGTGAAACTTAATGCAGGCAATTAATGCCATAGCAGTAAAAAATAATTATCATATATGGAGGATAATAATCAGGAAACTTGAGTTCAAATATTGGATAAGAAAGCAGTAAAGTGACCTTTTACTGTTGAAAAGTTATCAAAGATTTCACCCATGATACCGGTCAGGCTCTGCAGTAGAATATAAAACATGTTAAGTACAAAAGAAGAGGAAAATAAAATACACAAAAATGAAAGAAACATGAAATATGGGAGAGGTGCATGTGACACATTTACATTTAGTGTGACTGAAATGTTTACCCCATCACATTCCTGGTAGCCCCAACAGTGACACAAATCCCAGGAACAACAGAGAAAAAAAGTTGAGAGATCAGAGGATCACAGCTATATTCACAACAGAGAAATTAACATGTATAGTAGTACAGTCCTGCTGTACATTACAACGCACGCTGAGTTATCAGAAACACTAAAGCTGTGAAAGACAACAGAAAAAAGAAACACATCATCGACATCAGTCATGACACCCATGTATAAAATTCCACCTTTTCCTCTTGTTTCAGTCTGAACATAAGTCTGTGTTACACACTCTGCACGACCATGCACAGAGCTGCCTTCACAGAGACAGAGAAGCAGGCGGCCTTCATGTTTGTTTAGCGACTGCAATAAGTGCCTTTGAGTGAAGGTTGTTTATAACAATACCGTTTGCTCAGAAAATGATTTACTGCAGTGAGTCAGTCATTAGTCATCCACAGGCAGCACTACACAGTACAGTGACTCACGTTAGAGCAAAAGCAATCAGAGCTCCCACCACCACGATGAAGTCCAGTATGTTCCACATGTCTCGGAAATAAGAGCCGTCGTGAAGAATGAGACCCTGGTCTATCATCTGGAGGACAAACACACCCGCGTTCAAGGACATGCAAAGAGAACACGTAATATTTTTTTCAGTGTGTCACAGGTGTTTTCCAAGACTTGTTTCGTTGGCCTACCTTAATGATCATTTCAAAGGTGAACACTCCGGTGAAGACGTAGTCAAAATAACGGAGGACCTGCATTTATCACAAAAAAGAGAAGAAAAATCTAATTTAAATAAAACAGTGCAATACAAACAGACACAATTTGGAAACACATGCTCAACATAATACACACTAATGGTCCTTTTTTTAGCTTCAGCAGTTGTAACGGTGTACAACTTCTGTTATTAGCATACAATTCCATATATTTTCTCTCATTATACTAACAGATATTCACACAATATACATGAATTATCACTAGCAGGATATGAAGCACCTGATGTGGCTATTCCACTGCCACTCACTGTCTATTTCAGTATTTTTATGTTTTTGTGTACATTCTCTGTCAGCTAGGACCCTGATGTGGAGGATAAAGCGGATGTTAGTTCATGCAGGACACTGTTGTCCGCAGTCAATCATTCACACTCTAATCACTGAGGTGAAATAACACTTCTTCACTAATTTCTTGCCACGCCAATGCTGCCTTACACTGCTAGCATTAGTTAATCTTTCTAGATCAGAGTTTTTTGTTTTTTTTTTAGAATTAAGAATAAATGGTAAATGATCTGTATTTGTATAGTGCTTTTCTAGTCTTGATGACTCAAACTCAAAGCTGCTTTACACTCCAGTTTTTACCATTCACACCCATTCACTCACACTTCATACAGCACATCTAAGTGCAGCACATGTTCTAGCACTCATATTTCATATCCATTCACACGCTGCCAGAGCAGGAGCAACCCTCATCGAACCCGCAACCTTCAAGTTGAAAGATGACTCGCTCTACCGCTACCGTTGCCCAAGTCTTCACAGGCTAAATCCATGCAATTATAAACAATGTAGGACAAAACACAGTTCTCCAATTTCCTATGTAGTCCTGCCAGATGTAAAGGACTACACGGGAAATTAAGTACTACACTTCTACTCTCAGTATATATTGGGAAAACGCAAAACTCAAAATAAAAGCTCCATAGTGCCAGGTTTGCTCCAATGTTTGCTTCCTATTATAAATATAGGATTATTTACTTTATGAGTGACTTTCCTCTTTTCTCTCATTCATGTTACAGGGGAAATACAGAGTAGATTTTAGTCATGTGATTCATCAACTTTACTCTTGACACTTTTTTGCACAATACTGAGTGACGAAAATCTGCGCAGACAGAACTGCTGATTCCCTTCTTGTATGTGTGTGAACTAAATGTGTCATGACACTTTGCTGCTGGCACAATTTTATGTAAACTTCAGATCAAACCTGTAAAATTTGTCTGTGTGCTTTGTTGAGGACGACGACTGAGGAATTATTTGATAAGAGTTCAAACATACAGTATATACATTTAAATGAATGGAATTAACCGGTTAATTGACATTTGCTGCACTTCTACAGGAGAGTGGTTATTAACTTTTGCAATTTGCCTTTGCACATGATAAATCCACTGTTAAATAACAACATTGGATAGATACGTTTTAGAAAGTTACGGAAATGTTTGGACGCAGCCTCCCACTAAACTAAACTCTGATATATTCAACCATCTAGTGAGTAGCTTTGATAAACTTAATCCTAAAGGTGTCCTCATGCTTCAAATCTGAAGGTTTCTCCTAACACTATGACAGAAATGATTCACACCCATTTCAGTACTTTTTTCACTTCAGCAAAGCCTGAGAGTAAATGAGTGATTTTATCTTCTATTTCTCACTATCTGGAGAGATGTATCTGGATCTCACCTTGTTTCTGTCTGAGTTGGTGCACACAGGATCCTCAGCAGCCAGTGCAATGCTGCTCGCCACAATCACAAGCAGGATGGTCATCTCAAAGTAGCGTAGAGTGACCACATAGTGGCAAATCCTTCTGATGCTGTGGACAAAAAGGGAGGGTGTTTAATTCTTGCTTGATGAATGGCAGTAAAAATAGGAAAAAGTAACATTTTATCATCTGGGATTTAATGGCTTTACGGGTTGGACGCCTTGAAGATGAACATGCTGTCAGGGGCAACAGGTTTGGGTGGAATTGGAGGTTCTTCCTCCTCCTCCTCCTCCTCCTCCTCCTCTCCTCCTCCTCCTCCTCCTCCCTCCGTCTCTGCTCAGACTGGTAAGCCTCCAGCTCTTTACTGTTCACTGAAACAGTGACAGAGGTGCAAAAGGAGAAAGAAAAAAAACAACAATGTTTCAGCCACTAACACAGAGAACAATGTGAGTCACCAGAACAATGGATTGATCAAAAAAAAGACAAGTGCATGTGTGGCACTTGGATGTCAGAAACACCCACACGTAGTGATGATACAAAGCGACACAGACACTATATCCCACTTCATGATGCACAGTAAAGAGTGTGTTGGCAGTGGGAAGTGAACACACCTGTCATCGGGGTGAGCTCCAGCAGTGGTTGTGCAGACATCTCGATGACAACACTTCCCTCCAGGTTGGACTTACTGTGTTTGACGGAGACTGGGCAGTGTTCAGACACCATGGCACTCACAGTATACTCCGTGGCCTCTAAGGCCGGCTCCACTGGGATGTTTTGACACAGGGACTCGTGCTGGTCTGTGTGTTTGCCTTCATGGTGCTCTGACCAGGTGCAGTCAAGAAGTGGCTCACACTGAGGAGGATCAGGGATTTCTGCGCCGGGAACAACAGCTCTGACATAGGACAGAAAACAAAATGTTTTACTTAACCACTGCACCAATTGTATTGAATTGTAGTACATTTTTATGATATTTGTTATATTATTTAGATAAGGTAAGACTTCAATAACCCCAAAGGGAAATTTCCTTTTCATCAGTAATCAATATTAAAATAAAAATCATTACAACACAGATAGACAGACACATTCAAAAGGATACAAACAGTGCAGGTGAATGCTGTTATAATAAATTACAATTCACATATCTGTTACATGGCTGACAGCTGTTAGTACAAAGGACAATCTGAGTGTGTTCATGCTCTCTTTGAGGGGGCTAAACCTCTGTCTTGAAGGGAGCATATGAAACTCAGCATGTTGCAAATGCTGAGGGTCAGAAACAATAGAGGGACTTTTTGAGATGGCTCAGATTTGTGGGTTCACAACCAGTGACTTCACAGGACAGTTTGTTCAATTTGTTCCAGTTTTTGAGACTTAGAGTGCCAAATCTGCAAAGCATGAGGATTTGTTGTCTCCGTCTCCTCCCTTGGAGACACATTATAATGGGATTTCTTTACAGCCAGTTTGGAGAGTGTATGGAGGACATGTGAGCAATGTTTTGAGGTAGAAAGAAAAAGAAAAATTAACTATTTGGGTACTAAATAGAGACATTATACAGCAATTATATTAGAGTTCATGCAGAAGTGGGGTGCCACCAAGTCTGTAAACGGATAAATACACAAGCCTTACCTTCTGCATTCTTCTCCAACTTCTGCATATGGATTGACGATGCACGTTTCACTGTCGTCTTGGATGGACCCTCCTTCTTCCTCTGCTTTCACTCTTTCCTCTCTTTCATCCCTCTCATCCAGTATCTTCCGCTCCTGGCTGAACGAGCGTGTCACTTGTGGCACCTCATGGGGCGATTGAGCACAGTCCAGACTCTTGACTTCAGTGCGAGCCTCACGGTGCCGGTGGCGTCTGTGTCGGGCCCCTTCCTCCGGGCCCTGACTGGGCCTGAACTTGCGGGCCATCCTGTGCCTGCCCCCACCTGTAGTCCGGTGGTTAGCTACTCCAGTTTTCTCCTCATTCAGGTTTACCAGCGGCTCAGCCACAGGAGGCTCAGGGATGGGGATGGAGATGGACATTGGGGGCTCAGGGAGAGGCATCCCAACCGACATGGGAGACTCAGGTAAGTGACCTGGACTCACCTCTGGGGAAATGGCAGGTACATGGGCGTTAGTGGGAGTTTCAGTGGTGTCCTCTGTAGGGCTGGCAAACAGCTCCTCTCTGCTCGCCATCTGGCGGCGTTTGCGTAGCTGGTTGGCTCTCTGCTCCCACACTGACATGTTAACTTTTCTCCTCCTCTCACGGCGGTTGGCGAAGGCATTGGAGCCATTGAGAGGCTGTTCATCTGCAGCTGCCGTCACAATCTCGGGTTCCTCTGGGAAATTTGGACGACCTCTGTGTATCGCCCGTTTCCTGTACAGGTAGGGTCTTCTTCGCCCACTAAGAAGCACAATATACTTCACATCACTGTCAGGCTAACAGTTAAGGAATTTTTGACAAGAAACATTACAACTAACATGTGCATTCAGCATACCAGTCATATCAAAAACATAAAAGAAACACTTAAAATAAAAGCTCAAAGAAAAGGACAGGCCTTTTCTGTGATTTTATATTTTTTACTTGATAAGTAACACAAAAAAATCCAATGGGAAAAACCAAGTTAAAAAGTACAAATGCATCAAAAAACTCAAAAATCACTTAGAATACCTGAAGGGTAAAGGGCAGATCAAAGGGAAAAAAACAAAACCCACAAGTACCAAAGAGGGAAATGTGCAGGATTAAAGAAGAAATAGTTAAATATCTAAAAAACAAAAAAAACAAGCTCAATAATTGAGTAGGAAAACGCAAGAAAAATTGTATGTGACAAAGATTCATACAATCATACTTACTGGTATTCAGATTCTTTTGTTGTCCATGTAATCAATGAGTGATTATTTGAAAACAAGACATTAGTGTTTTACACCATAGACAAAACATTTGTGGTGACACAGAACAAAATACTGGTTTTGAGGGTCTGAAATCTTCGTGTTTTTATTATGTGTAAATATGTGATTTGAAGGTCCAGTGTGTATGAGCAAATTACATCTAATGGTGGAGCTGCAAAGAGCAACAGGGGAGGACTCGTTCACTCATCCCTCCCTTTCCCCAGAAAACTATAGCGGCCACTCTTCTACTCTCTCTGCCTTATCCTTCTTGTTTTTTGTTTCAGGCATATATGAGAGCACAGACTTATAAACATGGTGAAGCAAAATGGCAGCCTTTGAAAAAGATGCCACAAGTTCAAAGAAAAGCTTTTTTTTAAAGCCTCCAAACCAAATGATTTTTATTTTATATGTTGTATGTAGAATATTCAACAACACACTGGACCTTTAAGGTCCACTGACTTTTATGGCCTTCATTGTTGACTATTTCTTATCACTTCTCACATTGTGTGTCCTTGAACACAGCATTTTGGTCCGTGTCACATAACAGGCATAAAACAAGACAATGTGATGAGACCATCAAAACACTGTAATGCATGTTAATATCAGCACCTTGATAGCTGCAACACATACAAGACTAACATTCAAATATGTCACGGACGAATGATACATTCAGAGTCAACATAGAGGGTAAAAATTCACAGACACAATCTGTTACTTTGTTTTTTTAGGGAGTGTGAAGAACCTGCTATCATGGATTTCTCCAGTCCTGTTTTCACTGGTTAGCACATCCTGATGTATATTTCTGGTTTCATTTCCTGCCTGAAGGCAGCTATTGATCTTTCTGAATATTCATTTCATCCATTCATCATCTACTGCTTTATCATCCACATGAGGGTCGCCTATAAAGGCGGGGTGCAACCTGGACAGGTCATCTTTAATCAAATTGCAGAGACTTGAACCATTTTGAACTCACAGTCGAACAGCCAGGGCAACATTTGTGGCAAGTATAATACTTATTAATCACTTTCATTATAATGAGAATTTAAATTAATAATTATTTGAAACATTGTCCTCAGAAATATTTTTCTGGCTGGAGAAGGTGTGTTGACTCTGCCTCCTTTTGCATGTCAGTACAAAAATGGAAAGGAGGGAGCAAAAGGGGCAACAAGGAGTGACTCTTATGTCGAGTCCCAACAATGATAAAAAGAAAATCCTGCTGTTAATTTTAATATAACTTTGACGAGGGGGAAAAAAGCTGATAAAAACACCATGGTGATTAATTGCAAGCTTCAAGTCTCTGCAAGTTGTTTTTCACACAAATAAGTGGCCACCTGGAGAGCAGGAACAGCACATTCAGGGGTCTATTAAAGAGTATTTTGTGGAAAACAATATATAAAATACAGTCATGCAAAAATAATAAATACATTCCTACAAAAAAGGCAGGTCAGTCACTTCAGGCCACTAATGCCCCCAGTGCCACAGTATTACAAAAGCTCAGTGCTAATCAGACAAAGTAGGGAGGCTTCACTAAAATCTGACACACTCCAAAGTGTGCTTCCTCCCAGCAGAGTGACACACTGAGCTCCCAACTGTTCCCAATATCCTCTGAAAAATGCCTCCTCCTCCTCCCCCTGACTATCTGGATCATTAGACCTATGGGAAGGCCACCAGGTCACTAAGAGGAGCAGGGAAGTCATTAAACAAAAGAGGCTACTCCATTCCAGTCATATAGGTCAAGGCAGTTACAGAAGGTGTCTGCAGTTAAGCTGCTGACCGCAACAGGTCATGCTTTTCAATCAAGCACATTTAACACACATTCATCACTGTGTCGCGTCATCAATGCCTTAGACATGCTGTTCTGTCTTTTGTTTTGCATTCACCATGCAGCTGAGGAAACAGAGGAACATAAAAGTCTGCTACACTGATTCATAGAGAGTCCACAATCAATTCAGTCTATGGGCTCAGTGGTATCTCCTCCAGTAACAGAGGCAGCATCATGATCAGATTCAGGATCACCATCCGTTTTATCACAGCATCCATATGATAAGTAAACCTTAGTTTGATGGCACTATAAGAAAAACTCATCAGTCTAAGGCTAATTATCTATTTGTTCAAGAGGAAAGCCTCTACACTTGACTACTAAGATTTACTTATGTGTTGTGAACCCTCGGGCGTATCTCCTGTTTAAACTATCCACTAATAACTTACTCTGAGATCAAGCCGTCTCTGCCTCTGGAATATCTCTGATTGAAGAACTCCTCTTCCTCTTCTTCATCCTGAGACAGACAAAGACAAATGTATGATTTTACACAGTAGGTTCAGTTTGATTGGGGTGTCCAAACTTTTTTAACAATGTTTTTAACAGATTTGATAATGTTAAGATT
This sequence comes from Solea senegalensis, assembly GCF_019176455.1. Classification (NCBI taxonomy): domain Eukaryota; kingdom Metazoa; phylum Chordata; class Actinopteri; order Pleuronectiformes; family Soleidae; genus Solea; species Solea senegalensis. The sequence continues at coordinate 15,118,908 of NC_058021.1, forward strand.
AAGACCTTTTTTTAACAGTAAAACTGATATACAGATGCACTGTTTTGTAATAATTTAAAAGTTCATTGTCACAATTATCAATGTGAACACATGTATCTCATAAATAATACATAAAAAAACACAGAGTTGCCGAGGGCCACAAAATCTGATCGAGGGCCGGACTTGCTTGGACATGCTTGTCTTAAGTAGTGCTGTGCAAAGGTTTTAAGGACTAAGAAAATTATGAAGATTTTAAATCAGAAGAACAGAAGGTGTTGAGTTTGAAGCATGTGAGCCTTTGTTTGACAGCAGAGATTCACAATCATAAACACTGCATCTACAACATAAAAGTTTTACCGGTGCAAACTTCAACATAATGAATCAGTGAGAAGACAAAAATGTTGCAGACCTTTGTCAGTTCCTGCGCGTTGGCCAGATTATCCACAGCGATGGCCAAGAAGACATTTAGCAGTGTGTCTGACAGGGAGGCAGTTAAGAACACAAACACACACACACACACTCACAAAATACTGTGCACATACTGTATGTAGATTTTACTCCCCTGTCTCTTACATGACTACATATGGACACACTTTATTGATAAAACTTTTGAGAATAAATAGTTTTTTATGGGCTTGCATCTTTTGAATTTTCTAGTACGTATATGAAGCTCTTGGTGTAGCATCCCTGGCTGAATAATGGTCTGGCTCCTTTATTGATGGTTCAGAATGCTTTATTGAAAACTTAATTCACTCCAAATATGCCGTTAAATCATCCTAACTAATAATAACTTCATTATTAAAGATATGAGTCCTTGTAAAAGAGTTAACTGTGCATAACTCACACATAGGATGATGCTAATTAAGTAATAATTAAGTGATGCTACAAGCGTAACATTCACATTTACAACTCTATAAACTCTATAAAGTACTAACTGAGATTAAAGAAGAAAGATTAACTCAAAACACACATAATACCAAATAAAACATATACACACCTTGCGCCCTTGTCACCCAGGTGCTAAAATAAACCATGAAAAGTGCTTGAGACCCGTTTGCACTCTCGTTTTTTCTTCTACTTCTGGTATTTTGGCCTTTCAAAATAAAAGCATCACTTTTGCAAGTATAGCACAATAAAAGTAAGACAACATTAATGTCGTTTACACTTGGTTCTTGGTCATTATAGTAATCAATATCAACTATTCAATATAGTAATTAATTAAGGCATGCAGATGCAGTATTTTTGAGAGAAAGGATGCAGCTCTGTGTTTTAGTTTTACATTTGTGATTGTACTGTTCATAGAATAACTGAAGTATAACTTGCTTTTATTCTGGATAATTGCACTGGTCAGATGGTTAATTATTGCATATATATATTCTATCATTGTGTTAATAGTTTGTGTATACTTTTGAGCGTACCTTTGCATATCTTATATCTTGGTACCTGTAATGGATGACCTTGGACTTCTGCCTTGTACAGACATGTATACGATTCAATTTGATTTAATTTGTTAGGAAATTGGTATAGGTCCCTGAATATTTTACTCAGGTAATGTGTTTGTTGAATTTTTACTTTTACTTTTACAGTGAAATTCAGTAGCATATCTATTTAGACACCACGCAAACATGTTCAGAAGCTAGATCAGCGCTCTCCAGTCACATTTGAGGACTAAACAAGGATACAGTTTCCAAACAGTGTGAGGACAATGAAGTAGATGGATGACCACATGCCATACTGCACACCTCCCTGTGAGCGAATCCCGTTGTACATGACCTCATTCCAGTCCTCACCTGTCAGAATCTGAAGGAAAATGCACATGACAAGCAGCGTAAATAATTATATTGCTCATATTATGGCCTAAACATAATCTCTATCTACAAACCAGATGAAGATATGCTTTTAAAAAATGGCAGCAAGATGTATAATTACTATGTGTGCTGATCAAAACACTCTTTCACAGTGCAGTTGGTTTTGTAGCAGATCTGATGTGGGCTTGTTCACGTTTCACTTGTCTGATATTCATGTGCGCATATGTGAGCATGAATGTGTGGGATGATAGCGGAGGCAGGGGGTGGAGAGCGAGTTAGCAGAGTTGTTTAATCCGCGCCTGGGGTGAGAAATATCCCAGGGTGCAATGTGTCATGGAGGAGCAGACAGAATGAGGGGATCTGTGGGAGCCAAACCTGAAACACTGTCATGATGGCAGCTGGAAACGTATCAAAATTGGTGGGAGTGTATTCTTCAAAGATGAACCTAGAGGGGAGGCACAGAGAAAACAGGGTCAGATATGACCAAGGAAGAACAGGAGATGGAGGAAGAGGAGGAGGCCACTGCTATTTTCATCCGGACGTGCCATTTCCTCTCAGTTTTATTAAATAATCCGTTGAAGGAACTGATGCTTAGTTTACAGAGTGTAGATACAATTTCAATATTACAAAGTATTACAGTAAATCGAATCACTGAATTATCTACTGAACCAATCTTTCACAGGGTACCGGTCTTAACCACTGGTCTTAACCACTGGTCTTAACCACTCTGGCAGACTCAAAAGGGAGGATTTTGACATGGTAAATCTTTACTTACCTTCCTCCGAAAAGCTGCATCCCCAGTAGAGCAAACACCACAGTGAAGAGGAAAAGAAGAAACAGCAGGCTGATGATGGACTTCATGGAACTCATGAGGGACACAACCAAGTTCCTGAGGGAGGCCCAGTACCTGACAGAAAAAGAAATGACACGGCACGCTTTTTGTGTCTTTTTTCACCAATTATCTACAAAAATGTACACAATGATATAGTATGGTCTCAAAATTATAGTTGTCACACTTACTTTGTGATCTTAAAAATCCTCAGAAGTCTCAGAGCCCGTAGAACACTGATACCAAACGACATGCCAGGTCTGAAGAAACCCCAAACCACCTCAAAGATGCTGCCAACAATAACCTGTAAAACATAATTAAAGCACTGGTGGAAGTGGCCAAATTAAAAGGACTAGCACCATCTCATTAACACTGGCTGGAGGATATAATGTTACACCTTGAGCAAAACCACTCAGCTAGGAGGTTGACATCATGTTTTAAGAGGACTCAACCCCATTTTTCACTTTCTTTTGTTGAGCTGTGCTTCATTTTCCCTAACTGTAGGACTAAAATCTTTTTATGCCTCACCAATTCAAACAGCACTGAGATATGATAAGGGCATTTACATCCTTAGAATAAAATAAAAACAGAGAAGAGGAGAAATAATTGTATGACATATCACAAATCCTCACATTCTTATATGAAAGATAACTAGTTTGAGAGATGAAGGACCTCACCCCACAGTCGAAGCAGTTGAAAGATGAATGAAAGTAGAGCCGGAAACCCAGACCATACATTTTCAAAAACATCTCAGCCAAAAACAGCCCCAGGAAAACAAACTCTGCATAGTCTGGTGGTTGTAAAACAACAAAAAAAAAGGGAGAATGATCGAGGCAGCACTCCATTTATCAGACATGAAATTTTAGCATCAAACCACAAAGAACAATCTAAGAACGTGAAGCACCCACAGAGGAAGATGGTCAGCCAGTCGGGCTGGTTGTGGTGGACGATGGCCACACAGATGGTGTTCAGAGCCACCAGACTGAGCACCATCAGGTAGAAAGTATCTGTCTTCACCATGCGGCGGATGGAGATGCGTAACATGCGCTCTTTGCGACGCAGGTAGGCAGCAGGGCCGCGGCGGCCGCTGCGGAAGTTCATCCTTGATCGCGACATGTCTGAGCAAAGAGAAAGGTAATAAGGTGTAGTCAAACAAAGATGGAATATACAATAAAGGCAAATCATTTTACATTGATTCACTTACTGTCTATATACTTCGCGTCATCCCCGGGTGCTCCTCTTCTTGCACCAGTCTTCTTACTCCCTCTCTTTAACACTAAAAAGATGATGAGCAAAATTAAGTTTAAAAAATATACAGTATCTGCAAGTATACGTACAAAAATCATGAAATTAACAGATGCTTATGTAATGGAAAATTGGCTAGTTTAACCATCAAATACCTTTTTACTTTACCTTTTATAATTTGTGCTTGGATTCAGACAATATCTCTTTTTTGATATCAGTGCCAGTTTGAACCAGCTCTACACAATTGTGTTTCCTTCCTTCAAGGACAGAAGATAAACACACCCTTCGTTGTCTCACAGGACTATAATAGAAAGATGTCTCTGCACAGACTCCTTGTCATTCTCTCCTACAGATTGTGTGTGTTCTGTGTGACAGTTTGTCCTCTTTCACAAAGATTAAACTCATAAAAGAGAAAAGAATTTCCAAAAACACACTGCTAAATACAGCTGTCTTAGAAGACTTCAAAAGGTCTCATTTACAGATAATTGGCCAAGTTATTGCAAGACTTCTTAGTTACCATTTATTAGCGGTTATTATTAGGATGATTATTATTGTTTTTTTTGGTCTGTTTCACCATTGAGACTCAATAATATGACATTGATATACCGTACTCTTAAGCATTGTTGCCATGGTTACTTTCAGTCTAATATATTCCATTGTGCACAATAATTCATTGAAGAGTTGTCACATAGATGAGACATTTTGTTTGTAGGACTAAAATGTTATTAGATATGTGTGTCTTTCTGTGGTACAACCTCTGCGAAAGGAATTTTAGATACAGTTATAAATAGCAGTGTTACAGATACAGGTGTTAGCTGTAGGTGTGAAGGTGTGAACTCACCATCCAACGGTGATCTCCCTGAATTTTTATTCTCCTCTGCAAGCATCACCTCCTCTGTAATGAAATGGAACTAGAAGTTACTGTATACACAGGCTTATACTACTGTGTGTTGTTTTTTATTAAGGGCAACATTTTAAATAATCAGACATGGAAATATACATGTCAGTGCAGCTTTTTATTTTTAATTCACATTCGTTTACAAGAGCTGAGGCCAAACTGATGTAAGGACTTCATGCTCTGGAGGCCAGTGTGACCTTCTTCACGGAAAGAGCTCTTCTTCTCTCACTATCTATCTTTCTATCTCTCTCCCTTCCCACACTCTCCCACATCTGTGCACATTAACTATGCACGGCACTTAGCGCTCTCTCACATACATGCATGAAAACACATGGAAATGTGAGTGTGCAGATTTACTGTACATGTGCACACATTTAAGTCAGTGAGTCAGTGTCACCTTTTCCTCACCCTCTGCCGATGTGGGAGTCTAGAGATGTAGATTCCCGTGTGTGTGCGTGCGTAGTATCCGTCTCACAATGTGGAACATAATTGAAAAGATGGATATTTTGGGAAATATGTTCATACACCTTTCTTTGTAGAGTCAGTACAGAATCCGTTACCACAAACAGCTTAGCATAAAGACTAAAAATGGGGGGGAAACAGCTAACCTGGCTCTGTCCACATTGTGTATTAAAGCTGCAGTTTGTACATTTTGATGGTGTTTTTGATTAGTGTTATGATTCTGCCTCTGTTCGGTCTTCATGAACAGAAAGGATGTAACGTTATTTGTATCCTCCATCTGAAAACTGGCTCTGTCAAGCAATACTATCAGACCTATCTGAGGGAGCATTTGTGTGTATGCACCAGCAGTGCAGGAACAGGCAGGGACACAAAGTACACACAGTGAGTTTAGGGTCACACGGTTGTAGTGGCTGGTCTGACCAAGGGGCTTTCTGCATGTAGTTTGCATGTTCTGCCTGTGTGCACATACGTTTTCTCCTGGTTTCTCCCACAGTCTATAAACATGTAAAAGTTAATTGGACCCTGTGTCAGTTGGGATTGGCTCCAGTGGCTCCCACAATCCTCATTTGGAGGATAAATTGGTAGACAATGAATGAATGAATGAATGAGTTTACTAAAAACACAAATTGTTTTAATTGTTTGTATGTGATTACCTCAAGCCCATTGTGTTTGTTATAACTTGTGATTTGGATGAAGAACAGATCACTCTTTACGACATATTCACAGAATATTTGTTCTAGTCACTGTAAATAACAAATCCTGCCTGTATATATCTGCATGCAGCTAAAAAACAAGTTTGTCTCTAAATATGTAAAAATGTTCTGCTGCCCAGTACCTGCCCTGTCTATCCAGGCACGGTAGCCGTTCAGTTCTCTTTCCACTTGCTGTTGGCGGCGAAGCTTCATGAAGGCCCGCCGGTTTTCCACCCTCTCTCTCTCCTTGGCAAATTCTCTGAAGACGAGAGCATGAAAATAGCTTTTGTTTTCCAGAAAACAGGACGAAACATACAGCATATATGTACATAATATGGGAAAAGTGTTACGCACCCAGACAAGACTCCCAACACCAGGTTCAGGACAAAGAATGAGCCAATGATGATGAGAGGAATAAAGTATATCCAGTTCCATGTGGCACCCAAGGCATCATTGGTCTGGAATCCACAACAATCACTAATTGATTATAGTAATCAGTGTGATTTTGTTGTTGTGTTGAATAGTTAATGCTCACATTGTATAGAACAGCTGTCCATCCCTCCATGGTGATACACTGGAAGACCGTGAGCACAGCAAACAGGATGTTGTCAAACTGCGTGATGCCGTCATTGGGCCCGATCCAAGTGTCGTTGCAGTCGTACCTCTCCGGACACTTCCTCACTCCACATGCAAAAGCCAGTTCTGACGAGTCAACAGTCTCATTTTCTACAAAAAAAAAAGAGGCATGTAATAAATGTTACAGTCTTCTGGTGATGTACTGTATGCTTAATATCGAGACTAATGTGTATTATTCTGGGTGCCAAGGTTCACCGCCAACGACTGACCCATCCCATTCCATATTAATTAAATCAGCTCCATACGCAGAATCTACACTACAAGCTGCCATGCTGTATGTGGTATACATTAACTCCTCACACCCCAGTTATGTCCTGTCTAATCAAACCATCTGGTATCAATCACAACACGAAAATCAATCCCTAATGTTGAATCCTTAAAGGAATCAGACATTTTTGAGAAATACACTTATTTTCGTTACCTTGTGAGACTAAGCTGAAAAAAGTGATATACTGTAAGTGTCATTTCAAATAGGAAGCTAATGCGATCTTGTTTGATTAAAACTTAACATGTTTGGTGAAAACCAAAAGTCAACAGTTTGCCTTTGAGAGGATTTCATTAACCCTAAGTGCCAACGTGGCACGGATCCGTGCCGCAGGTGGTAAATTGCCCCTTTGTCTATCATGGAAAGGATTTTCTGTCTTAAACGTGATTTATGGTTTTTGTGGTTTTTAGACACTGTTACAATTACATTTTTGTAACATTAAGTGTAAAGCTTAATGTTTTTTAAAGCTTTTGTGTATGTGATCAGTTGTTCTCAGTAAGGTAAATAAATTAAATAAAATACATTTTTTATAACCTATATTCTTATAACCTATGTATATATATATACATATATATATATATATATATATATATATATATATATATATATATATATATATATACATAAATAAATATAAATATAAATGTAAATAAAATATAAATATATACATTTTAACATAGTAATGGGAAAATGCAGCCTAAATGCTCTGTGTTCTAAGGGTTAATAACCAAAGAACCAAAGTATCCAGTGGGTGGATTGTGTTGCCTTAGTACAGAGCCAGGTGCTAAGCAAAGCCAACCTTCTGCTGTCGTCAATCTATTTTCAATGTATGTATTCACATGAGAGTGAGAGGATTCCTGACAGTGCATAGAATTATTGTCTGTGTTTGTTATGTACTTGTCCATTCCGTATTGGATGAACTGACATATTTAAAGCCTCCACCACGTCACATAACATATCTTACATTCTTAAATGTTTGAGCTTTACTCTACAGACTAATGTATATGTGGTTAGTAAATTGGGGCTAAGTCATACTCTACATGTCCATGTGTGTGCAGAACTTTTCTAGAGGTCTGGTGAGCTTTTTTCCTTTGGTCACAAGAGACAACAAAGACGAGGCTTACCACTGAAACTTGCTCGAGGTTATATAAGGAAATCTGCCAGTAACCCACACATGTACAAGTCAGCGCTCAAAGAATATGTGGATATACAAATGTGGGCAACTTCCTGGTGAGAAATCTCCACTTGTCATCACCCACTGGGTTTTTACTTCTTTGGTTCCGGTTTTCCTCTTTTATTTTGAAGTTTCTCCTTGTGTTCACGTTGTTAAGTTTCACTTCCTGTCCTGTCTTCCCTCCTAATGTGTTTCACCTGTGTCTCATTAGTTGCACCTGTGCTTGATTGGCCCTGCCTCTCCCCACTGTCTTCAAGGTATTTTTTTCTGATTGTGTTTAACTTTTGAACACTTTTCCAACCAGCATTTGGGTCCTTAATGTTTTTAAAACATAACACCACTACTGAAATGAAGTATGAGATTGAGAAAGTGGATGCGTGAAATGCTAGTATGAACAAAACCATGGAATTACAAAGGGCTCTCCACGGACACAGAATGTGGTAAGTTTGACCCAGCCCTTGTTTTATTAGGATCCACCTAATGCATTGCAGCTACTATTCTCTATTGGGGCTACAAGAAAACACTATATTATACAATGATCACAGATAAGACAACACACACAAGCTACTTGTAATTAATGTTGAATAATTAGTTAGCATTCATTGATTGACTTTGATCTTCATGAAAAATGTCTTTTAACTGCATGTCTGGTGGCATGTTGGTGTAAATCTCTAGTTCTGTGATCTTGTCTTGTGTAACAGCCAAACTGCTGGGGCAACAGCCAATATGTGATAGTATTAAAGCCTGAATTACTATTGTAATAGATTTTTTAGTCTGAAAACTCTTTCAATTTTCCATCTTAACAATGGGAAGGTGGAGATGTTGGTGAAGGCTCTCAGACATCCATGTCATAATGTTTTTCAGTAGTTAGCTGTGGGCAACTCGACTTATTTGAGTTAAGTTGAATACGTTTCACCTCTCATCCAAGTGGCTGATACCGGTCTAGAGAGTCGTTAAGTTGAACAATGCAGATCGTTCACCTCTCGAGAGTTTCAGGTTGTTGGTTTCACCTACTATTTTGTGGGTGTTGGACTTAACTGCTGTGTTTGCTTGTTTGTTTTGGAAGAGAGCTCAGGACAGCATTGCAGGTGGCTGATAGTTGGTGTCTTAGTCCACCTCCTGAGTGATGGTTTCTCCAGGTTAACAAAGATGGCTTCCCTTCACTCCTCTTTCAAACCGTCTGTCTTCCCTGGCCAGATTGTGAACATACTTATCCTCAAAAGAGTGAATCCTTGTCCTTGAGATGTAGGTGGATGGATGTTTTTTCTGTACTCACAGTAATTCTAAGTTTCAGTTATAAGAGCATAACTTGAGTCCTAACTAGCCCTAACATTTGTAAACCAAATGTGGTGCAGTTGAACCTGAACAAAGGTTGTATACACAGATTTAATGTAAAGAGAACAAAGGAGTGTAATAATCTGAAGGAGATCCTTTAAATTTTAAAGATTTTGGGGGACCTTAACAGAAATCTGGTATTTCAGCTTTACATGCTGTCAACTTATTCAGGTTTTGAATCACAATCCATCTTCCTGTTGTTCCGGGGCGACGGCAGTAAATACCATGGCGTGGCATGTGATTACAGAGTAGTTGTTGACTAATTAAGCCAGGAGCAACTCTAATGATACATCTGAGCTCACAGCTGCTGTAAAGTGTGGAAGGTTTCACTTCCTCAAAGACAAACATTTACCCCTTCTGTTTGAGATCATATATTTGATGTAGCTGAAGGCAAATCAGTTATGGTAGGTATGCTTTATGTCTGGTTGATGGTCTGCCCTCTTCGCGTTACAAGAGGAAGAGACTGTTGTGTGGCTGTGGATCGTACCGAGAATGTCGGCAGATGGCAGGCAGGTGTGGTGAAGCTTCCCGCTGTAGAACTCCAGACCAATGATGGCAAACATGAGGATGGCGAAGAACAACAAAAGGCCAATCTGGAGCAGCGGGATCATGGCTTTCATGATGGACTTCAGCACAATCTGGAGGCCTATAAAAGATGCCCCGTTAAAGACTTACAAAACAATAACATGATCAAATTCTTGACTATCCATTTCTGGTTCAAAGGTCCTGAGATGATCATGATGATTAACAACAACGAAGCGACACTGTGTCTGAACACTGTGGGAACACAGAGTAAATAGGGCTTTTTTACATCACTGACTCATCTGAAATGCCAGCACTGATGACGAGGGAAAACATCTAAATATAAGGAGGAGAATGACTAATGGTTGTGTGCCGCAATATATCAGTTTGTTTGACCTTGACAGTGCCACACAAGAGGACAGTATATGACTCACTGGGGATCCCAGAGACAAGTTTGAGAGGTCTCAGCACTCGAACAGCCCTCAGCGTCCGAAGGTCAACTGGGATGTTCATGTGGGCACCAGCAGTGGCCAGGATCCTGGTGGAGAACACACACACAAACACATACAGTACAGCATAGTTGATTTTAGGTTTGACACTGTAATGCGAAAAGAAAAAGACATAGAGAAAATGCATCATGGACATGTAAAATAGGCTAAATCTGGTGCAAAGCCTCTTGTATATGCTTTGTAAATTAAATAACAAACACAGGAGAAATGATGCAACTCAAGAACAGTTGTAGGGAAGAATTGTTATTTTTATTTAATTTTGAGTGCCAGTGTTTACTATCCAGAAGAAGATACAGTAGTTGATACCAACCAAAGATTTCGACATTGACGTCTGTGTAATATGCTATTAATTTCCATACAATACTGTGCAATGTGAGGGTCTGTGCAATACTGAGATTAGTTATGTTATGTCTTTCCTATTTAATGTAACTGTGTGGTATTTAGTGACTGTGATGTATGCAGCGTTATACCCCAAAACACCCAAACCAAATTTCCCCATGGGGACAATAAAGTGTATTCTATCATATAATTATAACGTGATCACAGTCAGTTGTGCACCCAGTATGCAGCACGACATACTGTATTTATTTAGTACACCAGACTTACATGGTGAGAGACTAAGAATGCACACTGAATTCACCTGGCAGGCATCTCTACTCACATCTGCCCACGCTCATATTGATGTCCCTCCACCTACACACAAACCCTGAAAAACAGCATCCGGATCAACCAACAAGCAATCGTTTATACCAACGATCACCAGACATCCCATTTTTTACAGCAACGGCGAAAACATAATTGTGTTATTTCCGCTCAAGCAAGGATAACAAATTTCAAGTGTGACACAATAATTCCCCATAAAAGAGACAATTTTCATTTACATTTTTCCATCGAAATCAGCCAAGTCAATTTGGTGACCCACACCACTAATGCTTTCACCGATGAGAGGGTCAGCATCCACAGCCGTGTAATGTTTAAAGTGATCTGTAAAAATGATCCTGAAAGTCAAAATTAGGTTCCACCTCTCTCCCTCTTTTACATGCACAGCGCTATGAAATATACAAACTCATAAAATCTTTGGATGGCATTGGGAAGTGTGAGTGTGTGTGTGTGTGTGTGTGTGTGAGCGGGGAGGTATTAAGCACACGGCAGAAACTCAAGTGTGAGCCCACGCAGAATCTCTCCTGAAAGCAGTGGGAGGGAGCGAGGCAAAGAGAGCGAGTGAATGAGTGAGGTCATATTCAAGCAGATTCATGCAGATAAACCTGAAAAATGCTGTTCAAAGTGCTGAAAGCTCAGCGTCCAACGCGACATGTTCACGTCTTGCTTCTGCACACAAGCGACCGCACAGGCAGAGGTGGAGCAGCATAACATCAAAGTAAATGATGTGAAATAATACATACTAATGAACACAGACAAAGCATTTAGTTATTCTGTGGCAGTGAGTGATTCTTTTCCTGTTCCACCTCCTCCCTCTCCTGCCACAGTGATTGCAGGCCACTCCCAGATGACACGTTACACCTGTTCCTCATTATCTCAGCTCAGTATAAAGGCTCCACTCACCAGATCTACTTGTTAGTTGACATGCAAGCCTCCTAGCATTCTGTCTCCTTGGGTTCTCTAGTAGTTTACCTTCTTAGTTATTTGTTCTTTCTTAAATCCTGTCATTCTGAAACTTTTGCCTCATCTGACTGACTCCTGATTTGCCACAGTAATCAGTTGATTTTTGCCCTTTTATATACTTTTTTAGGGCAAAGGAGTAAAGGCTCTTTCACCATGTGTCCTGAGTCTTTTCTAATAAGTGACTGAGAGAAAGACTGACTGTCAGACAAAGAGATGACAGAGTGGAGGCGCGGCAGTGACAGTCTGTGACAGTGGAAATGCTCTTAAAATCAAACACACACACAAACAAAAACTCAAGTCGGCACTTTGAGCACAGCAATTCATTGGGGGCTCCGTCAACATGAAAGAAAATATACTGTCTGCTTGTGGAAGGGCATGAATCATCCCTAAACACATTGTGATAGTTTTCTTCAGTTCTCCAGCATAGATGCCATATGCACTATAAAATAAATATAATTAATTCCTAAATAATAGGCTGGCAAATTTACAGAGGCATTTTGGGAACAAAACCTTCCGCTGGGCAATTTTGACAGCAGTAAGAAGATGCAGTGACCATAAATAAAGATAAAGACCATAAAGGATATCCTAAAATATAAAGAGTTACAACTATACATCAAAACAGTAAGATTTAGTAAGGATTAGACAAATATTATAAGAAATGCATATAATGCTAACGTCGCATGCCAATACCATACAGTAGAGTGGGTGTTTATATGAGGTTCTACAGGGTTAAATGTAAACCTGCAGTAACTTCATATCAAATTCAGTCATTTTTGTAAAGAGTGCAAATGTAGAGCAACTACACAGTTTTAATGATAAAACCTGATTAAAGGGCAGTTTCACCCATTTTTTCCCACTTGGTCAAATGAAGAATAAACTTAAAAACATTACGATGCTGCTGTGTTTGTTTAATTCACATATTTTTTCAGATCTTTTACTCATAAAACTTGACAGGAACGCACTAAACAGCAGAGTAGGGCTTTTATTTTCTTTGAAGGAAGTGACTTTGACGTTGACTTTTTGTCAATCGTAACTTCCTCTGTTGTTGTGTGAATGAGACATGTATCTCAGTTCCACTGTCTGATGACCGAATAACACATTTATCTCTGGAAATTAGTATGAAAAAAAGAAAGAAAGAAAAGGTATATTTTTTGGGTGAAGTGGCCCTTTAAGTAAAGCATGACATTGAGTCAGAAATAGTCTTAACATAGAGCGTTTTCATGTCTTTATCGCCTCTAAATATGCATATTTCCCTTTTGATTATTCTTGTTTTATTATTATTTAAAAGAAACTGCCTCGTGTGAATCATTCTGTCTAGCTACATTTGCCATGCCGTGTTTATCCACATTATGCCAAACACCTGACAAATAATCCAGTTTTGTGGGAGTAAAATGTAATTTTAAAGAATTCACCCTGACGGCCAGAAAAATATAACAAGCCCATAGCAATACTGTTATCATCACTTCAGCACAGCTATTAGTAAAATAACAAAACAAACATGAAATAACTGCACATAGTGTCACTCCACTGACTAAACTCTGTAACAATCCAGCCCGGATTTGATGCTCATAGTGAGAGGCTCATCTCTTCCTCATTGGCTTTTTAAGTGAAGCACTGTTGCACAGTATTGTGCCAAACTGGCTGAGGAGAGGGTGAATTCATTACATGCATCAAATGCAGCCTCTCCCACACACCTCCACCTACACAAAGAACACCACCAAAAACTACAGTAATCAGCAGCATCATATTGCTCACATTTCAGCACCCGCTCTGCATATGGTAATACACGGCTAAATCAACATCAACATAACGCATTAACAAATTAATGCTTTTGACTTAAATTGAGAAAAACACAAACAATGCATCTAATGGTCGCATCAATAACGTTCTGGTGATTTGGGACTGCACAAAAAGGCATTTGCTCATTAGAATAAATGGCTGGTTGTATGTTTTCCCAAAGAAAACCCACCTGGGACCATGGGCTATTGTTTATTCCACTCAATTATACAAGCAATAGGAAGCTAGTAAAACTGCAGCTGTCCTCCATGCACAAAACACTGTTGTGATGAGATTTTGTTCATATCTTAATTCCTGAAGTCGATGAAACATTTGGAAAATTGCATTTGTAATTTAACTATCAGTTTTGTTGGTTTGGTGCAATGGGTTTTCCATGCAATCAAGGCAGATGAAAGGGGCTCAAAACTTCCAGGGCCACCATGCCATCCCTTTGCAGCCCTTTCTGGGCTTTCATTTGTCGCCACGGTTCAAACGCAGCACCACATCGGTGCTCACTGTGGTCTTGGATCGCGCTGCATAAGCCTTTTTTTCTTGGCAGTAGCTTTCCCAAAATATGTTGTTCGTTTGCAACCAACACCTGCTGTTGGGACTTTTTCTGCCATAACTTTGCTGCAACTGTCTCGTTGGATTTAGCAAGCTAGCATAAGCTGTGGTGTTTTCTTATGAGCATGCACGATTACTGCATGAAGAAGAGTACACAATCTGATTATTCAGTTTGGACCGTTCAAAATGATTGGATGGTGTTTGTACAGGCCTAATTTTTTTTTGTGACAATGCATTAATTAATTGGTTACAATCATGTACAAATGTGCAAAAATGCTCCAGAAAATGATCTCATGCCCTATCTTTAGGACCATCTATCACAATAGCACTATGTTAATCAGCTTTAAGGAAACAGCCAGGCTATAAATCCCATCCAGCTATGTAGCTTCCATACTCTTCACTCTAAGCTTGGTCACTTTCATAGTCAGCTGATGAGTGTTCTTTGATTTCTGACGGTACATGTGTGAGTCAAGTGGCAAAATCAAAATTTATTTTGTCAATAGTTTGCTCACATGGTACATATACTGTTGTATGTACACAAAATGTAGGACTTCATATATACTAGGACTGTGTTGTTAAAGTCAAGCATACAGTAGGAGGAGGTGTAACAGTTGTCTAATGTGCAGTGTTTGTGCACAGTACTTGAAGGTGATTTTCATGCAATAAAGAATGCAGAGGAGGCGCGACACTTCTGTAAAATGTTTGTTTTTTTACCTCATGGCCACTTAAAGTTAATCTGGCCGCAGCCACATTCACATTTAATGTTACAGACATTGGCATCTTTGTGCCAGATGGCAAATGAATCACTCCCGACTCCCACCCAGTTGTATTATTCATTCTGTCTAAAGAGCAACCATTTTAGTAAAGTATCACACTTTGCAGAGGGACAGCGCACTGACTGAGGCGAAAAGGGAAAGGTGATATCCTTCACGCAACATGGGAAACTAACACACACGCACACACACATGCAGAGACTGAGCGGGCACAGCTGGGTTCTGCCATATCTAACAACATGAGGGCAACGGGATCTCCAGCGGTAACATGTGCCTTATTAATGGAATAACGAGTACACACTCATGCTCAAGTCATTTGAGAGACATTTTATTGCCAGTCAAAGCATCAGATCCACCTGTACCAATCTGTTTGCCCCGGGATATAATTGACCATTTTAGGAATCCCACTAATTACTTTAGTTTGTGGATGAGTTGTTCTAGCAGGGGTCTTTTTTGCTACACACTCTAAACTCAGATTAAGAATTTTAATTGAGCTCAGTGTCCCAGCAGATTTGCTGTTAGCGATTCATTAATATGATATGGAATGAATGCCGCCAGCGCTGGCCCAGTGGCCTCGATTTCATTCCCAACTGGCCCTGATGACACATATGTGTTTTCTTTTAAGTCTGACTTACTTGTACTGAGCCACCAAGTGAGAGGGACTCTGTCTGTCTGTCTGTGTGTGTGTTTGTATATGTGTGTGTGAGAGTGTGTGTGAGAGAGAGAGAGAGAGAGGGTAGGAGAGATTGGGAAAGTAACATATGTGTGACCAGAAAATATGTCAGATTGAAGGCAGGAAACCAGGTCATCAGTTACCATTTCCAGCTGTGGCTGGAATTGGGTGAGTTGATCTTTGGGCTGCACGGTGATGTCTTTTAGTGCATTTTTATAAAAGTCGGTGACAAGACTGATGTAGAAAGACTTCAAGTTTCAACAGCTGAGCTTAGAGAAGCAACAAAAAAGCCACATTTTGAGTTTTGGTGCACACATTGTCAATGCCTGGTCTTTCATTATTAACCACTGACATAAACAATTTAAAATATTTACCAATGTCTTTTTGTGCTAAATGTGCATGAAATAACGACTACAACACAAGCCACAGCTAACCAGCAATTAGCTCTGTGGACTTCATCAAAAATGTTGCCCTACTTTCCATTAACATCCAGTGTATAATATTTACTTTGGCTAACATTGAATATTCTTCCCCTTAGGTATATTTGTGTATATACCTATGGGTAATACCTAAGTGTATGATAACTTTTATATTTACTTTTGAGGGCTACTTGTTGCTACAGCAGCCTGAACTGCACAAACTAGCCCAAGTATGGATTTCACGTTTTGAAATGGAAGCTAATTATGCAAACAAGGAGGGCTGACATATTTTCTGGTATGCAAAGGCCACCATAGTTCTTTGACACTTTGAAAGGTGAGCGGTGAGCAATCTGCAGTCACACCTTTTTAGATGTCACTAATCCTTGCACAGAGGACATTCTCTGTCAATGACTAACCTTTTTTATAGGGACAGTGATTGGGTTGTTTCATGAAATTTGATTGCCTGACAAAATGTTTTACAGGTTGCATCCTGGAGATGTTTCCGGAATAATTCTGTTTTTGTGGAAATTTAGTGGTGATCTGGGAACAGCAAAGATGCTCAGCGTTTAGTGCGGCTATTAAGTGTGTGTCCTTTTTTATGTAACAGGCAAATCGAGAAAGTGCAAGACAGAAAGAAAAATAAGAGAAATACAGATTGAGGGAAAGATGTGGGTGTCAGGTTAAAATGAGATGTCAACATGCCAACAGCAATCTTCCGGAATACTGAAAACTGTGCATGTAGCCAAACACCACACCAGCATTCAACAATTCATAATTTATGCATAAACAATCCACTTAATCTAATCTCACAGGGAACAAAAGAACAAAAACAATTTTTTTTTTCCTTTTTTATATTATTTTCTCCATCTCTTCACCCCTCCCTGTTTCCTGTCTTTCTCTTTACCATGCGTCCATTCTCTCTTTGCATAACATCTCTCACGCTGCATTCACATTTAACTCACAGAGGTCCTGGAGGCGAACTGAGGCAGGTTTTAGACACAACTGCCAATCCACTTATCCACCCACCTATTACTGACTGCAGAGCCTGACTGTGCCATGGAAACACACATTTTTCTGCATTTATGTTTTCTCTGCCCGTGCATACACGCGGCGTGTAAATGCACACGCTCGTATTGAAGGGAATCGCATCAGGGTATCAACAATAACGTCCACCCGGCAAGGACAGCCATCGCTAACCATGTTTCAATAATGTCAGACATGAGGTAGAACACGCAGGAAATAAAAATCCTCTCAGCTGCATGCATGGCGGAATACTGATAAGCGTCGACACAAGGAGAGTCGCATGCATGAATGCACCAACATAACTTGACAATCAGTGTCTGAAATTAATCATTTGGTTCACTGGTCACAGCCTGGTAAAGTGAAAATGAAAACTGTCTAATTGCTGAACATTCATTTAAAACTTTTGCTTTTTTTCTCTCTCATACACTCAGTCAAGTTTGTAATTCATCACGGAGTTCAACCAAATTCAAAATGAAAATAGGACTATTGGAGGCATGCGTCACATACACATACACATTCACACTGTTTTATATTAAAAGGCTATTTTGCTGACCTTTTGACTACAGCTAACAACTTATATTTCTCATGTGGGCAGTGTGACACTGTTACCAAAAGGCTGACAGTACTTGTTTATTTTTGTGGTCAACAAATAGTATAATGAATCCATCCTGCTAATGAGCCTCTGAGCCACAGAGCTCGGTTGTTGTCCAAAAACACATTAAAAGCAAACTAATGAGCCACATTGTTGTACTGGGTGACATGTCCCTTCGTTATCTTGAGCATGAGCACCGTGGTTTATTTTTGACTCGGTGCCATGCGCTGCACACCGTAGAACACACACGAGTGCCATCTGTGTATTAGTCCGTGCTTGAAAATAGTCTGACTATTAGTCCTGCTTGCTGGACATTGATGGTAATCACAGTTCAATAACAGAGCTTAAGGTGAAACAACATTGCATTTTGAGTCCATGTAATTTTCTGTTTTCCTGTCACCGATGTGTCGTTACATCAGTGACATTACGTTATTGTCATAATTGTGATCATGCTTGTGCCCACCTGAAGAATAAACATCTAATATCCGCATGATTTAAGTCATGTATTTGGACTCTACCAACTCCAGTGAGGAATATCTGGCTCTTAAACTTCTAAATACATCACTACGTTCGCCTGCAAGTCTTTAACTGTGTCTGTCAGCGGTTTGAGGCTGTGTAGGTATAGTGTCCTTTTTTTTTCTATGTCACATCTGTGCATTTGGAGAAAAGCTTTAACCCTTTACCGGGCAAGGAACAGGAGTATCTTAGAATCACGTGGATTTTCACCCAGCCAATCAGCAGAGATTGTGACATTTGGGCCAATCATCGGAGGCCTGTAACACTACTCTTGTAAGCTCAAGTATGATTAAGCTACTTCTGACAAATGTAATATCAAAACTGTGGAGAAATAAGGTGCTAGAACTAATCAAGTCATAGCTTTTCAAATTATATTACCTCTGGTAATATAATTATATTTTTCCATAAGTGACTGATCC
Organism: Solea senegalensis; assembly: GCF_019176455.1. NCBI lineage: Eukaryota > Metazoa > Chordata > Actinopteri > Pleuronectiformes > Soleidae > Solea > Solea senegalensis. The sequence continues at coordinate 15,137,640 of NC_058021.1, forward strand.
AGGTTGAGGTGGATTTCATTTACATTAATTAACTGATCTACTGGGTATCTGGGTACTAAGTTTATCAATCGCAAATGATCAAAAATTATTCAGAGATTATATGATGGACTGTTCTCAAGAAACGCCAACTCATTTCTATTTTCGGCTAAAAACGTTATGGATGTTAAGGTGTCATTTTAAAGTTGTCAGACACACACACACACACACACACACACAGTGGACTGTTGTTATGGAGACTGGCAGATGTCACTCACCCACTAAGCACAACTATAAAGTCCATGACATTCCAGCCGTTCCTCAGGTAAGAACCTTTATGGAGAACAAAACCAAGGGCCACCAGCTTGATCCCCGCCTCAAAGCAGAAGATCCCAATAAAGTATGGCTCTGTCTTCTCCTGTGGGGAATAATAGAGCACAAGGAAATGTATGAGTAATAATAAAGCAACAGGTTGTCAGCGTCTCGAGGCTTCGAAACAGGACTTTGTTTTACAATTGGAGGACTACCTTAATTTTTATATAGTCTATGCTCTGTAGGGACAAGAAGCTGAGGTGAGCAAACTATTATAAATAGCCTATATCATATCTCACTATAGGGTTTTTTTTTTTCCATAAAATTCAATATTTGCAGACCAGTCATTATAAACTAGGTCAGGACCAACAGGTGCATTGCAAGAGATTTTTGGGGGTCACCAAATAAACTTACAGAATTTTAGGATTTTTGTGTGGATATATTTAAAAATGCATGTTTATCCTCATCTTATCTTATTTGTTTTCAATATCATGCATGAAATTACTTCCATTATCTCTTGCACACATTCACTCTTGTCACAGTTTAACTTGATAGTCATTTTTATGACCCTAAATAAACAGTTGGGGGAGGGGAAACCGATATATATTCCTTATCCGAATCGTCATGGCTGCGTGCACAGCAGGGGTGAAAAACACATAGACCCAATGTCATGGCAGGTTATATTTGAGGGGAAAGAGTGATGGAAGACACATTTAATGAGGTCATTTCTCTGGAACATGTGTTGTGAGTTAACAAAGCCCAGATTATGTCCTCACCAGTCTTTTTGCCATGGGGGTCTTGTCCTCTCCAGGGAGGTGCTGCTCCAGCGCCAGGACGACACAGTTGGCGGTGATGGTGGCCAGGATCATGTACTCAAATGGTGTAAAGACCACAAAGTTAAGGAGGTTTCTTTCATCAGAACACAAGTGACACGTAAATCAAACAAATTAGGATGAACTGTAACGGCGACAGTATCTCAAAAATCAAGACAATATACCATGCATGGATACATGCAGTAGTTCTATATGATATAACATGCGTACAAGATATTTATGTCCAACACAGTCACTGTATTTTATGTACATATACTGCATATCTATGAAATCTTTAAAATAAATGTGTCTGTGGTGCAGTGGAGGGGGATAAAAAGTCTAAATGCATGGATGATTGCATGACAAATGATTTGTAGCATGGCTTGTATTCTCTGCTATACTGGAAGCAGTCTTTTAGAGAGATAGCAGTATCCATGGCAACCTGCTTTTAAAAGTGCTTTTCATGAAAAGAAAAAGAGCAGGTGAGGGAGGGAGAGAGTAAATTGAGCAAGAGAAGTCACCTTGGCCTGACACAGACTTCCTCTGAACTCCTGTCAGCATCCACAGCTCACAAAACAACATACCTTACGATACATACGCGGCGATATCCAACAGTTTCCTTGTTTTTCTTTTTTCCTTGAGAAAAACACAATGTTGACATGTCTCTTTGCTATTAAAGATAAGCAGCAAAGGTTTATGCTTGAACTCGGATTTGAATGTAAAGTTTCACAAATCAGGTTTTTTGAGATGATCTTGTCTAATGCTCAGGAAATCAAACGGGCAACAAATATAAGGTTATTTTTGGTAAATACATTATATAGAAAGGCTTGAACACCAAGTTTAAACAGAATTGTAATCAACTGCGGATTATTACAAACAGAGGACCCGTCCATTCCACCCTTCCTTTCCAAAGCACATCAGGGAATTACAGTGGCCTTTAGTTAAAAAAATGTATTTATTTTTTTCTTTTTTGTTAACACAGAAAGCTTCTGTGCTGCCTGGGCTGCTATAACCATGGCAGCGCAAAACGGAAGCCTCTATACACATAAAAGCCTATTCTAAGGCTAAGAAAACAATTTTTTATTAACTATACTGATGAGTAGAACATTAAATTTTGGACCATAAACCACGCCTAAATGTTACACAGTGGACACAATGGAGTACAAAGTTTTGGGCCATATAAAGTTTTTACTGTATTGCTTAAAATCCTCTTCACAACCCGATTGTAACCAATTAATTAATGCATTGTCACGGTAACCTGTAAAAACACCTTCCAATCATACTGAGCAGCCCGAACTGGATTGTGATGATTTACCCTCACATCATCATATTTGGGAGGCAGTATTTTTGAGTGTCTCGTGGTGAGAGAGGGTGCACCACGGTCATATGTCTCTCTCTCTGTCTTTCTCAGTCCAACTGGACAAGGCAGATAGCTCAGTTACAGCTCAATGTCTCTTCACAGTAGAGATGTTGCCACCGTTGCCATGTGCTCTCTTTGTACAGTAAATAATATCAAAAACAATACAGTGTGAATGAGAACTGCTGCATGTAAACAATCGTGTCCTGAGAGAGACTTCATTTCTGCTTTGGAGACTCACAAAACTGCATAATGAGATCAAATCTGCAATCCATGTTTTAGAGACGCTGGGCTGATTAATAAATAGAGCAACAGAAGAATAACTAGGACAATTTGAATCAATGAATCAGTTGTGTCAGACAGTTTTCTGTGTGTTCACTGACACGTGCCTGCGTAGACACCACATGTGGCTACATACATGTGATTATACTGTCCCAACACAGGTCTGTGCTGTGACTTTCAGGCTCTTGGAGTTCCCATGAGGGAGCTGCCCGTTGTTATTAATTTTCCTGCTATGAGTGAAATGGGGTCACTGACTCACAGAGGAGAGCTCAGATAGAGCCCTCTGGGACACTGTCTCACATTGAACGGTCCACACTCCTGCCATTGCTGTTCCTGTCTACACTGGAACAACTATCTGTTACCATGCATACAGGTGATTGAGCACGTTGCTGACCATTTACTATAAAAATGACATACAATGCTCTTTAAGCATCGTCCACACCGTGCTATCGACTATCGTCTGTTTTAATCACATCTACATTTGAATGAAGCTCCAAAGTGAAAATGGAATGTTTAAAATAACCCAATTAATTTAGGTGTGTTTCCAATTTGTCCCACTATTTTCTTTTTTCCTGTCCAAATTCAAATTCAAGTAAATATTATTGCTTTGAATTTGTTTTTCTCTTGCCATCTCAGAACACAAACACTAACTGCAAATCTCAGGGTCTCACACAGTCAATACTCTGACATGTGTTGCTTTTACAGCCCACGAACCACCACTGTACTACTGGCCAGCTCTCTCCCACATACTTCTGCCTCTATAATACCGACAGCCACATTACCGCGCTACCAGTGTGGCCAGCTAGTCTTGACCAACACAGCCCCACTCCCACACACCCACAGAGCCTGTGGTTAGATAACAGTGGGAGACTGGCACACTGCTTTGGAGGGGGTGTAAGACAGGAGGAGCAGTGGGTAGATATGGCAACTGAGTGATGTTGTTGAAGTGATTACGCCATGAAAACAGTAAAACATGCACACAGTATACCAGGAAATCACTTAACATGCAAACCAGTGAATAAAGTAATTAAAAATGGACGAGCATGCTGATTAGTGTTTCTCAGTATAGCCGTGTTAAGATATTGTGTCGCCCGGCGGCAACAGCAACATTGCACTAGTAAATCAAGATGTCCGCAATTAAGTTGGAGTATGAGTAATAAAACAAACAGGCGTGCACTGCATGTTTCAGAAGAGAATTCCTCTGCTTAACTCTCTTATGACCATCAATATAATGAGGCTGCCTGGATTTATATTGATTTTATGGCTGTAGAATTGTCAAAAAGTGTTCAACGACCGAGTGATTCAGCCCCTTTCTGCTGCGTTTTCCAAGATTACTTTTACTTTCGATATCTGGATGTTATTCAAATGTTTAGGAATAAGCTGACAAACGTGCAACGCGCTGGTGAACCTCGTCTGTGATTGGACGGTCATTCCGCGGAAATCCTGAGGGCTACCGTAATGACAGCGATGACGGGATGGTAACAGAAGGAGTAAAAACCCGGTCATCTGGCTGCTTGATGGAATAAATGCTTCCTGGCTCTACACATACAAAAGCTCTCTCAGTCACGTCTGATAGTATTGCTTGACATTTTCAGATGTCATTGTCTATATTTTGAGATGGAGGACGCAGCATACAAATAATGTCACTCCTCCTTAAAGACCAAACAGTGGCAAAAAAATAATAATATCACCAAAGATTACACTGCAGCTTTAAGTAAACAATAGCGCTATTGATTTGTAATAAGGGAAAGTGGTTTCATGGTATATGCCTGCAATATATACTTCTGCTGCAATAAAATGCTTTCCTTGTCATATTATCTTAGATCTGCAGAAGTTCAATGGATAGACATAAAGTGTTGGCTGCTGCAGCAGGAAGCAGAGAAGTGTTGCCTGGTGGATCTGAACCGACACCTACTCATGGCCAGGTTCATATTTCAATGAGCACTAAGGCAGCAGAGATGTGCCCACATACCTCCCCCACAGCAGTGAGCACTGGTGCTTCTAATGATCACCACATGCTAACTTTCTGTCTTCTGCCAGCACTGGGTCACATGGGAGAGCCCACAGATGAATCAAATGCAGGTTTTAAGCAATTATGAAGAGGTTAAATTAAGCTAAGCAGAGAAATCAATTAGAGATGGGACAGCTATACCTGCACAAGAAATCATGTGGCCAGTTATTACAAATCATACAAACGGTGTGAGTACTTTTTAGAAAATGCTGCAGGGCTGGGCGGTCATTCAATAACAATTATCGCAATACAATTTATCATCCAGTATCAGTAAGACAAATGTTTAATACGCTGTAATGTCCATGCCTTGTGCAAACACGTGAGATGTTGTCAAAACTTTCACTCTGCAGCCAGAATGTAAATCTTTATCTGAAATTTATCGCGATAATTATTGACATTGGCTTGTATGAAACTTTTTTTTTTTAAATCGTTGCAGCTCATATACACGCTGCCTGTCGCTGTCCATGGTGCTGAACTCACATCTGAACATTCCCTCTGGAACAAAAGTAGCCTATCATTTAAAAAGGCACAAAACAACTTAACACAATGACTCTTAACGCTCTTTATGGAAGGATATGGCCATTCAATGATCCTCCTTGCGTATTTCCTGATGCAGTTGTCCTCTGCGAATATGAAGAGCGACCTGTTGACGGTGAGGCAGTTCTGCCGATGGGGGACGGGGTTGTACAGAGCCATTGTCCGGGCCCGCTGCGCCTTGGCTTGTTTCATGGAAGCGGTCAGTGCCGCCGCCGCCTGGTCCTGCGCGTCCCCACTGGGCTCCAGGTCCCCGTCCCCGGAGTCCACCGTGCTGGGAACGGACTCGTCTCCAAACCGAGCCATTCTAAAAAAAAAAAAAGAGGTGAGGAGACGCTCGGCTTAGAGTATTTCACCACTGCAGAGTGACTTCTAACAAAGAGGAAACGTGCAGTGGAGCTGTGCGGGGAATGGTCCACCTTCAATCCGCGGACAGCTTTTCAAGCACCAAGATTCCACCCAAAAAAGTTGCCGATTCCTATCACTCCATATCCACAGGAGAAAACCACATCATTCAGCACACAGACTGCAAAACACTCGGCATCTCTGTCATCCCATCGGTTTAACAGCGCGTAATGGACAACTTTTAATTTGAGCGCGTCTCTTAACTCAGGCTACAGATGAGGACAAAAATCCACCGAGGTTTTCTCCCCTACGTTTCAATTTCTGACAAATCTGACAAACCGGCAGCAGCGTGACAAACTATTGCGCGCTCATCAGATGGAGATATCCGAGGAAAGAGTTGGTAAAGTTTACGCATTTTCTGGATCCATTCAACTTGATATTTAGAAGAAGAAAAAGGCTCTCATTCAAACGAAGCCCGTTCAACCAACGCCTGAACTTCCTCTCTGTGGAAAGTGTAGCAAGAGACTCGCGTGAATCGTACACTCTTATCTCCTGCAGGAAAAATGATCACGCATAAGCAGTGGCAGTCCCCTCCCGCAGTATTACATTACATGTTGGCAATTTTCAAAATGCATCTGAATGAAAGCTGCTGGAGAGGAGGGACATATATTTTTGTTTCCATAGCAATTACAGTTTGCTGGGTACGAACAAAAACGTTTATTTAAAAGAAAGAAAAAAAGCCGAGCCTATATACAGTAGGCTGTGTGGGTATGTGGCTCAAAAAACAATTATATAAAGATGTTTGTGGGAAGAGAAGGGGGAGTAAAATATATGTATCGCTAAATTATAAAGGCTGAGAAATGTGCAACAAGTATGTGGTTATGAGACAAGCGAGTCGAATATATTATAGAAGAAACGTATAGAGGAGCTCTTATATGAGTGACTCATTTGCAACACTATATATCATAGTCACGAAACATCCCCATTTATTGTATTATCACTAATTGAGGCATGCACATACTATAAAAAACATTTGAAAGTAGGCCATTGTTCTAATATTGGAGTGAAAGGAGTAAAAATAGAGCATGAAATAGATCGTATAGTGCTGCTCCCTTTTAGAGGGAGAGGGAAAGAAAGCAGGGTCTTTTTCACACTCAGTGCCACAAGTGAGACCTCATTAGGCAACTGGGCCCTCTCGCTCCATCTGCTGCTCTCTCCCTTCCCCACTGTTTCCTGAGGATGACCACTTCAGCCCCCACAGACATGATATTCTTCAGCCTTGTTTTTTTCTTTTCTTTTTTTTAATGCCCAAAGCTGCTGCTTGTCACAAATAAAAAATCAACAACATCATCAGTCCACGCAGAAATGACCTATAATGGGGACTGGGACTGATAGACCTTACTAATGCAGGTATGACACAGACTAGCAGGAGGTGAGAGCTCAGATGGGGGATTGTGAAAGCAATCCAAGAGAGAGTGACAATTTTATGCCTTGGCAAACAAGTCAAAATCTCAGGGAGATGAAAAAAGCCATTTAACAGGATCTATGAATAAGTCCCATGTGAGCTCTTCTGCTCTCTGGCATAACTCTGTTACTTTCTTCTTCCTAATGTGCATAAAGAATGAATAATAGGAGAGCAACGGAAGACTATCATCACCTATTGAGTGGACGATGTAAAAATAGCAGCATGATTAAATCAGCATGTAATATGCAGAGTTTAATGAGAGTTAATGTACTTGTACTGTAAGTATCTGTGCGGTGTATTAAAAATATTGCACATTCAGTCTCACATAAGTACTCTAACAAGAAAAAGTAATCTACTTGTATGTTGCCCGATGACAATATTGTTCCATCTCCGCAAACAGTAGGCTACGTGTGTGTGTGTGTGCGTGTGTGTGTGTCTTGAGCTCTCTCTTTGCTGTTGTTTCCATAGCGACATAGCTCTCTTGCATTCCTGCTCAGTTCTTTTCATTTCTGCCAACAAAAGCCATGTTGCACAATGGAGCAACCTCTTCCTACAGAAATATGTTTCTCCCATCGTGCATGTTCACACACACACACACACACACAGACATAAACACACAAGGTCAACACACAGGTCTACACAGAGGAGATGAACTGGCTGCTTTACAGCACCGTTGCTACACGGATGATCCATGCTGCTGCACGCTGCACAGATGACCAGGTGTAGTCTCATTTAGGAGTGTTTGCTTTTGTTGTTCTGCTTTTGTTCAAAGCCTACTCACTCAAATGTGGCTCTAAATAGCTGTTAGTATAAAAGCAGCAGAGAGACTCGTGTGAAACTTTGAATGAGCCTGAGCGGAAAGAGCAGTCCTCAGGTGAGTAGTATATAAGGGAAGCACTTTTAGTAGAAACACACATATTTGTGTCTATAGTTTAGGAAGCGAAAAAAAAACAAACATAATCAGAAATACCATATTGGAAGCGGGCGCAGGTGACATGCACTGTGAGTTAAAACGTTAATGGGTGTACTTGGAGCCAGAACTCTGAAGAGCATTTATATAATTGTAGACAGGCTTTCACCCAACACTGACTCGAGTGGTTTTAGCATTTTATTTTCCTCTCTGTTCCCTAGCAACAGACATCCTCTAGTACTGAGTTATGTCAGTTTGATTCGACCAATAACTGCTGCTTATATAGCGCGGCAGATTGATGCCGGCTCACCTTGAAACATTCGTTTCAGAGCAAACAGGGCATCATTTGTAAGCGCCATCAAATTTCTAAATGTTGACTATCAATACATGACCTCAAAAAGGAAGTTTGAGAGTAGGGTGGGAAAACACAGACAAATTTGTACTCAAATTTATTCAATTACAATATGTGAATTTCTCATTTCTGAACAGCCCCCTACAGTCAAATAAATGTGATTAAGATTCAGTTATCTTGATAAATCCTGTTTAGTATTTTGTAAGCAAGCTAAACTGTTTCCATACTCTAACACCTGCCTCCCTGCTGCTTCTACTTTGGTTCCCTAGCATCCCCTAATGGACAAACAAGCACAATGCATGTACAGTACTCTGAAATCAATGTTTTCCCCATTCAAGGTCCTCGTTTTCATATTATTAGACTATTGCTCATTCTGACAACATTTGCATGTTGCAAATAAAAAAAAAAATACAACAACTCTGGCATCTATTCACTTCAGTGTGTTTCTGTACATGTGAGGAAAGATATGGAAAACAGGAGAGGACGTCATTAAAGTGGACATGGTGTGGGTGGAAGAGGAGGAGGAGGAGGAGGTACAAAAGGGTATAGAGGAATCAGAGGATGGGGGGTGGCTCGTTGGTGGGTGGAGGGTCATGGTGATGGAGTACCACTCCACATTCAAGTGGAGGGAAGCAGGTAATCAGAGTGATGTGGCTCCTAAGTTCAAAGGTTCACAAACAAGCACCATCAGCTTCACCATTAATAACGCAATCCAGCGTCTGATTTCACTAAACCACAGTCAATAATGATGAACAGACATGAGCGATGGAAACAAAACAAACAAATAAAAAAACAGATCAGCTGATGATGCATGACAGCAACAGGATCTGATTCATTGGTGGAAGTGGAACTATCACCGCTTGCAACAAAGGCATTGGCATATTACGAGTGTGTATCTAAGCAACAAAACAACAATTAGAAGTTGTTTCACACAATCACTGGCCATCATTCTGGACCCTTGAGTTTTCGGTACTCTACACTAAATTCATATTGCACCCACTGATCAACATTGGATTGGTGGTCGTAACACCAACAAAGACAAGGAAGGACATTGCTAACAAGTTGAATGTGAATGTAAAATTGGAGCTTTTCAAAGAAAATGAATTCATTGCGTTCTTCCTTTTCTTTCAGCTTCTCCCTTTAGGGGTCGCCACGCCTCTCCCTTGTGTCTCAGTTCCTCCTGCCTGGCAGCTCCATCTTCAACATCCTTTGTCCAATATAATCACTTTCCTCCTCCTCCTCCTCTGCACGTGACCAAACCATCTCAACCGTGACTCTCTTACTTTATTTCCAAACCGTTAAACCTGAGCTGTCCCTCAAATATGCACATTTTAATCATTTCAACTCAATACATTTATATCACCTATAAAAAAAATCCACAATGTGAATTATATTTGTTTAAACGAGCAGACTCAAAGTAACATGCATCTCACGTGTAGGATCTTCATCCTGTCACACGACTAAAACAGTTGTTTTTTTATCAAGCAATTCCGCTTAAGTTTAATCACAGACAGACACTATCTTCCTCACTGGCTAGTACTTCACTTCAGATTTTTGCCATTTCACAATGTAATAGCTGTATAAGGTGCATTACAATGCAATACTTAATTACATTACAGAACTGAAAGCACAGCAGTGTGGATCACATACACAAAGTACGAGAGTGTATTTTGATTCAAATCAGGCAAGATCAAAGTACCTTGTCACTGCAATTCTACGCACCTGTCTCTGAAAGTATGCCTTTGTTTTTTTGATTAAACTTTGTGTAAAAAAAATTTTTTTTTACACAAAAATTTTTTTTTGTAATCTGTCTCTATAACAGACTGGATTTAAAAATGGATCCAGTTGCGAAACAAACTGCCGTTCTGAAGCCTCAAGATTTTGCTTAGTGACCAGTGTCCTGCTTCAACCCGGAGGTTCACTGATGTCACCTGCAAGCAGCCTCCTACTGGAAGACACCAGCTGTCAATCACTCTGGGGTCCACTCATATGTGTGGTGTTATTAAAGAAGACCTGGAACTAACAATCAAGAACATTAACTCCTCAGTAAAATGTGTACTACAGTATAAATCAAGTGATTAGGTGGTTCACTTTCCCTAGACCTCCAGGCAATCTGAGTTATATTTGCAAGTCGCCCCCTGGTGGCTAACTGCTACTTCTGTCCTACTTCCTAGGCTTCACTTTACAAATTTTTATATCCAGTCTATGGTCAATAACAAAAACATCTATCAGACAGACACTGGATCCAACATATCAACAAAAAATGTATTCTGGGTCTAAAGAAGGAAATGCACAGACATGCGTTTGGCCACGTTCCATTTCCAGTCCATCCCTCCTGTTATTATGCATGCTTTACTGCAGGTCTTACTGAGACACATACATGGAACAGTGCCATCATCTCTGATTACAACTGTGCCTTTTGTGTAAAAATGGCCGGCAGGTTGACAGAAATAAACAATTTTTAAATGAAAATGACATCTCTGACTTCCCAGGATGCTTCTGGAATGGACCCAGAAGGCAGGTTGAAAAGTTATACTGCACATGTACAGCGCAGTATATGTGCACTCTTTCACCCTCACACTTTCATCCTCCCCCACAGAGATTAAGCATCTTTACAAGTACAATTTAAAAGGACTCCGTCGCCTCTGAATCTCTTTTATACTTACTCCCACTCTTTCCTGCGGGCCTGAGGCGTGCTCTGAATTTTGTGAGCCTGGTGGGCCATGATGATGTCCTTCTGCTCCACAAGTCCCCCGCGCCTCCGCAGCATGCAGTGGGGGCTCAGAGACCCCGAACCCTGGTCAGATGAGCCCTCTTCCTGACCGTAAGGCACATCGAAGCTGGCTGCTCGCGGGGGGAGCACCAGGTAGTCAGGGACAGTGTGAGGAACCTGAAGAGAACATGAGCGAGTTCCCTGAGTGAGGCCGTGACGGGCTGTGGGACTGGGTTTCTTCCAGGCCTCCGGCTCTGGGAGAGACAGAGTGGACTGGATGTGTGTCTCCGCTGCAGAGTGGAGGCTGTGAGCTGGTGTGAGGCAGAGGGACTGGTCTGAACTGGTGAGCATCTCGACGGATTTTTGAGGTTGCCGGTTTCAGCATACTGCTGCAAATGGAACAAAGAAAATAGGAGACACTTAAAAGATACCAAGACAATAATGCACTATATGCTGCTCATAAAACATTCATTTCATCTATATAAGCCTCTGTCAGTGTGGCTGAGTCCTGCTCCAGATTCAAATATCTCAACAACCTTTGAATGGACTGCCCTGAACTTCAGACATAGATGACTTTTTCAAAGGTGTTGAGTTATAATCTATTTTTCTTGAAATTGTGTGCAGACATCCGTCATCACCGTGTGATTAATTTACCTGTCACTCGTAATTCCATGAATTTAGCCTTTGTAGAAAGACCAAGTTAAAAAGTCCACTGGTAGTCATGTTGTTACAGTTACCTTTTTAAAAAGGATGTATTTCCTTCATGTGTTCCTTCAAGTAAAATTGACTTTTCATTAATATGTGTGTAATGTTAAACGTAATTTGGGTTTGAAAGCCTCAGAATACATCTTTAATATGTCCTTTAGGCAAACCTTATAGGCGTAATGGAAGCTAGAATGTTTCCAAAAGCAGAGTGAATGGTCAAACCAGTCTGAGCAGAGCAGAAGCATATAATGACATATTTTCTAGTAGTGACCAAGGATCTTTAAACTCATTTAAGAATTTCAGCAGCTTCATCACCTGAAAAATGCTCCAAGAGGCTACCTGTTATAATGTTTCTGCTGTGTCTGATCTTTATATAAGCATTTTCAATGTAATAATGCCAATATGTTAATGTTAGCTTTTAGTCAATTCAAGTCAACTTTATATCTAGAGCACATTTAAAAACAACCATCAGTGTTTTACAGATTTAAAGGCACAGTAACATAAAAGGCATACAACATAAATCAATAAAAATAGAAGTAAAACAGACATAATAGAATAGTAAAAGGCTACACACTCCAGAGAAGTGTAGCTTCTCTGGACTACAGTAGTAAAATGCAGCATCACAGAACTTGCACGTGTTTCCGTAAACTCCGTCTTTGTTTTCTCTGTGCAACAAAATACAATGGGGTACTTCTTTTTTTTTTACAGTAAAACTAAATTATTGAGTTTAATAAAAACGTAGGATAGTATACTTTCCTATTCCTACAAACATTTCAGCTTGAATGCAGAGTTACCAAGGGAAGGCCACTGCTTGTCTGCACTTCTTCCCTAAATGATCGTCTCAGCCAGATCTTTGCTGCCACTGTGTTTGACTGGAAGAACAAAAGCTCTGAGGAGCAGCAGACGTGCAAAAAATAGACCCGTGATTGTAATTGTCTGCAGACTACAAGATGTTTTTGTATAACCAACAAAGAGACGGTCTGATGCCTCATTCCAGTGACATGCTTTGTTTCCAGAATACTAAACACAACATAACGTGTTGTTTTTGCCATGGACGTGCACAGAAAGACCCCAGGTGGCACATGTGCATCTTTTTGAAAGACAGTTTCCAGTTTTTTAATCTGGAGTCAAGTGGAAAGGACTGGAAGGTTACTGGTTCAAGTCCCTACCAGGTGCCCCTTGAGCAAAGTACCCAATCCCCATTGCTCACTGTTAATTGTACACTCTATATTGACCCCAGCCATGAAGGCTACATCCAGTGTACTCCTAGTGCTGGTCCCAAACCTGCATACATGGATCACGGTGGCAACTCTGTGACAGGGAGAAGTTGAAAGACAAAAGAAGTGTGTAATCCTGCCCAAATATTGCATTTATGTTGTCATTTTAAGAAAGCAGTTGTTTTTATACAATCATTTTATAGAAACATGATTGGTTTGAGCATTTGCAGATTTGGGGATTAGGAAATTGGACACTCTAAATGAACCGTAGGTTACCCCACCTTTTGCCCAATGTCAACTGGGATTCTCACGTCCTTGATGTGGAGTATTGAAACATGGTTTGTGAAATAAATAAATAAATATGTAAATAAAAACAAGTAGTTCTTCCAATGCAAGGCTTGTTTTTATTTTCATTTGTCCATTAAAAATGAGGAGCCACACGGTTGGTGTCGCGGTTAGCACTCTTGCCTTTGCAGCAAGAAGACTCCGGTTTGAGCCCCAGTTGGACATTTCTCCATGGAGTTTGCATGTTCTACCCGGTATCCTCCCACAGTAGGTGTGATTGTGAGAGTGAATGGTTGTTTGTCTCTATATGTGGCCCTGTGATGGACTGGCAAACTGGCCTCGCCTGTTGCCCTATGTCAGCCGAGATCGGCACAGCGCCCCCCGCTGTGGAGGATAAAGCGGTAGAAAATGGAATGGATGGAATTAAAAATGATGAGAGGGTGCCCTTCTTTCACTTAAGTCCCTGCCCCCTTAATTGTCTGCAGGCCACTGGTTGCTGCTGTAATTATCCAGAGTAATTGTCATGAGAGACAAAACAAGGTTCTATGCTGTGAGCCGGGGCCGAGAGGAAGATGACTGAGTGTGGGAGAGGCAGAGGCACGGTGACTCACTCAGCAGCAGCAGCAGCAGCAGCATGACTCCTGCCCCTCACATATAGACTGAGCAGAGTCTGAGCTCAACTCTCTGCCCCTAAAAGCAGCACAGCGCGCGTCTGAGAGCCGCGAGACGGAGCAAGGTCAGCGCGCGCATTTACACGCGTGGCTTGATGGCGACTCCTGCTGCTCGCGGAGCGGGCTGACGCTCATTTTAGCACAGACGCGCAAGTTCACATGCACATGCCCTTTAATGCCAGAAATAAAAATGCAGCCTGAAATAAAATGATAAAGGCATTTGTATCATCAAACACACTTGGATGATATCCAGGGTGGAGCCATGACGCCTGGCTCACTTATTTAAAAGAATAAAAAAATAACACGGATGAATTTGCTTTAACAGCATCAAACAGCCTCCTGTTGCTGCACGGCTTGTCTAATTTGTTAAAGTTAAAACACTTGCTTTTCAATTTCAAATTCAAATGTTTCATCACTGGATCTCCGCTTTAATTAGACTCCCTGTCTTAGCCCGTCTTCTTCAGAAGCAGGACGCTAATCACCATTTATTTGGCTGCACAGTCTCCAGCCTGCTAATTGGAGGAGATGTTTTTCTTTAATTCCTTCGGAGTTAAGTGCTTAGGTCTACAAGCAAGTGGAGAAATCAAAGCAAACAGCCCAGGAAGAGATGATTAAGATTCCCCCGTGTTCGCGAGAGAATGGGGATCCATGCAGAGCTCGCGACAGGAAGCAATCATTTCAATTAAGTCATGTACTGATGAATTACATTGACAGGTTTTACCTTGAGGTGCCGCGCGCTCCGTCATCGCCACAGTGACCAGATACAGGTGGATCCCTCACGCAGCCCTCTCACCTCAGTCCAAGTTTAGAGGTCTGAGGATGGCTTCTCGTTGGATTCCTTGGGTGATGATTGCCGCTGCATGGCTATAAATACCGCTGGGTGGCTGCGAGCCAGGAGAGTGTGGCTCACAGGAACGTAAACAGGCATGGGGACAAGGAGAGAGGCATGGAAATCATCCTCATCATGTTCACGGTGGCAGATTATGAGTCACTCTGTGTGGTGTGGCTCACAGTGAATGGCCGATGGCTTCATTTAAAAAAAAGGAAAAAAAGAAAAGGGAAAAAAGACTTAATTAAAGCTGTGCATGTTCCTCAGAGGGAGATGAAATGAGTTTTTAAGTGAATCAAAGCAACAGGTCTGAAACCGCAGCACTGTGTGTGTGTGTGTGTGTGTGGGCACCAGATGCTCTGACCACTAGATGGTGGACTATAGCCACGCACCTGCCACACAGCGGGTGAGGAAGAGGAGAAGCATTGAGATTAATGGAGAAAGCACAAACAAGAACATCAATGTGGAGGTTACCTTGATCTCCATTCTTACTATTATTTGAATAGGAATGTATTTACTGTATAGGTCGCCTCACGCAGTGGTTCTCAAATCCATCCATTGAAATTGGATGGATTGACCCTAATGTGGAAGATAAAAGGGCAGAAGATGGATGGACGTGTGTGTGTCCAGTCTTGAAGAAGCCTCTAAGATGAGAGGTGAAATGGTGAACCATCTTCAAACTCTAGCAAGTCCATTTGACTACAACTAACCTTCACTGGTCTCAGGTGTTGGTATATTCTTGAAATGAGACCGGGGGACACAGTTCAGCAAACTAATATAAAGGGTCCTCACCTGTCTGTCACAGTGTAACACATACTGGACCAAGTGACCAAAATAATAATAATGACAGTAAATGTTAAAGTTTTTCTCCAGCAGCTCTCCTTCTCATCCGTCACACTCTTGCTAAAACAAGTACATTCGAACCAAAGACCAAATCAAGTCTTAAACTTTTGACATAATTAGTTTGTACAAATTAAAACCATTAATAAATGTTTTGTAGTCATTTTCCTTAACATTGTTGGTCTTTCTCTTCATCACACACTGGTGTGTGTTTACCAACACATATATCAGTTTCATCAATGTTCAGTTACACACATCCTGACTCATCTGGTAGCTCTTCCTCCTCCTCCTCCTCCTCCTCCTCCTCCTCCTCTTCTTCATGTTTCACCTGCTGCATCTTTTGCCTTCATCCTCAATATCCACAATAGCATATTGTCTTCAGTGAGTTCGACATATAAGACTCGAGTGACAGATAAATAGATCCAGGGCTCTTCAGACAACATTCACACATAAACCCCCTGAAGCCCACGGGCTAATGATGCCTCTGTGTGTGCGTAGATAATGAAAAGGTCAGTTGTGTTCATTTTAAAGCGATCCTTGTTATTCCCTGAGCTCTGAATAGGTGTCAGCATCGAGACTGAGAGCCCTGTAGAAACCATCTGCTGCCACCAATGCTGAAAGGTAAATGAAGACTTCAAAATCACACTCACACAGACACGCAGACAGTCTGTGCTCCTTTGCCCATACATCTTCATTTTTATTTTATTTTTTTACCCTGTAATGACTTTGTTTTAATGATGATGATGTTATTCTTTCATCGCCCACTATCCCCTCAGCTGGTGTGTTCAGTCTAGTTCTTTTTGTCAAGAAAAGACACTCACTTCAGATTTTAAGGCCCAATAAGTAACATTTCTAAGGGTTCATGGGCAGAAACTGATCACACAGGTGTGTGTATTCACTATTAAGTCTTGAATGTGTACTTTAAGAGCCTCTTGTGCCACCATGTTTGCACAGCAGCCCCAACAGATGTGTATTTCTTATTTTGCAGTGACAGCTTATATGTAAACAAGGCCCTCATATGTTAATAAAACAAAGAAGGAGGGAGAAACGGCAGAAAGAGTGGTTCACTTGAGGAATGGAGAGAGGTGCTAACATCCTATTAACACCCTTTCCGTTCTGCAAACGCCACCGTACTCATGTAACACACCTGGGAAAATTTCAATGTGCCGTCTCGCCTTTAGATGTCACACATTTTCTCCACACTGGACCTTGAAATATATCACTTCAAGACAGGTTTCTGAGGAGAATGTGACACACTCACACAACGACATCTCCACGTAGTTTATAATGTGAATTAGAAATGGATTTATATCATCGAACAGAGTCATCTTTATGGGAAAATGAAGCGGTATTATCCTCTGGGCACATGGCAAACTGAAGAGAAACTGCTGTGGCTGAAAGAATGTAACACAGAATAAACCATCAGGTGTGTGTATGTGTTGGGGGGACGTGCATGCTGTTCGTCGCATGAGACAGTTGGTAGTAAATGGTTGGCAAATCAAATCTGGTCTGGCATGAGCGGCTGCCCCGAGGATAAACATGAGATCTGGTCTGAACGTTTACTGGCTCACATTTTACAGACTCCTGCTCCGTGTAATGCTGCTTTAATTTTCCGAGGTTGACGGAGACGGGTGCTGTTGTTTACGTCAGTCAGTCTAAGAAGAGGTTGAAGAAGGGAACTCTGCGAGTTTAATCAGTCCCGTATACTGACATCACTGTACTGTGATCCAGGGGGAGTAAAATTGTTAATAAGTACATGTCATCAAATGCTGATTTGTGTCATTCTTTTCTTTTTATGCTACTTAAAGGTCCAGTATGTGAGAATTAGTGACATCTAATGGTGAGATTGCAAAACGGTGGTGCGAGAGTCTTGCTTTAACGCAACAAAAACCAAACTATTATTTTATTTTAAAGCAATTATATACTCATATACATATTTATGAGTATAGTTTATTCAAATTCTGCGAATCAACCTTCCTTTAAAATACACACTGGACCTTTTAATACACATAAATATTAGCATAAATATAAGTTCAAGCTTGTGAGGTTGGAGGGGCTGCTGGTGCTGGTGACAAAGGGCGAAAATACCCGAAACCCAGGTCCTTTCGCTGCAAGGCATCAGCACTAACCACTACTCCGCTGTGTGACTGATTAAATAAATTAAAAACATTGGTGGATGAGATTGTAGGCCCCTGAACACCCTCTACTTTGACACCTATTTTGTGACTTCATTCTACCAAATTCATTCCAAGTTATTCTTTCTATGATTCTTTGAAGCCCAGTTTCCCACTGAACTGGGTTTTCTCTTTCAAGGAAAGAAAAAAATATCTGATCAGGGACAATTCAGTTGCACATTGAAGGGCAGTGACGTAGCAGAGGAAACACATACAAAAGGTCAAATTCAGCGTTCTTTCTGAAATATTGTGGGGAAAAAACAAAAAACTATAAGGACATTTTAATCATCAAGAGTCAATTTATTTTCATATTCTAAAATTCAAAGGACATAACAGGATTTGAGAATAAATCCAAGGTTGAGTGCACAAAAATGTTTCACTGCAAGCGATTATGTACAAGAATGAAATCAACAAATCTGTACAGAATTCAACAGGTACTGCATTAATATTTAGAGTCGACTTTTTGAACCTAATAACGTAGACTAGACTGGACTTAGATTCATTTGTAGTAAAGGTATTATTATTTTTTTCAAACACATCACATTAATTCATTTACATTTTTAGTGAACTTTTTTTTTTTTGCTGAATTATAAGTTCACTTTTAGTGCATTAAGGATCACTTGATGTTTTTTTGGTTTTTCACCCATTAAAGATTATATCCCGTCGAGCTAATGCTACGCAGCCTCATAAATGGACCTGTTAACATTAACCGGCAAAGGGAGAGCAAAACCAAACAAACATCGTCCCCATCTGTTTGCCCAAACGTGCCACCCATTAATACATTGGCTAGCAATTACAATTTGATTGTACCATCATCGTATAATTAACGTGAACATTAGTGCGTCATATGAACATTAAAAGTCTATGGTAAATCCTTAAATTGTTTGACTTGCAGCACAAAGAATAGCTGCCATAAACATTTGGCAAGATTTTTTTTTTCTTCTGTCAAGCAGGTAACCTGTAAGGAACTCTCTGTTCAACAAGTTATACAGAAACACGACTTTAACCAGCATGGAAATTATTATGACAACTAGTTAAATATTAGGGCCGGGTGATACAAACACATCCTCGTAAAGATCATTGTGTAATACATTTTTTTTTTGTCGGTGTGGTTGCGTATATTGCTTGAACCTTGGGGTATTTGCTTGCGGGTCCTAGTTCCTCACATCTGTTGTCAGAGCAATTTGTTTTAGACGGAAATCTGTTCATTTTCAGACAAAGACAACAACCAAACAGTCGCGCATTTGTCAACAAGGTAGGTTCGTGATGCGTCAGAGAAAAACGAGTGGTAATATGAGTAATAATTCATTGATTTTGATCCACTTTTGATCATCACAAGCGATGTAACTCACCCAGCCCTACTTTAACTCACCCCCACCCCCCCGTGACGCTTCTCTCCTCCCAGTGTCAGTCCATGAATCAACGCAGCATTCTGCTGGAAATATTCGTCTACTGAATACAAGATACAATGGATTTGAAAGCTATAATTCAGTTCAACACTATGCGTGCTATAGAAGAGAAGGCAAAAAACACTCACTATCAGTTTTTAAAGAAAACTCAAATATGAAATTGACCATTTCTCATAACACCGATGAGTTTAAATACATGAGTTACACAATTTTCTTTTCTGTTCTTTTGTTTTTTTTTTTTCCTTCCAAACCTTCAGTAGGGAATAACGAAAGTGCTCTTGGTCAAACCTGTAAAAAAATAATTTATACACTCCCTTGTCATCTCACCGGAGGGTTTGTCACAAAATGGTTGACAACTGTTTTGCTTATTGATGGTCCTCCCCCCAGTCTCTCGGCAGCTTCTTGCCCTCACCGCCCGTTGGTTGGATTAGTTGTCATTTGTTAAAAGGAAGGCAGGCGGGCAGAATGACGGTGGAACAGGCTGGGCCCGCTAAAGGCTCCGCCACCTCTCCCTCCAACTCTGTCCATGTTCCTTTCTCTGGGCTGTAGCAGATGGTAGAAGACTTATAGGCTCCCTGAGGAAAACAAAAATAAAGTCATTCTCGTCATTAATCTTAATGCTGTTTGGATTTGTAACCAGGGGGGGGGGAGTGTGTGATCAAAAAGCAGGGGAAATTTTAATGTAAAAGTCTGCAGATTTTTGGAATACTTTGTGAACAAAGTCCATACAAAACTTAAGGATTTTGAAGTGAGCCACACAGTGGTTGCAGTGGAGAGACATGACTCTTCATTACAAGACGGCATGGGCTCTTAATGTTTTTTGATTTAATGTCACAGTCACCGGCCGGATGCACTACAATAAGCACCAACGTATGTTCATTCACACCTAAAAATAGGTTTCTAAAATTAAAGTAGTGGGCCATTTTAATAAATTACTAAGTTTGTAACTGTGAATGAAATGTCATGTGAGACTTAGAGACAGACTCTAAGCCTTGCTGGCTCCACATCCACAAGTCCTGTGGACAAAAGCTGGATTTGGAATGCTGGCAATCATTATACACGTGAAGCATGTGACTCAAGCGCTCACTGAAGATCCAGTTTAGAGTTAAGTGGTGCGCTCAGGAGAAAGGAACACCTCTAAATCAACAAGAATGCCACATTTTCATCATGTTTTAGGTTTCACTGTAGCACTTCTAACCACACCATAACACTGCTGGCACCAGTGTGGAGGATTAACACCACCAGCTGTTTATCTTGATGAACCAACTCCTAATATTCACATAATGGTGTGGTAAAGTGGAGGGAAATGTGTAAAAATGAGTAATACATTTTCTCACAGTAAGAGAAAACATGTGCAACACTTGGATGAAACAGAAGTACGGTGAGTTAACCACCATTCGGGTAATAAGTGTGATTGAATGTATCGGTGTAATTTCTGAATGAGTCAGTGTTGTAGATGACGTATGTTGTGATTTGGAACAATACAGTTATATTTGTACACCGTGTCTGAGATATGCAGGGAGAAGAATGATGTATTTCATTTTCTGTGCAAGACCGAAAACCAGGAAAAGTCACAATCGTGTAAAAAACGTGTACTATAAAAAGAAATTTTACAAAAGTACCATGCTCCAGCTGTAACCTCCCACGAGGAAGATGCTGTCATCTAGAACTGCACAGCCCGGCCCACTGCGACCCTCCAGGATGGGTGTCTGCAGGATGTTCCACTGGTCAGCTTTGGGGTCATAACACTCTACCAACATCACGTCTAGATGAGAGAAACCTGGGAGAGTGCGAGGACAACTGTGTTAAAATAATGGCGTTTGTGCATCTTAACATGTCAGTAGTAAATCAGTTGTTTGTCTATAAAAATATTTTCTTCTAACTCGCACGTGAACTGAAACATGTCTGCCATAGTAAAAAACAGTTTGGGTTTCTATTCATGTGCTTTCTTCTGTTTTATCAGGGGGTGGGGTATTATGGGTAAAACCAAGTGATGTGAACTTTGAAATCATGATAATGACGACCATGTCACGGCCACAATATGCAATTAAAGGTCCAGTGAGTATGAAGTGGTGACATCTAACAGTGAGACAGAGGGGTGCAACAAGTGGAGGACTCCGTTGTTCACTCTGATGACGAAAATCTGATGACCTCTGCATACCAGAGAGGATGTAAACCACTCTCCCACTGTCTCCACTGTTTGTGAATTAGGTTTATGCAGGCAGGAGCTATTTACCTCCATTTGCTTGGTAAGCTACGACGGAGTATTAGGGCCAAACTGAAAAGAACGTCGAATGAAGTTGTAATATTACGAGAATAACGTCATTATTGAAAGCATTGACGATCACCTGTAACCTGTGATTAGTAGGACTTTATTCTCAAAAGGTTTGTCTATTTATGCTGCTGAAGAAACGCACTGGCACAAAATGGCGGCCTACAAAAAGCAAGGCCTTTTCCTGAACTATTGTTCATGTAAAAGGATTTCTTTCCTCAGGCTTTTATTTTGAAGTGATACTCCAAACATACTTATAACCATATTAAATGTCTGCCAATAACCACTCCTAAATGTTACAGAGTGAACCTTCAAATATGGTCTTAGACACTCTCATCTGGATGTTCTCATGTCTCTCAGGGACTCCAAAGCCTTATTTGATTAAAACTACATGATCCTGCTTTTCAAATGTACCTGGACCAAACACACAAAACAAACAAACAAACAAAAAGATCAATCTGAAAACCTTTTTCCCTTGATTTCCTGAAACGCTCGAGCACTTACCTTTCAAATGGTTTCCACCAATAGCATATAGGCGGTCATTCATTCCTGCCAGGGCATGAATGGCGCGCTTTGTGTTCATATCCTGTTTCCGAGCCCACACATCCATTATGGGGTCGTAACAGTAGAGCCAGGACACATACTCTCCATTGTGAACTCCTCCTGCAACAAGTAAGCACACAATTCTGTCTATAAAAACTGTGCTGAAATACATGGAGCACTGTAGATGCACTGTAGATGCCGAAATGACATGTATCTGTACACTGATCTGCAAAAGTCATGCTTTCCTTTATTATTTATTACAAATGCCAGGTGACAAATGACCTACAAACTATAACTATCTGCATATATTCATACTATACAGAAGAACACGCTTACAGAAAAGCTTATTGGCTCTTTTTGAACCAGAACCTTTGTTGCTGGCTTAACATTTTTATTTTAATAGTGCGTCATAGTTAATGGTGCCTCCTCCAGTCAGCGCTATTCAAGCACAGAGCTGGCGCCTTTGTTCCCTTCTTTCAGTTTTACACTGTAATCACCGCCGTGGTGAATAATCCAGCACACTAGTCACGTCATAAAGTTCACCAGTGATTCACTGATAGTCAGCTCTTGGAAGGGGGAGGGAGGATATTGATTAATGACTCTCTGCGTTAGTGTGATAAATCTTTGGCTGAACATAAAGTTGTCATAGATTTGTACATTTTACAATATTGGTAAGAAAAATAAGCGTAAGAATATACTGAAACTCCATTGGTTACAGCATTTTGTAAATGATGTTCCCATTTTGAGGGAAAAAGACGATGAAACACAACACATGTGAGCAGACACCGAGCAGAGTGATTGACAGCTGGTATTGTCCAACAGGAGCCTGGTTGCAGTTGATGTTTGTAAGTAACCTTAAAATGGCACCGGTCATTTTATGACAAGGCTTCAAAATCAGATTCTTATAATACAATGCAATAGTGCCTTATGAAAAGATGTTGAATTATCGTATGACAATCAGACAATGACTTTTCAGCTGATAAATAGAGGCTGCGCGATGCGCATCCGGCACATTTTCTTTCAAAAGAAGAACAAATGTGATTGAGCGAGCGTCAGCTTCTCTTCTGACCTGATATGTAGATCTTGCCATTATGTACAGCTCCTGCGTGGGCAGCCAGCGGCTGAGGCAGAGACGACACATAGTTCCACTCGTTAGTCTCCAGGTTGTAGGACTCCACGCTGGAGAGGTAGCCCGTCTCGTTCCGACCGCCAATCACGTACAGGTGCTTCTCCAGGCGGCAGGCGAAGAAACTGGCTCTCCTGAGGAGCGGGTGTCAAACAGACAACATCATTAAAGTGGCAATGACAAGATCTTCTGAGTGGAAAGGAAATTATTTGGGGATTAAGACTCTCCATCTCTCTCTCTTCTAGTTTTACAGTTGAGGTGTGAAGAGTTACATGTTTGCCAGGTGTGACCAGCTGTTAAACACCACAGCAATGATATTTATTTATTTATCAATTTAGCATAAGAAACGTTTTTTACATTTCTACAGTTACTATAAATACTGTACATTTAGCTTAAACTGTGCACAATATGGAAAAAAAAACACCTTGTCATTTCTAAAATCTTTTCTTATTTCCATCCTATGATGCTTATACCTACTTGCCGCCCATTGGAAACCTTGCATTTGGTGAACATTGAACAAAAACACCGATCCAATGGAAAATATCATTTAAAACCTTAATACATATGAATGCATGAATAGACGAAACCACACCCAAATACAAGTAGACTCACCTCTCTTGCATGGGGGGCAACTGTATCCAACTGTTAAATCTGGGGTCATAGCGGCTGACAAAATGAGTGCTGTGCTTTCCTGCAAGAACAGACACAAAGCAATATTAAGGAAAGTACTTCATTAAGTTCAGGTTCATTTAGCAAAGTCTTGAATGTTCTCTGATAATGTATGTTGCTACATAAACCCTGCTGATTCCATCACGTGTAGATCACTGAAACTGGGCTGTTGTATTTTATTCCACAAAAAAAAAGCACCATTAACACGTCCAAACCACAAACACAAACATCCACAGTCTTGATAACTGTTTCCTGTGCCTATTATTGACTGGAGAGTGCTGTGTGTCCACTTAGAGCTGACCTGGTTGCAGAATGACTGTTTGAAACTCTCTCTGTGAAAGTGCTACATTCACTCTGATGGGGTTCCACGGCTAAAACTGCTCACTACACACAGTAAACACTGGCAATTTGTTGCTGTGTGAAGTCAGTCGGGAAAAGCGACCACAGTCAGTGGTGTTACGCTACCATTGGGGTTCCACTGGTCTTCTCCACCCAGCAGCATCAGGAAGTTCTCCACCTCCACCACGCAGTGATGAGCGCTGTTGTAAGGCATTACTAGGAGAGACAGGAAAATCAAAGGTGTAAGACGCAAAAGAATGACTATAATACATAAGGTCAGCGTCAGGAAAAGAAATCTGGCCATTCAACAACTATATTTGAGGGTATAATTGTATAATACAACATCACTGCCACCTGGACTATGGACAAGCCTCACTAGACTTAGGTTTAATCTAATAAACTTAAAAATAACACTTCCCCCTTTAACACCAAAATGTATCGCAGAAGACACGTTTGCGCAAAATTCCAACTGTTTCTGAAAGCTGAGAAGTTGCAAATCAAAGCCAACGTGTGCTTATTTTGGTACATAAAGACAAAAACTCAAACAAATGTTACATTAAATATGTTTTGTACTGTTCAAATTTCACATTTGACACACAAAAGCTGGTGTTCATGAATGTTATGTGCCAGGGTGCCGTGTGACACATCCTTTTTCCTGTGTGTGCTGTGTGCTTTGTGGGTCCGCCCATTCTGCTTGTTCCACAGGTGCCTCCAATTCAGCAATCAAGCTGTGGGCTTAAAAAGCTGTGGAACAGCTGGTATGGTGCTCGAGTTCTTTGGAGCCATGTGAGCTTGCAAGCCACTGAGGGGTTATTTTGGGTTTTGTTTTTACTGTTTTTACTGCTGTGTGTACTCTGTTCAACCTTTTTTCTTGTTACCAACGGTACATGTGATACTTTCACTAGTGGAAAAAGGGTGTATTTTTTTACTATTGTGGTTTGAGTTTGGTTGTATCTGGCTGGTGTCTTTCTCTTTCCTGTAGGCCAATCGGCTGCTTTTGGAGCAGCTTGTTTTAAGTTTACATTATGCTTTTTTTTATATACTGTTACGTTCTGTTTGTCCCTTCCATTCTTATTTTAAAATATAAAAACGTTTTGTTTTTCTCTTACTCACAGGACATTTTCTGGTGTTTTTATGGTTAAAATAAGCAACAACAAAAAAACTTCAGATGGACAATTTGGGGCTTAGATGTAATAAAAAAGAGCCCACTGATCCACATAGTCTAGATTTAATTCTACCACCTTAGTTTATTTGATCATTACATTTGCGTCCTACAAATTCAACGACACATGTACACCTGTCAGTTTATTAGATAAACATTGCTAAAAGTAATGGAGTCTAAAACAACAGTCCTGCAACAAATCCCGCCTTAATGACGGATATAATGTTTAGTTTTTATTGAAACCAGTTTTTTTTTTTTTTTTTTTTTTGGAAAAGCTGTTGATTCATCTTTATTGTCATATTGTCAGGCTGCATTCGTGATGACACTAAACAGAACAATCACACATGGACAGATGTGGCTATTATTTGGTCTTCATATTAATGAGCACGGGCTAAATAACAGACACATCTTTGTATAATGCAATATAGTTCAGCCGGCATCACAAACTACAGCCTCTGAAATCATCCCACAGTCGAGTGAGCGCCTCTCTTAAACAACTGCAATAAAAACTGAACATTAAAACCTTTATGAAGGATGATTTATGGTGTTATAGCTGAATGTATCAAATAAGCTGGCGCCTGATTGTGTGTGTGTGTGTGTGTGTGTGTGCTGACAGGAAAAGTTACATCTGTCTTAAAACGAACAACTTTATCAATGAATTTTTATTCTTAAATTAATTGAATCAACAACAACATCAACCATAATAAACAGTACACCCACATCTGAAGTAGAGGTCGACTGATGTGGGTTTTTCCTGTGGCTTATGATATTAGCGATATCAAATTATAACTAAGTGTTTAACATTGTCAAATAATAATTTGGATCATAGACTGTATATAATATAATAAATGGACACATGTTACCTCAGCTTAGTCAATCAGCAAGAAAGAATATACTGAAATGCCTCCAGGGGGCGACTATGCTGGTTGCAAAAAGAACTTAGTTTGAACGGAGGTCGATGGGAAAATGAGCTTTCACTTCTTTAAATGATGTATCCATTTAGAAAACAATTCATGATAAAGTACAGTGCATATGAGTGGACGCCAGTGTGACTGACAGCTGGTATTGTCCAATAAGACCTCTCATCTTTGCCAAACCTCAACATGGCATGATTTCTGAGGCTTTAAATCAAACTTCAGATTGTTATGGGTGATGTCAAGACCGGGGGCCAATTGATCAATATCTTAGCAACAAGTACCTGTAAGTGTTTCCGGAACAAAAATGTGAAAGTGTCCCTCTAACTAACCTCTATTGTTTCACAATGTGGAACAGCATTTAAACATTTCACGATAAAAAAGGGTTCATGTTATTAGAAAGTCTACACGATATAATCTCTTCTTTGGTGCTTTTTCATGTGACATCTGGTACTGAATTTAGGTTTCCCCCACTCATTCTATCTAGCATTAATATATGCCAAAGCAGCTATTAATCAACTACATCCTATAATACGAATGAGATGATACTGTACACCATCTTTGCACAAGTTATCATAAACTGCTACGGGCCCTCAGACGGAGCAGGACCCCTCATGGATAATATTCCCTCTTGTGTCTATGTTTTTGTGTTCCCCCCCTTCTCTTCCTCCATCTTTTTTTTTTTTTGGTGAAGTGACCCCATTGAGATGTAGAGAAATGGTCTTAGGTGACAGTCATAATGAACATGATCGTGTTCACTCAATAAATCTCAGGCCCGGTGCTTTTTGAGCACAAATCAGTGGAATGTTAAAGCCCACCTGTCTGTCTCCATCAGTCATTTCCACTGTCACCTCTCCACCGCCTGATGGATCACAGTTGCAGCAAAATTAGACAGCCTTGAATCTCATTTCTTTCCTATTGGTCTCCCCCTGCAATCTCACTCTGGCGGGCTGACATGTGCCGGTCCTCTCCATGGGAGGGGAGTCTCAGAAGGGAACTAATACCACATACGCTAAACACAGATTTATCTTGAATGAGGTGGGGATTAGGCTGTTTGCCTCTGGTGCACCTCAAAGACAAGTGCCATATGACTGGCAAATTCCCTTACATGCTATTTACATTATCATTCAGTCAGCAGTATATAGGACATGGACGGGTGGCTTCTTATTTGATGTCTAGTGACTTGCACTCGTACCAAAAATCATCTCGAGCCCACGTGAAAAGGAGATTATTGCTTTACAGTATGTTGCAGGCGACAGTGTGAGGACATTTTGCTTCTACAGGTGCCACAGATACAGGTGAGCAGTGGCATAAATAAACACAAGGCTGCACTGTCCGTAAAATAAAACATGATATATATATTTAATATACAGTATATCATGATATATTCTGAAGTATAATCTGAAAAAGAGTATGAAATCAGACTGCAACATTTGCCCCAAATTTTCCACTAAGCCCAGAGGTGAGCAGCCATAGGAGGGCAGGATGAGCACGTCCTCCATGAGATGGACGCCATCAATCCAGTCTACAGTGAGCTGCAGGGCTCACTAGAGGGAGTCAGAAACCTCTGCATAGAGGCACATTTGGGGTCGCTTGAATGACTCCACAGCTAATGCACCACTGCTGCTCGAGCTCTGACGTGCTTTTTTTTTTACCACCATTACAATTGCGTCCCACTGAGCTGCATTCCTTTGTTCCAGGCCACGCTGTGTGCCCGTCGTCCGTTTCCGAGCGTGACATTTTCATATCAGGACGTGGCGAAGGAGAGGAAGAGAACAGTGCAGGGTCTGTGGCTGAGCCAGTGCCTGCCTTTGTCTCGTGTTTGTCCACGCTGCCGTGGGTACACTAGATGGCAAACTTTCCACTAGAATCACCCGGCAGGAGCAGCAGCAGCTACATCTCACACTGAGAGAGATCAGATTCTCCCCAAATTGTGTTGATGAATGTCTTAATCAAAGGCTGTCCCTCTCAGGTTTCGCCTCATTGAAAAGTTATGATTGAATGTTAATAATCTTCTATTCCACGTCCATTGTGTGGAGGCTACATCAGGTGGTCATTGATGTGTTAAGGGATGATTTTGCAGTTTTGTCCTTCCACTTGGCCACGGACCATTTGAGTGTTAACTTTTTAGTTTTGAGTGATGGAAATCCCTATTGACCTTTTGCTTTCTGCAGTTTATACCCAGGAGTGTGACTTTAATGAGAAAATGACAATATAAACACCAGTGAGCTTCGGGCTGTTGTGTATGCATGCCTCCTTTTAATGGAATGCACCCCAAATGATTTAGACAAACAGGAGTGTACAACAAAAACAAGATGACTGCCAACAAATGCTATTTGAGCACAAAAAGGAACCAGTTCCAGCAAAGGCTGCTGCTGAATTTAAGACCCAACAACAGAAACATAACACCTGAATTAAGAGCTCGTGCCACACAGTGAGAAAATAAACTGCACAGCGCCGAGCTGACAGAAAACAGACCTGTAATGTGTATAAATGGAAAGAGGCTGCTGAGATATCACTCCAGCCAAAACAAAAGGACAAAAACTCGATATGTCCAGCAATGATGATGCAAAGGACAAATATAGTTGGCTATTAGCTCGCGTTTGACCTTTGCAATATGGCAACATTGTGGTGAGCCTCAAAAGGTCAAGGAAGACAGAGAGAAGACAGGGAAAGGTATAGGTGTGTTGTGTCGGGATGTGTTTCTAAATTCCCAAAGGATTACGATGTGTTCTCCGTAGATATGGTTTCCCCTTTTTAACAGAATAATTATTTTCTGTGAACCTGTGGCATCTTGTTTTCATTATAATATCATGAAATCGATATAACAAAATAGCCTGACAAAAATACCCCCACAGGTTTTGGGATACGTCTTTATTGTCTGTTATTACCACTATTATTTTTTGCTTAGTCCATTACAATCACCTATCTATTGATTATTTGTATAAGCAATACAGCTGCTGTCTTCCTGACCTTATCTGTTGGCATTTACTTCACCTGATACAAACCTGATATCAATAGTGACACCAGGTCAACAGGTTAATCCCGTGCTGTGTATTAGTATGGATCGGTGTAATTCGATGCTGCGCATTGATGAATGTGCGCAAACAATCAAGCTAAATTTTAAATGGCGATGAGATGTCATTCATTGTAGCTCTAGCTCTGCCACAATAGATCATTACACTCAAGTAAATCTCATCATGCATCCTGCCAGCATATTTCAGCAAAAACAAGAGAAACCGGGCATGAAGCTCCACAGTGCTGTAAAGTCACGCTCTGATTCAAAACTTATATTAAAAGTGATAGTGATACATTATTACCTGAAGGATTTAGGGAACTCCTTCCACTCATTTTCGGTGGAAATTAACCTGTGTTAAAGTCATCCATAGGAACAACTACTTCTCATCATAAAATCCACTAACACGCGATGCCCCGGGTTAAAAGAGGAAAAAGGAGGGAGCAACACTTTTGGTACTCACTTGTGAGGATCTTCCATGTCTTTTTCTCGTCGTCATAGTACTGGACCAAATTGCTGGGGAGACGATCGGGTCCAGGAGGCAAACCACCCACCAGTAACAGCATTCTCTTACTGGAACGGATTCTGTAATGTCAAAAGTGTGGGTGTGTTGACAAGTGTTTGGAAAGAGGAGAAAGAAAACAGGTATCAAGCCTTGACATAAAACATCCAAAGGCTAAAATGAACAAAAACCTGCAACCTCTGATTCCTTTATTTACATGATTCATTTGACATTATTAACAGAGTGTGTGTTTAATTGTTCCCTTAGTGTGTGAAAAATAAAATAAATGCATGGTTAGATATGTAGCGCATCCTTGTCCGACTACAACCACAGAAGTTGAGACTATACAATTAGACAACGTGCGTCCATGTTCATTATAATTAACCAAAAAAAAAATTGCTCTCCACCGCACTTATCCTTTTGATGTGTTATTGAACAATTATTGCACTCTAAATATATCTTTTCAATTAGCTGTGAAGCGAGGACAATCCTGCAGGGTGCCACGCTGGAGGCTAACGGCACAATTGACTACATAAACCTGCCTATACGACGTCTCCGTTTCATTGGCTGCGGTGATTCATGTGACATCACTGGGCCAGTCGTGAGATATTTCCCACTGTTTGTATATGATGTATAACCTCAAAGCTGCACACTTTACTCTACATTAATGCCCATTATCTGGCTCCTAATGGATTTCAACACAAGTCCACCAATTAATCACAATATACTGTAAAAAGATTAAGAGTAGCTGGCCTTTATATCCAGACACATTTTTCCCCCCAGTTTCATATTTTACTTTTTAATGCATGGCTAAATCACCATTGTCTCGGTAGGTTCTTCCTGCTACTGGCCCACTCTGAAGTGTTTGGGGGTTATTCATATGCAAATGAGCCCCTGGACATAGATAATAATGATTAATTGAGAGGAGAGAAACAGTGGCATGTGAAACTAATTATGAGGATTCCTGATTCCCTGCTCATTTAGGTCCATATGTGGGAATAGATATGTTAGTGGGATAATAGAGGAAGAGATACGTGTAAAATAATTCTACTTTGACCTGATAGCATTATTTAAATATCTGAATACAGATGCCCACACTGAAAACAATTGTTCTGACTCGACCAGCAAACGACAGTCAGCTGACGACAGCACTAACCAGTCAACTTGGTGACAACACAGACAAGCCCCTCAAAGTGCTCATCGGGACAAACAGGAAAGCAAACCATCCATGGCCTGCTTTTTGTGAGAGTGAGACACAAGCCTCTAACCTGAATAACATAACATTGCCATTTAAAAAAGAAAAAAATGTTATGCAACACTTTTTCCTATATAGCCCACCTGGATATACTTTTACTTTTATACTAGATTTCCATTGACTGTGTTATATTTCTGTTTGTCTGGGCCTTGTACTTACATCATAATTGTTATGTAATTGCCATGTAATTCTGGTATAAATCTAATTATATCATTTCAAAATTGAATTCACGAGAGTTCCCACAAATCGAATTCATAACTTTCATCTGGTTTGTTGCGTCTTGTCTGCACAGATTAGAGAGCAATTACACAGATGTGTGAGGAAATAAAATTTTTTTTTTTCCCCCTTCACCAAAACATAAGGTAACATTGTAATTACGAATACAGGGTAGCATCAACCCTTCTGACAGCTGGGTAATATTTTACAGGAAGAACCCCCCCTCTGTTGTCATTACCTGTGCCTCAGAGTGCCTCACACCTCTCACTGACCACCCACACAAGCAGTGGGACCAAACATTAAAACATAAAATTGAATCACCCTACATCCATCCTGGATGTTTGTGTTTGTCTTGTGCTTACCTGCTGGCCATAGTCTGCCTGCAGTGCTGCCTGAAGGGCATCAGGTGGTAGTTCATGGCATCCAGGAGTAGTTTCTGGCACACAGGGTCACTCCTCATGAAGTCAACAGACTGCACCCTCTCCACCAGCTCCGGGGCAGGTATGAGGGCGAAACGCAGCCTCTTCATAAGGTCTGGTGCATAGTGCATGCGAGTCTCCCGGTCATGCTCCAGCCAGAGGACTGACATCTGGAAGAGAGCCAGCTCTGACTCCACCGGGGGTGGCAGAGCATCTAGCATGGCACACATCTCCTCAAAGTTCAGCAGAAGCACATCCTCCACCAGGTACTTGTTGGCCAGCTTCTTGGTCTCATCGAGTCCATGGAGCGCTGCAATCTTGCAGATCTGCTTATAGTTCTGCACGGAGATCTGGTCGTTGAGGAACTGCACGCTGAGCTTAGTAATCTGGGGCACGTTGAGGATCTTGCTGACTGACAGCACCTCTTCCACTGTGTCCAGGGAAAGAGTCACGTTGGCAGTGTAGAGGTACTCCAGCACTAATCGCAGTCCAATGGAGGAGCAGCCTTGGAGTACCAGGTTGTTGATGGGCCTGGCACTGGGAGTCACCAGCTTGTCATCAGGAGAAGATGATGGGGTCCCACTGCTGCCCTGGTCCCCTTTGCTCCCCTCATTGTTGATCACATTATGGGAGGAGAAGAGGGATCTGAAATACTGGGAGCAGGACGCCAGCACAGCTTTGTGGCAGTGGAACTGCTGTCCCTGGGCAGTGAGAGTCACATCACAGAAAAGCTGTTTCCTCCATAAGAGATTGAGCCCGTGCAGCAGGGTGTCACTGTGTGTTGGGTCAAAGGTGGATGTTCTATCACCCGATCTGGACATGACTTCCTGACTGTGAACGCCACCTAGGCAACAAATAAACCATGCAAGCCATTTACCTCAGGTCATTTATTTGCACAACACTACATGCAGCCCTATGGATGCTTTCACTCAACTGTCACAATAGGAATAAACGATTTCTTGAATAAGTTATTGAATAGAACGCGCGTCCGTCCAGCAGGGTAGAACCGGTGCCATGTCAGGCGGCGACAACCTACATCCACCAGCAGCAGCAGCACCACCGCCGCCGCCGCCACTGCCGCGGATGCAGCCGCTTTCAACTTTGCGCTGTGGTCGTAAAGCAGCAAACAAAAACGCAGTAGTTCCCACAGCGTGCCACTCTTATTCATTCTCAACCCGAGCGCCAGATGATCTTAATGGAGGCTGAGGTGTGAAGGGCGCAGTCAAAACAAAACAGCCAGGAGGATACGGACGGAGATGCTGCTGCAGCTCGGTGGCGCGGCTGAAGTTGTCGGATGAGGGGGGGAAAAAAGCAGACGGACAACATGCAGCATTCAGCCAACACTTATCCCCTCTCCTATCTTCCTGCACACCCACACGACGAGGACATTACACACGGCATAGATTTACGGAGTCGTACAAAAGCAATTAGTTTGTCTGAGTGCAAGCCGAGCAGCAGCGGCACGTTTTCGCTTTTAGTCTACCTGAGAGTTACGCGGACGTGAGTACCAACAAAATATTCCGAGCAATGCAGAAGTTACATGTAACATGCATGCCTAATGTTTCCAGTAGCGGCACAAAAGCTATTTTAAGGTGCGTAATGTGCGCAAACTTGGCACAAGCGTGTAGCAACGTTGTCGCCAGATTC
Organism: Solea senegalensis; assembly: GCF_019176455.1. Taxonomy (NCBI): domain Eukaryota; kingdom Metazoa; phylum Chordata; class Actinopteri; order Pleuronectiformes; family Soleidae; genus Solea; species Solea senegalensis. Next base: position 15,170,919 of record NC_058021.1, read on the forward strand.
ACTAAAAGCGCCTGTCACAACTAAATGATGTGAGCAGTTTGCCTGAGAAACTTACCTGACTTCAGCTCTTCACCAAAAAAACACCCACAGAAAGTAAGCTTCAGGTTTCCAATAATTTTCCTTTGTTCTCCTTTTGTAAGAAATGTCCTTTCTCCTCCTAAAAGTCTATAGTCGCTGGTGGTGCCTTAAAATAACCATGGAGTCCCAACTCTTAAAGTCACTATTTCAGGTTATTTGTTGACGTTGATCATTTGTTCTTCTGAATTAACAAGAAGTGTGTGAGTGTGTGAGAGGGAGCTGTGCTTTCTGCAAGAGAAGAAGAAGAAGAAATATACGTGTGACAAATTATGCTACCAAGAAACAACACATCATTATCCTTGGGCCTGGGGCTCAGTGAGTCGTAACGAGAGTAATAGGAAATCCACGGTTGGGGAGAGAAACGGTCGTGCATGGCCGGTGGAGAGAGACCATGCAGGGGTATGGATGCTGGAGAGACTCGCAAAATTATGGCTCAAGGCTATTGTAAAAACTGTCGAGCGTAAATGACTGCGATTTCAAACATCTATGGAAGAAAGAAAAGAGAAAGGGGGGAGAAAACCGAGTCTTTCCCTCGCTGTTATAGAGAGAACCGTCAAGTTTTAGTGCGCATTGCTAATTAGTCAATTTCTCTCTGCCTTCACAGCCCGACGACTTTGCTGCTGAGCTGAAACTGCTAATTTCTGGGACCAGCCTTTTTTTGGCTGTGAACTGGATGGATGAATGGCTTGTCTCGCACAAATGACAAAAAGCCCCTGCCTTAATCTCCATCGCCAAAATAACCCCTCATCTCATTCTGCTCCTGCTAGTCCTTCAAAAGAAGGTGCACAAACTCAAGTTTTTGCATAGATTGTATTATAAACACTACATCATGTCCTTACAATGTTTATCATGTTTAATTAAAGCACATAAACCCCCACACACACACACACACACACACACACACACAAACAAAGTGATGGAAAGTTACTAAACAACATGCAGAAAAATGGAAGTTGCACACACTATATACAGTGTTTGGATGCACTATTATCTCATCTGGTGCAGTTCATTGTTTCATGACCTGCAGGCCCAGCTGCAGGCCTGTAAACACAAAAGGGCTGAAACCCAATACAACATCCATCAGTGCACAGTAGTGTGGTGTAGCTATGTGAAAGTCCAGTTTGTAGATTTAGATTTCACATACCTCCATGTTTCCTCCACCAAAGCCCGGACTACCCATGAACAGCTGCATCGCAAACAAGTCATAAGCTAAAAGTTATTTATGGCACATTATTCAGTCTAACATCTTCTCAGATTAATGCATGTGTGACATTTTAAAGCCTTGACATCAAGACATATTCACATGCAATTAAATTAGGAGTGTGGCCTTGCACATTAGGGAATTAAGAGAATGCAATCCTGATTATTAGATAATTGCAGGATGGAAAACAACTGCCAATCAAACAATTTTAGATATGACTTATTAGGACAGAATAAACTGTCAATTAAATAAAGAGCTCAGTTAGAGTAAAAAAAAAACGAAGAAGAAAAAAAAAACAACTTGCATGCAGGACTCCCGTGGGACCAGAAGTGACAGATACCTCACAAGTTATGAAATGACAGATAAGGATAAATGGGTTTGTTCATGTACTATGAAATAGAGCCACACCGTGCTATACTTGAAGCAATAACAGGCCACATATAGGCAGCTTTTATAACATTGCTGGGCATATATAACTTGCCGTCCTGCTAACGCGTGAGGCGACTGATTAGTGCGCTGCGTCTCAAACAATTATCACCACTCAAGGAAAACTTCAAGACTCGAGCATTAATTAGTGGTTTCTTTGAAACCACCGAGAAAGCAGTTTATGTATTGATGACGGATATTATAATTGTGTGGCCTCTCGTTTTGGAGGCACTTGCCACTACGAGGCATCACAGCACTTCACTGTATTTCACTTCGGAGTCGCACACTGTTATCGTTAGCAGCTCTCCGTTAGCACTACATTACCCGAGTCTCCAGCGAGCTATTCTAACGCAATAAAATGACCATTTCTAACTCTTTCAGCTCTTTGTAGCAACTCAGTCTCCTGAGGCCACTGGTCTTCAGATTGCAGGGCGTTTATGGTTGTAAGTTGTTGCAGTGTGCAAAAGGAGGGAGGGAAGGGGTCATCAGATAAGAGAGGAATTCTAGACTAATTAAACCCTTTGAGACAAAGAATCACACTACAGTGATTTACAACCCTCTGTACCAGTTAACCCGACTCATATTTATCTGTCATATTACTCAGATACCATATCTACCACTAAAAACAAGGTGGGTTGTTTTTTTTTTTGCATCCTAATATTATAGAGACACAAGGGGAGACATTGTTAAAGTAAATAACAACACTTAAACGACATTTAAAAGAATGGCGGGTTCACACAGACACATTATCAGTTTCCAACGAGATTAAAGGGTTCACAAAGATCCCAGTCTTTCTCTCCAAACGGTGCAGTGATGCAGTAAGATTGTTCCTTTAACCTCGGATACTACACAACTTTCTTTGTCGTGCTCACGGTATACCACATTTCCTTTATTGTTTACAGCGCTGCAATTTTGTGCATAAAAGAACCCCCAAAGAAAGCAAAGCAAAATGAACTGTAGCCATTATTACAGCCTTGGAAAAAAAAAAAGAAAACGATTAAAGAGCAAACATTTAATCTAATCAGTGCAATGACAGAAAAACAACGAGAGGCTCCAAAGTTGTGAATACCAAAGTCTACCAGGCATAATTCCTCTTTGCTGGCTGCTGCAGAGGGGGTATGCTAAGATAGAAAGTATTATTTTCCTAAATGGAAGGTGTCAGATGGTCACGGAAATGTGATCGGCTGTTCAAGATCACTGCTTCCCATCTGCAATTTGTGACGTGTGAAAGATTCAGCCCAAATGTGCTCACCAAGCGTAAATCCTCAGCACTTTTTCTTATCATGGAAAAGCAAGATAACCAGCTGTTTACAGATCAGAGAACATATCATATTAATATCATGGAGAGGGTGATATCATCTTGTTTGTAAAATATTTTTTGTTAACTAAGTGTGGTGTGGTAAAGCATCCTCTAAAAGTGAAAGCTGGAATTTGTGTTTTTAATAAAAATGTATTCTGTGTATTTTAAAGCCCTTTTCTTGTTAGAATAAAATGTTAAGAGGAAATAAAGCTCTGCATGGAGCCACTGGAATAAGACTGAATTAATAGTCTACAATATAACAAATTACAACGCTTTCGGTATAGTTACATTTATATTAAAGGACCCGTATGTTTTAACACAAGCAGGATTATCTCAGTAAACTCTGACTTGACCTGTCTGTACCAATGGTTGTTTCAGTTTATCATAATCTACATGAGAGGGTTTCAACTGTACTTTATCTGGATGAAAACATTTGATTTGACATAATATTCTGATTATTGGTGTGATTAGCAATTGCTTGTCATCTCGGATCAAACTTAGTCAGAGATGATTCATAAAACATCCGCTGTGTAATAAAGTGGAAGCACTTATATTTGCCATTCAGGGAGTATGGGAGGCCTGCTGTTTTAAACCCCCAGATCCCCACACATGGTGTAGCCACCACAGACACGGCTCAGAGAGTCAGCCGGCAGCCGGGAGGTGAGCGGAGAGGAACAGGCGGTGTCCCCTCCAGAGTGAGCATGGCAGTGTGTGTGTGTGTGTGTGTGTGTGTGTGTGTGTGTGTGTGTGTGTGTGTACAGGACTCATGTGTGTGGCATTCTCAAATGACAAAAGGATACCAGTTGTGCTGCTCAGGTGGGAGGAGGTATGATGGCGATGTGGAGACTCACCTGAGGGGAGAGTCTGAAATGTTGGGACTAGGGCTGTAGTGGACATCAGGAGACGTGTGAAGGCCGCAGGAGGCCAGTGTGCTGTTGTAGAGGTTTGGGGGCTGGAGGGAGAGGGGTGGTGGGGGTGGTGGGGGGGTGGTGCTGTTGCGCAGTCTCCCCAGCGTGATGCATCTACCTTCAGGGTGGCAGCAGGCGTGGAGTGGGATGCGATGGAGCGAGCACAAGCTCAGTGGCGCGGTCACCTAGGGACGCTGAAGCTGCTGTAGCAGGACTGATAGTTATTTCTTGGGAGAATTGCAAGATGAGCCCCATTGTATTAGCAAAACCCTTCTACCTAAAACTGTATCAGTGCTCCCATGTCTTTAAAGTTGGGGTTCAAAATATCTGACACGATTCTGAAAGGCAAGTTTTAGGTTTATCATCAGGAATGTAATGTTTAAACGTCACCTGTGTAAGATTTAGGTGATATTGCTCCCAAATTTGGAATAAATATAATGATGTTTTTTTGTTTTTAATGGACAATCACCTGAATGTATGTAATGTTGTTTTTATTACCACATAATTACCACCTTGTTGGACCACCTTTAAACACATTAGAGTAACAGTATGGTAATGTTATGATAATTATTTTAATAAGCAAGTAATAACATGGCAGTATTAGCTTATTTCTACAGTAACAACCAAGTAAAAGCTCAATATTAATGAATAATGAAAAAAATTACCGTTGTTATTATCAGGCTGGACATTGCATGGAAAACATTCTAATGAACATACAATTACTATGTTATGACTCTACTCTAATATAAAGTGTTACCATTCTGGTCTAATGTCCCAAACATAGTCAATTAATATTGTCCATTAATTCTAAACTATACGTTTCATTCACAGTCGCATCTGAAGTAAATTTAAGTTTAACTTCAGTGAACTCTTTTGGCAACGGCAAGGCAGCAAATTATTCCATACTGATTTGAAATTTCCCGACATTAAGCTTTTTAATTTCCGAGCCGCACTTTTGTGTTGCGACTGTTTGAGTCGTATCTTTTTCGAAAATTCTCTGTGTCTAATATGGTCAGCACTCCCAATTATTCACTCCACTGACAAGTGAAACAAATGGGACCAACCAGTGCATTCTGTATTATCTACACCCCTTGGATTCCCTGACAATAATTAATACAATGGCAAGCTGCTGGTACCAGCCTCGACGACATGAGCTCAACAACATAAGCTCTCTCTCTCTCTCTCTCTCTCTCACTCTCTCTCACTCTCTCTCTCTCTCTCTTTCTCTCTCCCAAGAACTCTTGAGAGGAAATTACATCCAGCAGTGAGGTCATATACATCACGGCCGCGAGCCGCCGGGTCAACTCATGCCACTGTCTGGGAGCCTAGATCAGAAAACGGGTCCTTATGTCGAGTGCTGTTAACATTATCGGGTTATTACTCACATCATTACACCATGACTATAAGGTGCAGGGAATATGTCACGAGTAATATGGATGTAGTCCTGACCACAGAGATAGAGCACACAGGCTCTAACAGCACACACTGTCCCATATTTATCAGGAAAGTTCATTAATATGCCACATAATCTTACTGAGGCAGCAGTGCTGCTATGGTCACACACCATTATGTAGGGTTACTTTATTTCCTCATAATACAGATTAACAGGAAAACAGCATTACTAACATATACAAATAGTATATATATATATATATACTGTATGTAAGTGGTGTCGGGAGATTTAGGTGTATATTTTCCAAAAGAACATTAGTCTCATGATAAAATAAAATTGAATAAATACAGACGTTTTTTGTTTTTTTTACTTTAACACTTAACTGACCAATTCTTTTTAAAGAGTTGTCATGTAATAATACTAACCCCCCTCTTATTTTAGCCTGTGAGGATATTAACAGGTTTTTTTTTAATTATAGAGGCACACATTTCCCCCCAAACATCCATTAAAGGAATGCCATGCTAATTTTAAATCCTCGCAGCAGGCACTGGCATCAACAGAAGAAAAGCGGATGAGTTTCTCTTTAACAGCTGTAATTTGTGTTTTCCAATCACCATGCTGATTTCTGCTCATTATACTCTGGTTTCACACCGGTAAGTGAGAAAAGTTTGGATTGATTGACTCTAATTAACTAAAAAATGTTCCAAGCCACGGATTTATTATCATGCTAGCTAGCCACAAATGTCAGAGACTTTCACAAATTATTATCCTGTTAAGATAAATATCTTTGGAATCAAATGAGTGTGAAAACACAAGGAACATGCATTGTTATACTGATGGGTTTGTTTGGCATGTTTTCGGCGGAGTTCCGCACCGAAGGATCACCTGGGCAAACACTGTTCCAGTGTATTGTTAAGCCGTACAGTATGACTGAGTGACAGATGCTGTAGTTGCCTCAACTTTAAAGGAACATACTCCCCGATAACTTTGCTGTAGTGTGTGAATTCTGTTGGGAATAAACAGCAGATAATGTTTAAAATGATTGCATCAAAATGAGAACGAAAAAAAACAAAACAACAACATTCTGTGTGAGATAAAAGATATTAATGGTTACCAGGGCAGAACTGACTGGTGCTTTCTATGTTAACAGAAGTGCTGTTTCCTCTTGTGTTTTCCTAAACCTGGCAGCGTCTCCCTCATTGATATTTTAGACACAGTAGCACCTCTTTCTCTCTCGCCACTCACATTCTTTCCTGGACTCCATCAGCTCCATTGCTCAACTCTTCACTTTCTCATGAACAAAGGCAGGACAGTTGGAGTGGTCACCTCCATTTTCCAGTTTGTTTTGTTGTTCGGGGTTTTTTTTTTCTTCTTCTTCTTTTAAAAAAATCCTGAGGCAGAATTTTTGGTAAGCTACAGAACGTTGCTCTGACTCACTTGGCTTCACATCAACAATCACAAGTGATCACTGGAGTGAATCCAAACGAAACGGGCCCATCGCCTGCGTGGTGTTGCCAGGCTGAGAATCATGCTGCCTGTAAATCAGATTTCCCCAACATGTTTATTGAAAAACACTGTATATGCCTCCATACAAAACTATGGATAAAAGCACATAAAGTTTGAAAGAATACAACAGCACGCTAAGCAAAGCCTTTCAGTGTGTATTCAAAACGCCTCTGGCCCTCATCTGCGTTTCCACAGTTCACCCTCTTTAAAGTTGCAGCAGTTAGGTGCATGTGTCCACTCTGAGGCTCGCCTGCAGATAAATGTGATGACGTCTAGTTGTAGCTCTCTTTCATTTATTTAGGGGGATTGATTGGACGCTAGGAGCGTAGATTAATGCGTTGGGGCGGCTCTTTCTTTTGAGATATTGCCATATCGTCACTAAAGAATATGAGACGGACGGAACATTTTTCTCTTCAAGGTGCTCTCAGAGCTCGAGGGGCATCATTGCTTTATCAGCAGTCAATATGAGGCATCGCCTTAGTGTGCATACAGTATGTCACAATACTATAGCACTACATGACATCTATACCTCTGTCTCTGCCCTTTCCTCTCGATGTATGTATATAGATGACACTGTAAGTAGCACTGATCTTTAATTGGATTAAATGATACAACCCCTCTTAGGTGACAAAGTGGACCACGTTGCTGTCAATAACGTGTGTTCAGGGTTGTGTTGGCCGTGCTGCCCCCTTCTGTCATCACTAGTAGGAGAGGCATCCAGCAAATCACCAAAATAACAGCGTCTCTATCGACCACACACAGACAGAAGAGCAGTCTTAAAGCACCAATAACAACACTGGAACTATAAAGAATGTCAATATCACGCTTTTTCAAGTCTTTCAAGACCTATATGACCACTGTAAATGAAATGTTCTTTCCTTTAATATGATAAATACCAACAATCATTCAAACACTGATCCTTACTTCACCCTACACCCTTTTTAAACACTGAATTATTTTCCCCTAAGCACCTAACAATGACTTTGCCGTCATTTCTATTCTGTTATATTTTTGCTGCCCATACAGTATATTTTATTTCCTTATTTAATCATGTTTAATTTTTTTTTTTTTTTCCTATCATGAGAATGTTAATTAATCTGCTCACATTTAGACAAAGTTCTGTTCGGCTCCAAACACGTTCACACAACTTTTAAAAGTCTATATAGAGCAGACATTAGCGTCGTCTGCCATTAGTATGACATTGTACACAACATGATGAAACAAAAAAATCAATTTTCCACAAGTACTAGATGTGATTCGGTTAAGATTCCAAATTGAAAACAGTGTTTCCCCGGGGTTCTTTAGAAAAGCCAGTGGATAGTGCACACACAACATCCTTTTGTGCACACTATTTACCCCTGGATTGCTTCAGGCTAATGTCTCAATAATTTTCACTCCTTTCTCAGGTCCTTCCCACAAAGGACTTAACTAATGATCCATGGACAAAATGAAGCATTTAAATTTATTCATTAATCATTCATCTCCAGCTCATTGAAAATGCTAAACTTCCACAAAATTAAGATTGAATATTGAAAAGTGATTGAGGGAGACAGCTCTCAGGGAATGTGGAGAGAGTGGAGTGGAGGAGCACACGGCGTGATTACAAAAACAGCGTCTTCTCGCAGACAGTGGTCTTCATGGCCATGGTCAAGGTGGGCAAGGTGCACTAAGTGCTAGTTAAGGTCATAGGGTTTCACTAGTTGTAATTAGATCTCGGAATCTGGAGAAGCGTAGAATTTCTGTCAACACTGCCTGTAATTATTCTCTTTTCCAATTAATGGTGACATAGATTAATTATCTGATGAGGCAAAGCCAATTGCAATCATTCACCCAGCTAAAATTAGATCAGTCCTGACAGCAGCATGAAAGTCACCTGTTTCATTGTTATGGATTTGCTGCAAGTAAAGAGGGGGGAATAGTGAAGCGTGCTAGGGTAAGTAAGTTGTCTGGTACAGGTGAATGTCCAATTACAGTGCCATGTGAAGTGAGGGCATCTAGTCATCTCGATCCAGCAGCATCTGGACCGGCTTGTTTGTTCACCCCGACATCATGACTGGTAGTAGAGTCATCTGTCAAGGAATGCAGGAAGGCAGAGATGAGCTGGATTTCTTCTGACAACTCCTCCTGTTTGAATGCATGGCACACACACACACACACACACAGAAATGGAAAGAGCCTAATTAAGAAAGTGCAGTTTTTGTTAAAAGGCAATAAATGTCTGTGAGTCCGTGCACGTCCCACAGTTGTGAGAGGAGAAGGTACCATCTTGTGCTTATTTTTGTGTGGAAGGAAGAAGAAGGGGGCTCCTGGTGAACCATGTCCAGGTTCAGTGCTCTTCTGTTTTAAAAACCTCAGCATCCAGTTTTTCTATTAAACTGCCTGGCACTGTCAACCAGCTTGGGAATCTGAACCGGCCTAGCCATGCAGAAATTCTCTGACTAACAATTATATCAGAAACAGGATCTTGGATTACTGTCCCCCGGGACTGGGGCAGTGGGCGTCTGCTCCAATCATTACTGGCCATTCAACAAGGCTCTGCACTGCTCTCCGCTGTTAGCCATTGTCAATTATGCCATCCCTGGTGTAAACTCGAAGAACACAAAGCTGAACTGCCAGTTCTGGCAGGAGTGTAACAGGATGACAGCCCGCTTCCCCCACCCCCCCCCACCAACCCCTAGGGTTCCCCCGGCCTTCCTCCCCTCAAGATACTTTTGAGCAAACTGCCACTTGGCTTGTGGATCCAGCACGCCTTAGCCGTGTAAGTGCTAACCTGACCTCGCTTATGTTCTGCCTGTGAGGTTAAGTGGATATGATGGATTAGTACAGGCCTCATCAGGATTCACCCCGGTTTAACTCCAGTTACATTTGGCATCCCTTCTGTTGATGTGTTCATTTATTTCTTATAAACTCATCGTGAACCATGTTTGTGCTCCCACTGAGTTGAAGGTGTAGAATTTCCTGCACGCAAACAAAAGGCTTCTTTTCTGTCATTGTTGGTGACTCTCTATTGCGGAGCACTAAGCCTTTACAAAAATATTCAAGGTGAGACATATACAAATCCAAAATCTTTGATTCCAATTCATGGAAAATGTGAGCAAAAACAAAAAAGTCGAGTTTATATTTTAGCGTCCTCTGCTTCCCAAAATGGCTCGTCCTCACTGTGGCAGAACAAACTGTTGGTGCACTCCTTCATGGATCACATTCAAGGTTCCCATATTTAGGTAATCATGCACATTGTGTGTTTACGCATGCTTATAACCTCATAAAGGTTTTCTTTTTTTTTAAACTCAAAATGGGGTCTGTGTGTGTGTGTGTGTGTGTGTGTAGACCCTGGGCCGGACTGCTCATGAGGAGCCTGTTTAAAGTGAATGCTGCCTGCTCTGATGGACCCAGTGCTGAGCTGTGACGGGTGACGGTGTGGTGCGCTTGAATACACCAGCTCTTTTGTCCTTCACACTCTGCAGCTCGGTGATAGCTCCTCCCCCTGTGCCCCACTCCTCCCTGCCTTGAGCTGTGATCTGCCGGGGCCTTTTGAGGCTGGGCTGCCGAGACATGGCTGCTCCTTGTAATGTCTGTAGCAGACCTATCAAAAATCATGTCAGCCACCACAGGAGGAGGAACTGAGAGGGAAGCCACTTAATAGTATTTGCACTAGGTACTCCCTGGAAAACCTCTAATCGCATTCTTGAGCATATTTTGCCTCCAGCATGTGATAAAGTCAGAAAGAATATTTATATATTTTTTTCCTTTGGCCAAAACAAAGAAGGAAGTGTACAGAAACATAGCAGGCTATGAGGTTAGGATGCCCTGCGGTTATTAAAGAGGAAAAAAAAAAAGTGATCCATATTATGGTTGCATGCTTCCCGGCTCCACTGTAATGCTGGACAGAACATTTCATAAAGATTCATCACTGTCCCTCTGTCCGCTTTGACCTCATCTCACGTCACAGCAGAGATTAGACACCGATTATCCTCTAATTGAAGATCCTTACTTCTCAACCTTGCAGAATAGGCTGCGACTCGTCTCCGAGGCAGACAGAAGGTTACTCTCCTCGGCAAAAAAAAAGGAGCTGTAATACCGACATCGACCATTTGCATTTCACTCACTCTGAAATAGATGTTAAAGTCAAAAGGTGAACTCCCTAAAGAGAAAACAGGTTCAGACGTTAACGCAACGTGACTACACACAATGTGTTGTGTGTGTGTGTGTATATAGAGTTATCTAGAAAGGCAGAGCTAAGCCAAGACATGGGGTCACTGCATAGGCACTCGCAAAGACACATCATCCATCACATCACGTCTGTGATCTCATGAGTGAATGTATAGACTGTAATGTAAGACTGGCATCTTTAACTCCACCACAGCACAGAGTCTCGAAGCCTCAGTGGGCGTGTGCTCGACTGCCATCGCCTTGCAAAGAAGACACGAGGCAACTGCCGAGCCGGATGAGGCTCAAACAAAACTGAGTATAGCATGAAGTTACAGTCTTATGCAAAGGAGGATGCTCCCATCCGGCAGGAAACGTAGACGAGGATAAATGTCGAATAAAGGGCCTTTCAAATGAAAAGTGATGGCTTGTGCAGTTTCCTGCCTGTTTTACATGTATATGTACAAATACCTGGGCTGTTTTTATTTTCTGGTTGGTCTCTTGAGAGAGAGCCTGGCACCGATCCAGTTCAGCCTGGCTGTAGAGGTTGCGTTGTTTGAAGTATTTCACCAAAGCTTTGTGCATCCTCTTCTGCAACAAAGAGAGCTAGGGGGAGAGAAGGCAGAGAAAAGGAATTGGTAAGGCAGGAGAGGAAATTAATGGCAGTGTTCAAGAAGAATGATGGAGGGGAATAGAGAAAGCAGTCAATAGCCCATTCTGCAGTACACGGGCCTGACAGGAATTTCACAGTCTCTTGGTTTCTCTGCCCACTCGTGTGCACTCATCAGAATCCAGTCACATCTGGCTGCCAGGATGGGGGGTTAATTTTCTCTAAATGCTTCAGCAGTTTTGTTCTAGCCGAGGCAAACTCTGTGACTGCAAAGCTGATGAGTAAAATATTTCTACTTCACCCAGTTTAACTTTATACCAATCCCCTCAAGACATATTTTACACATACACACAGAGTCATGAACCCCCCACTGAAACCAGAAATTATTCCTAGTCTCTCGGAAAGACATGCTGCTTGCTTTATTATTTGAACACAGTTTCAAGCAAAGAGGTTTAAATTCTGATAGATGCCATTGCTTTTCTTCCCCCTCCATCTCTCCACTCTCCCTACAAAGCTTATCATTGCTCGGCAATGTGTTCCCCAGTGCATTGAAAACTAAAGCGAATTAGCTCAGTCATCAGCTCCTGAAGGAAAGACAATAACAAGAATGCTCTTTATGGTGCGCCCTGTTAAAAGCCAGGACATGAAAGCCTCCACATAAACAAAGCAACGCTTACATGTACAGTACATGCAAGAGCATTTCTATAAGCGGTGCATAACAAACAAACAAGTGATGATAGATAGACAGATTATGCTTCTTTTTTTTTCAAAGAGAGAGTTTTGCAAATGCTTGATTTTATACTTGTTGAATTTCGATGAATTTGTGTCCTTTATACTGGCTTTTAAAAAAAATAACAGCTCAAATATGACTCTAAACTACATTATTTTCAAACATTGCATCAGTCATATGAAGTGGGTCATGACTAGCTAATTAATAAAGAGAGCATGCTTCTGTATTTATGTAACTTTAGTTTATAAGTTAAACTATCTGCATCTGAATATTAATATACAGTGTGCTTATCCCAACATACATCACGCATTTACTGTGTGTTTGTAACTAATGATGCTTTCCATTTCCTTCTATCAAGACACGTTTATGACGGACAGTAGCACTACATGTGGCATAAACATCATATGTTTTATACTCGTCGGCAAAGTGACACAAAAGTAGTGAGAGTGAAAAATAAAGAATATCATCCTGCTGGATTATTATTGCTGATATATTACTGTATTCAAAGCATGTTACTGTCTCACTGTTGTTCAGTCCATACAGGTACACCTGTTGTACCTGCACCTGCAATGTTACTTTCCACCACAGACTTAGCATTGAACAGTAAAAATGAGAATCAACTCCTGGTTGTGTCACAAAGGTTTGGGAAATGAAAGGAAATGTGAAATTTGGTGACATTTCACATCACAGGACAGTAACAATATGGTAATAGTGTGATAGAGAGTAATATTATGGTAATGCAGGCTTATTTCTATAGTAATCACCAAGTCACAGCATGGCAATGATAATGGGAAATGGAAATGACATGGCATTACTCTAATATTATCTCCATATTCCCACACTATTTACACTGTTATTGACAAACTAGAAATAGCATTGGAAATAGGAATTACCATATTACTGCCTCCTTATTAAAAAAAAACAAAAAACGATGACCATACTATTGCCATATTGTTACTATACTGTAATGTAATGTAAAGCGTGACCTGAAACTTCCAATAATTATTTGAAGAGTTCTATTATCTTTCATTATTTTATATGGTTTCTGAAAAATACCATATCCACAGAAGTAATCATGTAATTGAATATGTAAGAATCATCTTTATCACATTTTGTATCGGTATATTTTTTCAGTTTATTTTGTATAGATTTAAATGATGGAAAATGACACACATTATCTCTGATCTATTAAATTATCCAAACAATGTTAACGGTAAGTTGTTAAGGGAAACTCTATTGTGTATTATTTGTATTAACCGTAAGATACACTGTATGTGCAAACATTATAAGGACACTTGGAAATTTAAAGAGGAAAGAAGAGCACTGGAATCCTCCCGTATAAATCAGATTAAATGCGATAGGCCTGCCTCAACGTTTTCACAAACATTGTTGATTATAAGCTTGTTATAAAAAACCCCAACTAAATTTAGGCATGAAACACTTGCCGAGAGGCTGCTGCTGTAGAAGTGTAGAGTTGAAACAAACAAAAATGGTGAAGGCTGAATCCAGAGTAAAAGAAAATCAGGCTTTGATCATGAGCGTGGAAAATCCTGTCCACAGGATTTTATTTTTGCATGCATTTCTCACTTGATAACATTCATGCAGTTAGATGAGGAATTGCTCAAGTAAAGGTATTAGCCATTTGGGGGGGGGATAAATAATATGTATTTTTTTCACTGCAGGAGCAATGTGGCTTCTTTCTGGTGTTAGGGTTGTCATGTGTGGATCTATTCCACTGAAACCATGTCAGAAACTATAAAGATTAGAGAATAAAATGCTGCTGAGGTGTCTCCCTCAGCTAGTCAACACCTACGATGCATTAGTTTTTTTTTACTTTTTAGTCTGATCTTAAACTGAGTTTGCCTCTGATCCCTAACAACCGCAGTGGTGAGCAGAGGCACATTTGTAACACAATGATAATGAAACGTTTCACCTCTGATCACCTTAAAGAAACTATAATCAGAAAAAAAATTAAGATTATGGCATGTGCATGTACCATCAACCTCTTGCTTTACTCCCCTTGGTGGCAAAACTACATAGTTATCATTACATTATGTCACATCCATCATCCTCCTCCACTCAAGTTATCTAATCATTATTAGATTGCTGCAGTAACCTCCTCACTGGTCCCCAAGCTGAAACCCTCTTTAAATTACTGCCCATGCAAAGAAGAGTCATCTTGTGCTATGGAGAATAACATGGAACATGACGGGGGGGGGGAAGGTTATACTATGTGTACGAAATGTATTCAAATAAGACAATAAAATGACCATGTGTCATCAGATTTTGGGGAGCTTTGGTCAGTTGCACCACCCACCACCTTTGACCGATAACACTTCAGGATACAGGATGCCAGCAGGGAGCGGCTAAGACTTGGAATTGCTGAATGTTACTACACCTTCCAAAACATATCAATCAGAGGAGAATCAAGTGTTTGCAGTGGAAATATGTTAAAATATAGTGTGGATACTTGACTCGTTGAAATGGGAGTTAAAAAGGGGGAACATCAGCCAAGATTAGCGAATACTGTCACATATACTTTGTTGATGGATATTTAAAGTATGTTTTAAATGTTTTTACCGTCGCCATGTCTGGTCTCATGTAATGATTTTCCACTTCTGCTCTATAGCAAACTTTTATTGTCAATCTCTGTCTGTTGCTGACAAGTTAAAATTAAGCAAACAGGTTACATTTTTATAAAAAAATAAAATAAAACAGACAGTGGGACAATGACTTATGTGTATGTGCATGAACACATTGTAAGGTCGGGTTTCTGGTCATTGAAACAGGGGAAGCTCATTTCAGGTCCAGTTATTTATACATAAATTCTGCAAACGTATAACTAGAGTGGTAATTAAGTAAAACTGAAATGCTATAATAGTGTTTTTATTCACAGTGTATATGTACAAACAAAAATGAGCTATATAGCCTAGAAAATAACGCACAACAACCAGCTATCTGTCTACAGACTTCCATCCCAAAATCCACACAGGTGTATGTTTTCTGCAGCGCTGCCAATCAAAAACTGACTCCGCCTTTCAGACAGTTCCTCCAATCATCATGCAGAAGCCCAGCTTCTGTGCCCGCCCACTTATCCACTGATTCCCAAAGAAGCTGAGCTTCAGTGGAAGTGACGTTTTCGACGCATTTGTCCAATCACTGTCAAGCCTATTCTGCTATCCCATAGAGAAGGTTTTAATGTGGAGGCTGCTACGGGAATACGGAAATCACGTAAGATGTTTCTGCTGATTAGCTGATTCTGAACTAGTTCAGAAACACGTTCCAATCGTGTTCTAGTGCACGCTTATTTTTGAAATGGAAATACAACAAAGTACATATTTGTCGGCATTTTAGAGCAATCGCCTCGGTGTTTACATAGTTTGCACATACACTACATCACGTTTGAAATAATCTACACATAGCAACGGTTATACATACATTACCTGTGTGTAATAATGAAAAGATCTATGCTCGTGGTTCTTGTTGCTCAGTGCTGATGCTGCCTCTTGTTTGGCCTCCATGAGAATCTTCTTAAGACCTTTGTACTCTGTTGCCAGCTGTTTGTTCTCCTTCAGTGCAATTTCCAGTGCTTCCTATACACACACACACACATACACACACATGAAATCAAAAAGTTTGAATACAACAGTGCCAGTAAACAACATGTTCACCACAGCATCTAAATAACCATAGAAACAAACACTGGTTGATGGCACATTATTATCATAACTACACTACAGTGTCACTTACTTTGTTTTTTAAATCTCAGCACCTGACTGCATTGATTACGGTGGTGCTAAAAACATGACTCAGCATCCTGCTGGGACTGAAAGAATATAGCTCATATTTATATTGACATTAACCCAGAGAGCATATTTACACTAATGTGCATCAATCACGCAATGATAACGATCTGGTGTATCTGACTGGGGTATCATTACACGTCACTAGTGTGCTAAAAAAAATGACAAGGTCTCGAAAAAGGCAGCTCTCAGACTGGGTCAAGACACACAGCCGGGTCGCCAAATGAGTTTGCTGCGTAAAATAAAGCTGTAATTCATTTATTAAACTTATATCTCCTGGAAATGGCTGATTTATTGAATCAAAATAGTCAGAAACATTGTACCGTGCACAAATTATGCTATTTTGTTATATTGTGTCGTGATTTATAGTGAACTGGGTCACAATAGTTTCTCATCTTTAAAAAGTGGGAGAGGTTTGTAAAACATTGGTTTTGTGAAACAGTGAAATTCCAAGTTTATGACATAATGCATTTATTTTCTTTTGTGTCCATACTCCATACTGTTGCATCTATCACTTCCGATAAGTTTCAACACAGTGTGACAAACACTAAATAGTCCGAGCACAATTGAAATCTGTTTGCTTCTCCCTCATCAGTAACACCAGTGATTGTTGGCCTGAACTCATGGCCCGGCCTCGGCTTTCAGCTGCTTAGGGGAATTATACAAAGGAAAATACAAATTAAATTAAATAAATGGCTGGTGCACACTGGTAGCTTTATATCGACCTTTATATAGTCAGACACAGCTACTTAAGAACAACTACTGAGGCAACATGATGTACAGTTCAGTTCTGAAACAGATAATGGATGAAACCACAGGACACTATAGTCATGAAGTCGCACATGTGCAAGTCTCAAGTCTTAACCTTCAAGTCTCAGGCAAGATCAACACAAGTCGAGTCCCTGCTATGAATATAGAAGATAGGCCACATTTAGAAAGAGTTTTATTTGTAACAGACACACTATATTACTCATAATCAACATCAACAAAATGAAAATAAATAAAGTTACAGAGCCTAAAATGTAAATAATACTGACATTAGTTCTACATTAAACGCAATGCTTTTCAAATATCCAGAAATTTACCAGCATTAGATTAATGCAACCAACTGACTCATAGTGGTGTTGGTATCGCTTGCCAGGTTTGTAGGCAAGGCCGCGAAATCAGACACCCAATGTTTTCCGTGTTTCAAAAACAAATTGCAACGGTAACTCCTCAATAGATGAGAAAATGTAGATATTTCACTTAAGTCTTGTAAGACTTTTACTTAAAAAAACTAAAAATAACAAAAGTAACACAATACTAACATAGTGACAGCACACAAGCTATTTAGAACTCGCAGTACTTTTACCGCTGACCTGCCATGTGTGCGTACAGTACAATGTGCTGTTAATTAGACCGCTATAATAATAACCAGACACACATCAGCGATGGGCCGTTTTTGTCTGTGAAATCAAGCAAATAAATCACAGTGAGTATGTGTCTCTCTGCTTGTCCCCTCTTCATTTGAGCAGCGTTTCCCCGAGTAGTGGATATGTGATTGGTGAATATCTCAACACTACCTGCAGACAT
Organism: Solea senegalensis; assembly: GCF_019176455.1. NCBI lineage: Eukaryota > Metazoa > Chordata > Actinopteri > Pleuronectiformes > Soleidae > Solea > Solea senegalensis. Next base: position 15,188,592 of record NC_058021.1, read on the forward strand.
AATGAAGTGTGTCTCTGCAGTAAAACAGAACAGCACTAAAGTGATGAGTTTAACCCAGCAGAAAGAGGGGCTGTAAACATGACAAATGCCTGCTATTGATTTCAGGTTTAATTACTCCATGCAGCACTGACAAAGCCCATCTGACGCTGTTGTGAAGTGTAAATGGAACAAATTACACTTCATTGCCCATAAGAAACTGATTGCGTCTGCATTTTGCATTGTTTACTTTGTCCTCACCGAACGACAAGCCGTGATCAAATCAGAAAAAAAAAAAGAAAAACAGATGCATGTATGAAACCAGATGTGTGTGGGTTTAAGCACACATTTATAAAATACCGCCCTAACATACCTCGTAATACCTTTACCTATCAAATTAAAGGTCCAGTCTATATAGTGACATCTAATGACGAAAGTGAAGATCTTACACTCACCTCGGTGTCAGGGAATTACAGTTTTACTACAGTTTTCCAGAAACTATGTCATTCTTCTTTGTTTGCGTCGTAAGTTTCTGCTTCAAAAACGCTAAACGCACACTCTGTTCAGGTTTCTGTAGAAACATGGTGGCGCAACATGGAGGCCTCTGTAAAGCAAGGCCCATGCTGACAGTGCATACAAATAGGCTTATTGTAAGGCTAACAAACCCTATGTTTTATTTTAAAGGGATTATACACTTATACTTATGGGTATTATATTCAATTTTGGTCAAAATAAAAAAACACACTTGACCTTAAAACGTCTCCATCAGGCTGTTTGTGATACTGACCTGTACGAGTTTGTGTTTTAGGGAGAAGGAGAGGCATTTCAGTGTCAGGTCAGTGTCTTTACAGGAAGTCTCATATCTGAGTGTCTGGCCATTCTGCTTCATGCACTGCAGCATCTGAATGTGCTCTCTGCTTATTATGTTATGCTAATGCAGACATTATGTGTTCTTTATATCCGTGCCAATGACTAAAGTGACCAATTTCTCCACAACTTCACACTCTGATCTCTGTATCCGGTGAGGAGCATTGTTGTTGTTTTTGTCATCTTATTTCATAGAGTGAAAAGACTAAACCCGTTTGTTTGCATGGCTAATTTTTATCCGGCTAATGGGAGTTGTCTATGAGGAAGACTTCTAATTCTTAAACTGTCTCACACCAACAACTTCTTTAAAGTTGCTGCACTTGGATGCATGGCGGCTTAAGCTCCATTGCCTTTTCTTGTTTTGAACTAATGCATTCTTGATCACCGTTTAATGAAACTATATACCACATGGCGATTTCACATTAGATAAGCCATGTGAAACCCCCATCAGCAAAGAGGCTCTGGCTGGGGCTGATAATCCTGCAGATGAAAACCTACAATAAACAGGGGCTTCTCTTACAAAAGGAGTGTTCCAACACATGCCATTTTGTGCACAGAATATTCACGCTTTCGAGAGAAAAAAGAGCCCATTTGTGACATTAATATCTATAAAAAAAAAATCCTGATTACATGCTTGTTTGATGTTGTGAAATGTATCCATATGTTGAAAATCGCAATTGATAATGTTGGCCCACAGGTAACAAAACAGGCAAAGCCTCTCATCGCGACACGCATCATCAAATTCGTCCAGACAAAAGACTATAACAACAGTGAGTTGTCATTTGTGGGAAAAGCACTTAAACAAGATGGCCATGGCTTGTAATTTTAATTGCACACAGCTCTTTTCTCTGCATCTTAAGAGAAGTATTGTGACAAGCAATGTGCTGACACTAATCCACAAACAAATAAACAATGAGATGTGTTTTACAGCTTGCCTCTGACTCCACATTATATCACACACAAAAACAGGCATGTATTCAACACAGGGTGTTACACCGAAACCACATTTTCCTACCTTGGTTTCTTCCATTTGCTTTTTTCTTGCTCTAACGTGAGCAGTGTGTGTCTGCATGGATCGCTGTGTTTGTCGTTGGCAGTTATTAATATCAGACTGCAAGGTGCTCATTATGAGAGCAGCTGATTTGTTTTGGAAATCCACAGCATCAAACGCACTTCTGCGAGGAGAAATCACACGTGTACAATGAGATTATGAGAAATACAATTCCCCATTGTTGCCCTATATGTGAGACATTTACGTCAGAAACACCCAGCCTTTTAGATTAAAATGTAATACTTTAAATCAATAAAATGCTAAAAGAAAAACAAAAAACATGTAGATATTCATGTTTGTTGTCATATTATTTTTTTTTAAAAAACTGTTAAATATTTACCAGTGACTCCATTTCATTTGCTCAATAAATAAAAAATCTTACTGAAGTTGTGCTATGATTTCTGGCATGCTTTCAACTATTTGTTCCATTTGTTCTGAAGCATCTTGGTATTCTTTGCTCCTCCTTATGAGGTCACTGATCCTCTCCTGGGTGTCGTCATATCTCTTTATAGTCGCAGCATGTAAATCCTGTTAACAAAGAGCAGCATTAATACTGTGAAAGGCTGCACTCCTGATAAATGTGAATGTGAATCGCTTGATGCAATAGAGTAAATGTGACGTACAGCGACTTGCTTCATGCGACCCTTACTTGTGCGGCTTTCAGGTGATCACGCCTGCGCTCTTTCTCCTCCTTGAGGTCGAGTAACGTGTTCCTGTGCTCGAGCTGGATCTTTTCCAAGATTTCTGTCTCTTTCCTGATTTTCTTAACAAACCAAAACAAGATCACACAGGCTAACAAACTATTTCACACATTATGGTTGGCTTTTCGTTTACAATCCTGTGTTATTACTATCATGCTTTATTGGTACCTCAATTTTCGTCTCTAGGGCTTCTGTTGCTGAAAGTGCGTCTTCCAAATCTTTCTGAAGTTTTTGTCTGGAGAGTTCTGAGCTTCTTTTCTGCCGTTTCATTTCCTCCTTAATGTCTGCACACTGACCCTGATGCAAAAAAAAAAACCCCAAAAAAATCATGGTAAAAGCAATTATGTTGGATTTAAAAATAAAGATGACAATGATGACACACATGCATGTAAACACCCTTTATGACACTGCTGTTTTTATTGATACTGAGCTTGTCTCCATGACAACACACTGTTGCCATAAACTTCTACAATCCACAGAAAATGAAAAAAAAAAAGAAAAAAGTTTGCAGCTTTCAATTGAAATCTATTTTAATCTGCAGTTCAGTTTTGCAGTGACTTTTTTTCCCCTTCCCTGTTCTCAGAGTGACGAATCTGAAACACCTCATGAATTCACCTTCAGCAGCTCGAGCACAGTTATGTGACCTGTCAGGTCTTTCTTCAGGTCTTCAATCTCTTTCTGTGGAGCAAAAAAAAAAAAAAAAAAAAGAGGCACCGTGTAACACCGGAGAAAGCAGCTCGTGTCTCACATTTTGTATTTTTAGAACATGTACAAACAGTATTCTGCCACTGACCCTGGCTCTCTGTTCCTCCAGGAAGGTGAGCTGCTCCTGCTGCTCCAGCTTAGCCTGAATGACACTGTGCTGGGCTACAATGCGGGTCACTTCCTCCTTGGCCTTTCCCCACTGCTCATCGCTGTCAATGATTTTCTGAAACATCTGCTTCGTCTCCGTGCACATCTGCGCCACTGCTTTCTCACTAACAATCACACAGTAAAGTGATGGTAAACAAACACGCGGCCTGCGACTGTACGTTTGTAGTAATATCTACCAACACAACATTTAAAGAATACTGCAATAGTGCACCTCTCAAAAATCTGCATCTTGTAGTGTTCAACTTTCTCTTCATACTCCAAGTTCTCCCTGCGGAGAGCTGCGGCAGCATTGCTTTTTGAATGGAGCTGCTCTTCTATGCAGGAAACCTCTGCTCCCCCATTAAGTTTCTGCGGATACCACAATGTTCAATAGACGCCACTGAGTGGACGCACTTCACTGTGAAAACACCTCACTGTGCCACGGATTGAAACATTATTAGCATGCACAACTCCACTGAGAGTCCCATCACAACCGTTGCAGTTGCACGCTCCGCTTTAACCAGTGAACTCTCAAGACACACGTGCGGCACTGTATGTTAAGCAGAAAGGCGGCAGCAACATTACAAAGAGACGTACAGTAACTGTGCTTCTGAGACTTTTTTTCATGCTACTGGGAACATACTTACAGATCTCTCGATATCTTCCTGCAGTGCAATTATTTTCTCTTTTAGTTTCTTATTCTTTTGGACCGTGTTCTCGATCTCAGGTTTCAGATGTACAATCTGTAGTGAAAGAGGGAGGAAACACGTTCATTTGACTGATTTTTTGACTGACACAGCTGGGAGACAACTTTAAGGAAGGAATATAGAAAATATGAGTGACCCGCTCTTTTTCAGTTCTCTCAAGCTCCATCATCTCTGGGATATGTTGCGTTACGGCTGCACACTTTTCCTGTGCGAGAGCGACGGTCTTCTCAGCAGTCGCTATTTCACCACATACACCTTCCTCAAGCATCTTCAACTGGTTTAAGTCTTCCCTGGAAAGAAGAACGTTTAGATATTCATTCGTTAGGTGAATGTTAAGAATTACACGATATATGACCTCACAACCCACATGGTACACGATATATAAACATTCATTTATGAGAATTTACCTTTACGACCTGATCAAAACAGCAATGTTAAAACAATTCCAAATCCATTATTTATGGAAATCAGGACACCTACATCTTTTTGTATAGGCAGTTTAACAAATGGTTGGGTTGCTATGGATACATGCAGTATATACTTTGGCTTGTGCACTGATACAGAACACTGATTAAACTGTCCTGGGTTGGTTTTTTTTTTTGATATTAGCAGACACCTGCCAACCAAACAGAAACAAGTTGTTCTCTGTGGCCGTGACATACATTTAAATACAACAAACCCCTGTGATAACAATTGATGAAATGTTCAGTGACTGCGCTATGAGTTTGTCAGGATAAATACGTTTGTTAATTAGCACAAAAAAGATGTTTCCGAAATGTCACCGCACATAAACTGGACAGAGGTCAGTATACACGGTGTATTGTTAAGGTTTAGCCGCAGTTGCCAGTTGCAGCGGAGTGTGTTTCATGATACTTATCGTTCAAAGTCGAGACATGTTGAGTTTGAACATTCTGGGGTAATGAAAATGACTGTATACTTATGTAACAGTGGAAATGATTATGTTGTGTACTATGTGGACATGTGGAACTTTAGTTTTCAGTTGCATGTTTCCCTGTTGTCCATTTTGTGGGTGCTCCTGTGTATAATAAAGCTGTGTGTCATGTGTTACCTCCTCCCTTGCTGCTGTGATATGCCATGGAACTTACATTATATATTGTACGATCCTTATTTTTATGTATACATATACATATATATATACATATGCATATAGTGTATACAGTAGATGCATTTTGTCTGACATTGGTAGTGATTTTAATTGATGAAAGCTATTCAGACATTTGATGAAAGATGTCTCCTGTCTACTCAGCTGTACTACTTTGATAGTAAACCTGCTTTAAAGGTATTTTGGGTTTTCTTCTCACTACAGTTAGGACACATACTCACAGTCTGTCAGACAGCTGATTCTTCATCACCATCAGTGCATGGTCCAATGATATTTTTTCATTGTTGGCGTCCTCTTCCATCTTTTTTAACTCCTTCTGGACCACGAGGAGATCACTTTGTGTTTCGGAGTAAACTTTGTCAGCCTTAACAAGGAAGGAAGGGGGTCATATCGGCTTATTTTTGAGGATTCACACTTGAATGTTAAAGCCATTGACTTGATCTAATGCCATTAAAGAACATCTAACAGGCTGGTTCTCCGATGAGCAAGCATGAAGTTGACCCGTTGTCCGCCACTTCCACGGTATTTGCATGACAACATTAAGCTCAGATTACAGCCAAAGATCATTAAATTTTGACAAATGTTGTGAAAAATTCGATAAATTTTAAGTGGAAAATCAAAATTAAATGTCAAGGAGTTATTAAATTAGTTAGGATTCACTGTCTGGGAAGAATGGACGTCTGTGCCAAATTTAATGGCAGAGGCAGTCGGTTGTTAAATAAATATTAAATATCTATTCAAAGTGTTGAATAGAGTAGACAGTTGACATGACATGGATACATTGCTAGTGCCATTGCACTTGTTGATAAAAAGTTATAAAGGAGCAAGTGAGAAACTAGTTGAATGAAACTACACTAGAATAGTCCAATTTCAAAAAAAAAAAAAAATTATATTATATTAACCTTGTTTGGCATGACTAAAGATTACAATCCTGTACCACCAAATTCCAAAATAAACTCTAAAACTGACGTGTTACCAACTAAAAAAAAAGCAAAGAGAATGAGTCCGATTGGAAGTTACCTCAGCTTGTGCAGTGTTGATTTCATTTATGAGGTTCTTCTGGAGGTCCAGGTTTTCTTTCGCCATGGAAATTTGTTTTTTGGCAAAGTTGATGTCCTCGTGTAAACGCCGGTTCGACATCTCCGTCTCTGATAGTTTCCCTTGGACCTGGTGAAGTTTTCCCTTTTCCAGTTTCAGCTTCAACTTCAGTTCAGCGACATCTCTCGTGCAAGACTCTCGTGCTAGAAAAAATAGTGTGCAAAAAGTTTGTACTAGTCGTGGGGGGAAATAATTCACAAGAAACAGACCACCTTATAGTCCCTGACCTTTTTGGACAACAGAAGAATGCTCTTGCTGCTTCCACAGTGAAATACTGCCAACTTTCTTCTCCAAGAATGTTTTTCTCCTCTTCTCTCTGTGGAGGGCTTCTTCTGCGTTCTGACGATCAGCCTCCAGACGCTCGATCAGACACATAACCTCTCCAAGGACGTCATTTATTTTCTTCAATAGTGGCGATAATGTTGTACTTCCTAGAGGACGGAAAACTTACCAAGATTGGCAAACGGTATTTCAGTTTAATAAATAAACTGTCCTATAATAAAACAACCATCTACAAAGGAAAGGTTAAGAAAGTCCTCATCCATGGAATGTTATTTGCAAATCTATCGCGTACAATACGTGAGAGTAACCAGGACTCTATTATTGTCACAGTTACCGCTACAAGAAATGAAACATTATCCAAAACCAGAGTTTTTCTACTTAATGTGCTGCTCTATTATCTGCATGAGCATTAGGGCCAGTGTTTGCTTTTCTATGGTAGAACGATAATTGAGAGAAAATCATTTGGAAATGACGGAAAAACATTATTTATGTACCTCGCGCACTAATTGCAAAGCCTTCGACAAACAACTCTGTAGTCATCACTGCCTCAGTGTCTGAGTCCCTGGGCTGTAATCTGTTAAAAAAAGCATTTGAACTTGTGTCACGTCATTTTTTGCTGTTAACAAATTACAGGAAATTTAAAAAAAAAAGAAGAAGATATATTTCACCTTGAAGTTTTGCTGTATTGCTGCTTCTCCTGGTCCATGTGTGGTTGATATTTCCCACACTAGATCAAAACAAAAGTGTGTGTGTGTGTGAGGGGGGGGCATTTTATGGTTGATTTTTGCTCTTATGAGGATGTTAATGCTCGATCACATCTGGTATCGCTTTACCTGTTGACACCAATTTTCCACAGCCATCTTAAGCTCGTGCATATGGTGAATAGCATTGTTGACATATGGCGAGGGACTGTTGAGCAAAGCACACGTGCGACGTCGACCAGAGCAAACGACTCCGAGATCTGCTTGATCTGGAGGAACAGAAACAAAACTCAGGAAACAATTGCTTTTCAGGGAGGAAATTAGAAGACAGCACTCCAGTTTGCCGTATGGCACAATTCTTCTGAAATATATTATTAAAGAGAAAAAAAAAACACACACACACACACACTCTCACAAATTACCATCAATGGAATAACATAAACCTGGATTTTCTTGGAGCAAATAATCCACCTACTTCATTAACTTTACGGTGAAAAGTAATAAAAAAAATACATTCTTTGTTTCTTTCTTTCCCTTCTCTTAGATTCACTTTGCATAGGCTGTAATACGTTGGAAGCATCAGTGAAAGAGCAGGGAACGACAAAATTTGAGCATCTCAAGACAAACCCAAGGGCACATTTCTTGGTGGTGAAAGGACGCCATCTGGCTGCAAAAAAGGGAAAACATACAGCAGTGGTGCAGTCGAATCTACAGGATACACACATGACTATAGGACTGGTACCTTTATTTGGTAAACCTAAAATGTTCACTATACTGTATTTTGTTTTCATTTATTCTTAGAATTGGTGATAGAGCCACAGAGAGTCGAATGCACACACAGGATAACAGAGCATCAGGTTTTGTTTGATCATTTTTTACTACAAACAACACTGTAGACTTTATAACATTATACATTCCCACTCTTCCATCGTACACTGAAAGCTGCTGTGTAATAGGTAAGCTGGTGTTATGATTTTGACACTGCAAGGTCTATGGGAAAACCGGTGAGAGAGAGAGAGAGCGAGAGAGAGATGTTCACAGAAAACAGTACATTTCATTGCTTTTATTACTACTACTACTTTATTTTGAGGGTTTACTGTTTTGCCGGAGTTGTAGAATACACTGCTAAAGGCTGTGGCTGCTAGTTTACATAGCACAAAATTCACTTTGCCAAATGCAAACAAATGCAAAGTATTATGTGCACTTATTAACAATGACAAAATTGTAAAGTGGTCATTATTTTTATTTCAAATGATCACGCCTTGGCCAATAGGTAGGTGACCTGCGCTGTTATCTTGTCATGATAACGATTGACATGTTTAAAGACAACATATTTTTGAGTCTTTATCACAGACAAGAAAGAAATGAGAGCTTAAATAAAGGTCCCTGAACAGCAGAGTCTTGGAGAGCTCTGACACCATGTTGGACAGGGACTAAAATCTCCTCATCTTCATCTCCCACCTGGATAAACAGATTAGCGTTTATGAGGAGCATCCATTGGTTCCCTTGCACTGCTCTCCTTGAGTCTGCAAACCACATCGGGGGGAAAAAAATTGGCTTTTCATGCCAAGACAGTGACATTTGTTGTGGTCTGGCAGCATTTACTGGGCAGCGTTACATGTGTGGGTAGTTGATTAGGCTCCTTCAGTATAGTTTTCTGTCAACTGTGCATGGCAAGTCAATAGAACACTGGAGTGACTTGGGTTGCACCGAATAATTATATTTCATAATCAATTAATATGTCAATTATTTACTATTACTACTTGTTTGGTTCATCAAATGTCAGAAAATGTTTGATCCGTGTTTACCAAACCTGGAAATGATGATGCTCTCAAATGTCTTTGTTTTGTCCTCAAACCAAACGGATTCAGTTTGAATGAATTCTTTGCTATATGGAGCAAAGAATCCAGAAAATATCCACATTTAAGAAGCTGAAAAATCTGAGAGAAACTTATTATCGATAAAAATGTAATTCGATAATAATAATTGTTGCAGCCCTAGTCGTGACCCATTTGTCATTCAGAAAACAACATAGTGGCAGCTGTTTTGTTTGTTCTGACGTGTGAGAAAAATGATTGTCCACTAATTCCAAATCAAAAAATTGGTATCGGTCAGCATTGGTATCAGATATTGGTCAAAATCACTGGATCGGATATCGGACAGATAAAAATGTAAAAACCGATGCAATCCAGAAATCATACTTAATAAAAAATCAGCAAAACCATTTTAGTTGTTTATGACAATATTTTTTACACAGTTACAGAACTATGTCGTTGAAATGACTCAATGATGCATAGCTATTGTTAACAGCGTCATAGTGCATAAATGGTCTAAAATCACCGCATCGGCCTGATATCGGTATCGGTAGACAGTCGAGGTATCAGACACAAAAAAGTGGTATCGTCCCATCCCTAGTAACAATTATATTTGATTCACAAAAACAGAAACTGTTCGCCTCTCTTCTCAATCAGCGACAAAACATGCTCATCAACTCACTGAGCTAATAAGACAAATATGCACGCTGATCAGTCAGGGAAGGGTAATTTAAAAACACTATGTTTGGATCTAGTTAAAGCTTTCCCAGCTGATTTGACAGACACCACCATTATTCTCCATTAATTAGAAGAATGGCCCGTGCGTGAGCTGACTCAGACCAGCACGAGAGCAGAGTGAGGAGAAAGAAAAACTACAGGGACAAACCGGGAATAAAGGCCATCTGTTGCAGTGCAGTTGGAATGAATAACACCGCAGTGAAAGACCCAGGTGGAGGAACAAAGTTGGAGAAACAAAGTGTAAGGCAATACACCAGTGGCGGGCTGAATTAGCTCTATATAATGGCTGGGTGTATTGTAGCCACAGAGCAGGCCCATGTGAGTGTGAGGGCCAATCATCTCCCATTTATCCAGTGACATTAGAGATTAGAGTTACACGTCCTCTAATGCCATTCAGTATCATCGGCAGCAGTATAGTCCACTGTTTTTTTCATCATTTTTTTATTAACGAATGCATAAAACAACAACAACAACAAACCTTGAGCCGACAAACGGGGTCCTTATTCTGTTAGAATGTTTACAGATTCACAGATTTGACTGGAGACTTTAAAATAGCTCAAATGAATAAATCATCACCTGAACTTATGCAAGACACTCACCTGTTTGAAAGGAGACAAAGTCGCAATGGCGTGAGAGGACTTTGCACGTTTAACTAAATAAATACATAAATACAATTGTGGACAAAACAGCAGGGACACAGTGAGTTTATGTTTTGAATTATTTCCCTTATGGAAACAATTGGAACACTTATCATAGTTTCTTGCCTAAAGCTATGGTCTTAATCTCCTTATTTCATTTCATTTATTTAATTCCTTTATTCACTCATAGTTGCTCGTGCATGACATTTTGTGTGGTTCAAGGAGGTGCATAAATAACATTTTAATCAGCTTCATCGCCACTACCATCACCATTAATAATAGTAATAACAATAATAATCATCATAATGATGCTTTTCATAGGTTCGTTCAGTTTGTTTGTTTTAAATATCACATGACTTAAACTGGATTCTCTCTCAGAGTCAGATGTGACAGCTGAAGTAAATTTTATCAACGAAAGTTAGTTATTAAATATGTTTAAAAAACAACAACAAACAAACAAAAAAAAATATATGAACTAACTAGTTCCATTTCTCACCTTGTTGACTCGGTCGTCCCTCCCTCGACGGATATCTGAGAGGTTCCACGTCGGGCATCGCTGCAGCTTTGCTGTTATTAATGATACAACCATCGACGGGGGGTCGTTGCCATGGCAGAAAGTGAAAGCACAGAAGAAGAAGAAGAAGAAGAAAATGGCTGTCTGTCAACTTACTTTTCCTCCTGCCATCTAACCGTCTGCCACCGTGAAACTATAGTTGTTAGTTGTTAACACCGCAGCAGCAGCTTATCCTGTGACAAAAAGTTGCCTTTTGTCAAAGTTCCCTTTCACATGAATCAGCTGAAGTTTCTGTCAATCTTATGTGCTGGTTGCTAGGAAACAGTGGGCTGCGCTCCGAGAGAGTGAGGCGCGTTCAAGAGCAACATTGAATGTTGGTGCTTTGTGTTGTAGTGGCTCAGTGAGGTGAGTCCTAGTCGTTTAATAAGACGATATGTACATTTGGAATAGAATAGAATAGAATAGAATGGAATGGAATTGAATGACAGTGGTGGTGTAACCAACATTATTGATACCACACAATCAAAACCAGATTCAAATAATACTTAAAGGTGCAGTATGTAAGAATCGTCCACATGTAGTGTTTTTTTTGCAGATTGCAACAAAAAGAGGAACAAATCAGGGAACTATGGATGGCCTTCACATAACAGGAAGGATACAGTTATTCATCATTTGCATATCATACGTCCACTTCAAAATGCTGTTTTTCCAATTGAGCTTTCTGTACAAACAGTGTGCGAAGAAGGCTTGACATTCAAAGTGCAGGAGTTGAGGTCACAGTAATAATTTAAAAACACAGGCTAATAAGAGTCTAATTAGATCAGGTCAGACATTGGCAGATCAGTCTGGAGAGTGTCCCATGCAGAGGGAGCAGCAAAGCTGAACACTCCCCATTTCAGTTCTAACACGAGGAACAGATAGATGAGAACGTCAAACGAGCGAAGGCCATAGTGGCTTTTGGTTCTTTGAAAAAGAGACTCACCATTCAGATTTAATGTAAAGTTCACCGCTGCATCATACACACACATGCCACCGTAGTGAAAGATGTTGGAACATTCATAATGGTTCTGCAGTTCAGGTGTCTCTGCGTGACAGTGAGCTAGCATGCACAATATACCAGGAACATGAAACTGGAGCAGCAAAATGGAATTCAGCCATCATTCATTTCCCCCACTGCAACGTGATAAAACCTCTACTGTGGGAAAAAAAAGACCTGTACGATCATCAAATGTATTGTAGCATCATCGTTTTCATGTGAAAATCTCAAAGACGTCAGTTTTCATGAGCTGAAAGAAAAGGGAAAACAGTCATTTCCTCAGCTTTGTGATAATGTGTGGTACAGCTAATCCAAGGGGGGTTAAGTTTATTTAGCTAAAGAATAAGGAGAATCCTCTTAGCCCAAAAGGAACAATTCACTAGGACAGTGCTCCCCTTGGAAATATGGTGGTAGCATAACAAATCAAAAAGGGAAATATCCAAGTAAAAAAAAGAAAATTGACTATGAAAATATGCTAAGTATTTTTCATAACATTGTCTCACCTCCTGCATTCTGAGTTGCAGCTGCTAAGAGGAGGGATTTGGGGATTTACTGCCAACATCCTGGAGAACAGTACGAGTTTAAGAACTGGTCACTTGATGAATGAATTCTGATTCTACTGTTGAGGTTGCAGATTTTGCAGCCGACATTTTGGAACAGCGCGCAAATAGCGTGTTGGGTACGCGTGGACAGCGCACAAGCAAACTGAATCTCCATCCCACCGGTAGGTGGAGTATAAGCCCCGGTCACCAAGCAGAAAAACCATTTCGACAACAGAAAAGTAGTTGCCAAGGATAGTCATCCTAGCCCTGACCTGGCGACCCTCGAACTGGCTGACCCCCCGACTCCTCTTTCACTCCTCGCCTTTCAGCTGATGAGAACTGCTTGAACTAGACGTGTCCGAGGGAGCTATAGCATCGTTCTCTTCTTCTTTGGGCGCACGAGAGAGACACGTGTCTCACCTGCTGTGTCCACACTGACGCTGCACACATGAGCATGAAGTCCCGGGGTAATATGTTTATATCTGGTTGTCTGGGCCAGTCTGCTCGGCCGTGGGCCCTGCACTCGCTGTAATCGAGTTAAACTACACTTGAATGCAGATTACACATTGTAGTCAAGGACTGTATAATGTTTAGCTTGTTTATTTAATCAAATTTTTATTTTTATAAATTATTTTAGATGATTGCTATCGTCTTCTCGATGTGAGACTGGTGGGGCGGCGCCCTATGGACAGGCCGCCACTGGCGATATATACGATGCACACTCCGGCGCACGGAAGTATACCACAGGCTTTATAACGACATCACTCTCTACACTTTTCCACTATCTCAGTCTGTCTGTAGTATCATTCTTCTTTTTATGCGCTGAGTTTCCACTTCAACATGAAACACGCTTGTGGCACAAGATGGCAGCTTCAGTAAAGCAAGGCCCTCACCTACAGTACATATAAAAGTCATACTAAAACCAAAAAGGGTAGTGGGTTTTTTTTCAATTTCCACTGATAAACCCTGTTAAATGTTTGACACTTTCCCTTTAAATTGTTTTATGGGGGACAAATATTTTGAATTTCATGAAATGAAAACCCTTAAAAAATGCACGGCTTTGTTTTCCATCCACACAATTAGCTGAAATATGACATGATTTTAATGACATGACGTCATAATCGCAACATACACAACAGCTTCACAACAGGAAATGACTGCGTTTATTGCATCGATCCATTTGCATGAGCCATACGCATCTGCGTATTATTCTCCCCACTAGTTTATTTATTTATTATTGTTTGTTTGCATCGAGCACTTTGCAGCCGGAGCACACTGACTGACGCAAGTGAAGAGATCCCGCATTACGTCATCGCAAAAGGCCACACACTGGAGGTAAAGCAGCGGCTGCGTGTGTGTGTGTGTGTGTGTGTGTGTGTTTGAGCTCAGCCAGTGCGCCGCCGCCGCCGCTGCCCGGAAAATTTCCACAACACGAGCTTCCTGCAGGAGAACGAGCGGCTCAGGAGCGGCCAGCAGCCTTCGTGCAACGATGCCGCTGCAGCCCACACCAAAGAAGAAGTAGCACCGCAGGACACGGTCCACCGACCCCGGCAGTCCGATTCCTGAAGGGGGAGAGAACAGTGATGTTGCATGACAACATGCCTCGATACAAATTCTGGTAAGTCTCATGCAAGTGCGCCGCAGCTGCAGCTGTGTGGAGCCGCTGCTGCTGCTGCTGCTGCTGCTGCTACAGCGGCTGCTGAGCTGAACAGGAGCGACCTCGGGTTGAAATGAGTTTACTTATCAAGTTTTGACGATGAAAACGAGGGTTGAAACACGGAGAAGATGCAGCACAGTCGCATGTATGGAGACTGATTACTTGTGTAACAGTGGGACCTTTGTTTCTGGTCCATACAGGTGTCAGTCAGTGACAGGTGATGCTTCACTATAAGGAGCCTGTTGCCTGTCATTTCTTTTACCTTTGGTCAATGTTGTGTTGGAATTTTGCTGTTTGTATTGTCCACAAGAGACAAACATGACACCGCTATCGATCTATTTTTTGAGCTCCTGATTTAAATGCAATCACGTCCCACGTGAAATGTAAATATACTGCATTTCCACCTATTCTGTTTGTTATGCTTCAATATTCAAATACACGAGAAAGCACTCAGAGAGGGCAAACCTACGTCTGCCAGTTTCCCACAGTGTCAAATATACCCCTGAATCTGGGCCGTATCTGGATCATGACCAAAATCTAATACTTTTATTCCTTGGGCCGCGACCTACATCTCCTGGAAATGTCATCCGAGTCTGTGCTTTTCTGTTTGGAGTTATGTTGCCCACAAACAGACAGACGTGGCCAGGAACATGACCTCCTCAGCAGAGGTAATAACAGTGTCACGGAGAGAAGGACAGTGCCGACAACTGCAAATTTGTAGGTGCAGAGTTTTTGGCCTTTTTGTAGCTGAAACCATGGCGATCATCAGCAGGCGACAGAGAGCACATGGCCCTGCAGACAGCAGGCATCACTGACTGGTACCACACGGGGAAGACAAAACTGTCTCATGACCTCCACAGGAAAAACACAGCAGCTGACTTACTTTAAGTCAATTGGTGCAGCTTTCTTTCTTTTTCATTCCTGTCACTGACTGGGATTGGAATATTTGGATGCCGGAGTTGTTTATAGTCTTATGATGTAAAAATAACTCTGGCCCAATCAGTGGCAACAGCTGCGATGAACTGTACGCAGCCAAACACAGATTTCTCTGTAACTCAAGCAAGTGCTTGTGTTTGGACATGTTGTGTGACAATCTGTTCCGTGTACATGTGGGAGGATGTACATTAACGGTGTTGCAGCGACAGGAATAGACTCACAACATAAATAACTGACTAATAAGGCAATTTTTTTCATCGCTGGCCTGTGATGCCGTGGAAGTGAAGCCCCAAAGACAGAGTGAGTCATAACTGTGAGACTCATATTTTGGATTTGGCCGGTCCTTGCCTGACCAGCTATGACTGCCTGACTGTGATGTTGATTGTAAATGAGGATTTGCTCTTTTTTTTTAGAGGGGAAGTTATTTATTTAATGTTGCCAATGTGACAGTGCCACAGAGAGGGAAAGAGTTATGCGTGCTGGGCACATGCCAGGACTGAGGTTTGGGGTCTGCAACTGGAGAGCCGGCAAAGCTGTGCAAGAATGTAGAGCCTTCTCATTTGTAGTTAAAGATAGAGGCAGTGCAGGCTGTATCCTCGCTGATAGTTTCTAATTTCAGATATCGTCAGTCGGGGCCGTGCTTTTAGACCACTTTTGTTTTAATGATTCCTTGTCAGTCAGGAGCTGCGGACAATTGTGTCTAGGAGGAGAATCAACTCAGCTCAGGAAAGGGAAAGCAGCTCAACCATGGTGCTTTATGAAAGGTAGAGTATGTCGATCGTCTTGTTTCCTACTCCAGCGTTGAATCTCTGTATGGTCAGCTGGTTTAATGTCTGCAATGGGTTGTATTAAGGTCACATAGCTGGAAGTCAGGAGGTGGTTGCTTGTGCCGTGGAAAAGGATATTGATGTTAATCTGTGAAAGAGCATGTATTTGTACACCTTTTCATTCATTCAGTGTGGAAGTGATGAATGGCCTCGCATATCCATTACTTCCAGGATGACAGTGGACTCCCCGCCGCGGACATTGCTTTGTTTACATCCAACACTGCTGTTTACTGTTGTAGATTAATGTGTCGTTTCCACAACTGATGAAACAACAAAGTCATTATTTGTGTTTTTGCACACTTTTTGTCCGTTGCATTACACTATTCTCGTGGATCTTCTGCTGGGTCAGGACAACGCACCATCATATTTACATATTAACATTTTTTCCTCTTAATCTCATTTTCTGCTTAAAGGTACAGTGTTTATAATGTAGGTAACATTGCATATTGTAGCTGAATATCACAGCTCTCGCTCCCTTATCAAGCATCAAAATAAAACTGCAAAAAATGGTGCTCCTTATATAAATATAAAAAGGCTGATTCTGGGCGAATGAAAATAATAATTCACACAATCAGGTGCTCAGGTGCGCACTTATTTAAGTACAATTGCTTTATCTTCAATTTAAATTAATATAATTTCACCTCCACTTCACACTTTAAACTGGATTCCATCGAGTGGCATAACTGACTGCTCGCATTGACTGAAATCAGAGGAAGGATAGCAAAGGGAAAGAAATCATGCTGTTGTTTGCTTTTTAACACCAGGCTAATTTTAATTTCCGCACCACAGGCAACGGCAGCGTAATATCCAGGTCTACCAATTACTGTCAGAGTAATTTGAAATAACATGCCTGAACGATTGTCTCGCAGAAAAAGTGCTTTTCGAGCCACTCGCCCAGGAAGTGCCACTGAGTTCTCAACTATCATCCCACTGAGCGTTATCTCACAAGATATTAACTAGTGCACAAAACTTTCCTCTACAAACTTTGCTTGTCTGCAGTGGGAGGGGTTATGTGTCTGTGTGTGTGTGTGTTGGGGTGGGTGGTTTACCGCTATGTTTTTACGAATGGAGTGGCTGGGATCTTTGCTGCCATGGCAACCAACCACATGACTAGGTGTATTAGATTGCCTCGGACATTGTGCAGTGAGGCGTGGTGTGAGCATTCTATGCTGCTTTAGCCCTTTGAAAGTCTTGTCCTTTGCTTACTTAAGTACCCGCCCCCCCACAGCCAAAGTAACCTGTCATGTGGAATGGTCCAATCATTTCTCATTGGGCACAATGAGTTGCGGTGCCCCTGTTTTTCCACCTTAATGCTTTGGGAAGCCTGTATTTGAGTCAGTCTGGTCATTTTACCTCCTCCTTCAAATAGTGATTGTCCAATGATAGTTGACAAGGTGAAGTAGGCCTATCAGATTTTTGATTCACAAAGTTCCTTTGTTTAGCCTCAAGAGTAAACATTTAAGAAACACTATTGTTGTCCGTTTACCTGGTTTACAGCTTCAGTGTAGAAGGATTAGTGACATCTCATGGTGAGATCCTCTGCTTTCCTCTCCTCATTTGTCCTTTCAGGCTACTGTAGAAACATGGCAGCACAAGCACAAGGCCTCTGTAATGTAGTGCCTTTGCCTATTTGCACAAATAAAAGGCTTATTGTAAGAGCCACAAAAATCTAGTTATTTTTTATTTTAAAGTGACTTTTACAGACATACTTGCTTACAATTTTCACTGGTTGCCAGGAACTGTCATTTATAGTCGCCTGATCTGGTGCAGCCTGTGACCGATGTACTGTATATGAGGATAATTTGTTTATGTGCGATTATTCACTTTTTTCCCCCTGTATGTTTTATTGAATATAACCAGAATCCCCAAGCTGTGACGGTCCAAAAGGTGCCCCCAATGGCCCTCTTTGCCCAGGGCCCCCCAGAGACCCTAGAAACTGCTCTGAACATATGAGTAGAAATGATAGACAAAATTGCTTAGCTTAAATGTACACAAATAAAACAACAACACAGTTTTGACTGAGCAGCATTTGTCAAGATTCTGACAATAAAAATATGTAAACTGCTGAACATTTGAAAATGGTAAAAATCTACCAGATTAGTCGTAGTCAGGATACTAATAGTCATTTTCATAGTAATAATGTGTAATTTAACAAGAAATATCACAGTAGAAGTGGCATTGTGCCCAGTCAGTCAGTCAGTCATCATCTAACCGCTTTATCCTCCACCAGAGGGTCGTGGGGGGTGTTGTGCCAATCTCAGCTACATCGGGCGATAGGCGGGGTACACCCTGGACAGTTCGCCAGTCCATCGCAGGGCCACACACACAGCTAGAGACAAACAACCATTCACTCTCACACTCACTCCTACGGTCAATTTAGAGTGTCCAATGGACATAATATTGTGACAGTGTGTCTACTATGTTATCTGAGCTGTACTACATTCAGTGTCCTAAAATAATAGCACTTCAGTTTTAGTAGTCATAATAAACAGAATGTGGCACAAGTTCAATAGGAAGCACATTTTCAGTGGTAGAACAATATTAAGCCTAAATTGAAACAAATTCGGGATACATGGACTCTGACATTGCTTTCCCCTCTTCCTGACCAGAATGATTGAAGATTCCAGACGGTGAAGTGACAACATGGCAGATAGAAGGCAACTGTTTGTCGAGATGAGTAAGTGCTCCCGGACACAGCTCGGTGTGATTTATGCAGGCCTGTTTTACACGCTGACCATAAAAATGGCAAATTACTCTCTGCAACTTTCATGTAACACATTTTCCTTTCTTCACTAGTTTCAACCAGAATGATTTTTAACACTGGCCACTTTCACTATTTACACAAAATGAAAATGCGCTTTTATGTTTGTTTCTTTTGTTTTTGTTTTTGTTTTTAAAATTTTAAGTGTTTAAGTGTTTGTTGATCTCTTTTACAGCAGCTGTCTTGGCCTGAAATATGTAAACTCAAGTGCTACTTACTACATTAATGGAGATTCTGTTCTATTGAATCCTAATTAAAAAATGCTTGTGTTTATCTAATTCTTAATGTCTAAATGGCTGCTATGAAAAAGTTTTTATTTTTTTATTTTATTTAAGTCGTTTCATTATCAAAGTATCCCTGTCTGTTTTTAATTTAAATTTCCATGATACCCAGTGTTTGTTTTTAGCCCTGCTCTCTGCAGATCTTAAATATATTTTGTGTTTACGTTGGACAAGTGGTTTCTCATGGCTGTAGAACTAGAAAAATAAATTTGCTGTGTGTTCCTTGTATTAAATTGACATTGGCGTTCCAAAATTGGACAGGCACACACTTTTCAAGCTTTCCTCTTAGTATAAATGGTGAAGTGTGGTTGATAGATTTTATAATATGACACTTAGTATTGCATAATGTTTATTTTTTTTTTTTAAATATTGAATAGTCTTGGCCTTCACACAACAAAGCAGACTACATGTTTTCAGATTCAGAGTTGCTATATCTGACCTTATGTAATGATACATTCTTTCTCAGGGGCTCAGGATTTGGATTCCATACGATTATCAACATACAGAACAGCCTGCAAACTCAGATTTGTGCAGAAGAAATGCAATCGTGAGTACGGCACTAAGTATGTCTGAGTGAGTGCACCTCATTTGTTTGTCCCATTAAAAATGCCGATATCCCATTTCCCCGTTTGCTCTCCAGTGCATCTGGTTGATATCTGGAATGTCATTGAGGCTTTTCGAGAGAATGGGCTCAACACCATGGACCTCAATGCGGAGCTCTCTGTGGCTCGTCTGGAGATGGTGCTGTCCACTATATTTCACCAGCTGAATAAACGCATGCCCACCACCCACCAGATCAATGTGGAGCAGTCCATCAGCCTGCTGCTGAACTTCCTGCTGGCGGCCTATGACCCGTGAGCAGCCAATCACATGATAGTCTGTGTACTTAGACGTCTGAGCTTTTGACTCGAGCTAACATAGTGTTCAGTTGGACGTTAGAGTGTTCGAAAACGTGAAGTGACGATACAGATTGCTCGTGTTTAAAATTAATAATACTGTCACAACCTGCTGGTGTAGAGTGAATATTTTGTGAGGGTAAGAGTGAAGTTAAACACCTTTGAATATCACTTCAAGTTTGCGCTTTGAAGGAATACTTCACCGTTTGCATTTAGCTTTGTATTACTAGCATAGGGGTAATATTTTTGAAAAATTGTGCTTCCTAACCTCAGTTTCCCCTGAGATGAGAAATATCTTCATTCTTTTCTTTGTTTCGTGCCCACCAGTGACACTTGGTCCTGTTAGCTCAACTGTTAGCGACGGGACCTCATTCCCAGAATGTTGCCATCTTTGCTAACAGTTACGCTAACAGGCCAAGTGTCACGCTAACAATATCAAACTGAGATTGGGAAGCACAATCTTTCACAAATACTACCCCTGTTCTAGTAATACAAAGCTAAATGCAAATTGGTGAAGTATTCCTTTAAGCGTGTGTCTTTCACAAAAAACTGTTGTATTCATTGCATTGTTGTAACAGCATTACACAAGGCCTTTACAGCTAAATGGCCATGATGTAAAGTGTTTTTCCTCCTTTTAGGGAGGGCCATGGCAAGATATCTGTCTTCGTTGTGAAGATGGCACTAGCAACCATCTGTGGTGGGAAAATGCTGGACAAATTAAGATGTAAGCACACACGACAAATCCCTTTATTTTTGTTTTAATTGTGAAGAATGAAATTAAAGTCAACCCTTTGCCATGCAATAAATCAGCTAATTCACTTTGTAAAGTTCACACAGTCCCTATTTTAAGTAATGTATTACTATTTATTATACAAGCGTATTGTTATATCTTTTGTATATGTTTACTCTAAACCTATTGCTCATAAAAAGCAGCAGTACTGGCCCGTTAATGGAGAATTCATTATTCATCGTCTGATGGATGCAATTTATTACATAATCTACTAAATCTGTGGGTGCCGTAACAATAGTTCATGTAAGGAAAAGGGAGAGCCGTGTGGATGGTGTATTATACTGTCTGATTTGAATAACTGCTTTACTTTGATTTGTTTTCCCAAATAAGTGGGATAATTGCATTGTGTAACGCATAATTAGCCGACTGTGGTGGCAATTAGTTTGATTCATTTGTATAATCTCTCCCTGCGTTTGTTTGCAGATATTTTTTCACAGATATCAGATTCTGCTGGAATAATGGCATACGCACAGTTTGACCAATTTCTGAGGGAGGTTCTCAAATTACCGATGGCGGTTTTTGAGGGGCCTTCATTTGGTTACACAGAACAAGCAGCGAGAACCTGCTTTGCACAGCAGGTGAGGGCTCTTTAACCGCAGCGCATGATCTGAACTGGATTCTGTGATTGTCTTAGCATTTAGCAGTGTGTGAGTGAATCTCCCCCTGTGCTGAACGTCAACAGAAAAAGGTCTCGCTCAACACATTCCTCGATACGTTGATGTCAGACCCGCCCCCTCAGTGTCTGGTTTGGTTGCCGCTCATGCATCGGCTCGCCAACGTGGAGAACGGTGAGAAGGCACACAGAATATTTATGAACGGGAAAAGGCAGCAGGTCTGGGAGGATGTAAAGTTCAGCTTTGCATCATAATCTGCAGTCACCACAATCTTGTCAAGCAGACACCCACCACAAAACACACACACACACACACCTCCAGTAAATAGGAACCTTACACCTTGTGCATGAGAGTGTGTTTGTGCTTGTTTGTGATGCACTCATCATCTCGAACCACCTCCATGATAGCAGAAGGGACAGTGTGACCTATTCGGTTTGATGCTGCCCTGGGTTGATTGGTGTGTATTTGTTTAAAATCAAATCAACAAAGCAGGCTTGATATCCCAGCACATCTGTGCGTAAATTAATGTAAATCAATCCTCTACTTGCTGCGTTGTGCAGAATATCTGGGTTTGCTGTCACATCTGTTTGTGCATCTGTAAGGCCATATGTGTGTACGTGTGTGTACTATGTGTGTGTGTCTGACCCCTCCTTTCCTCCCTGCAGTCTTTCACCCGGTCGAGTGCTCCTACTGCCATACTGAGAGTATGATGGGCTTCCGCTACCGCTGCCAGCAATGTCATAATTACCAGCTCTGTCAGGACTGCTTCTGGAGGGGGCATGCCAGTGGTTCCCATAGCAACCAGCACCAAATGAAGGAGTATACGTCATGGGTAAGGTGGGGGTGGGAGGAAGGAGGAGAGGGGCGGGCAGAGGGGAGGTGTGTCTGCACTGGACCAGTCATTGTGGCCATTCTCGCTCTGCTTCACCACAATTTTGAGGCCATCAAATGTTCGGCACAGGTGACAGAAATGCTGTCGCGACGCCACGTGTGCTGAGAAAGAAATTAGCGCTCCTCATAATCTGTTTCTCACTGCTGTGTTTCTCCCCAGAAATCCCCTGCTAAGAAGTTATCCCGCGCACTCAGTAAGTCACTGAGCTGTGCATCCAACAGAGAGCCTCTTCACCCCATGTTTCTCGAAATGCCAGAGAAACCGCTCAACCTAGCTCATATTGTGTGAGTTCATCTTCCTTCTGTTTTCTGTGCAACAGAGAAACATAGAAATCTGGCTCTGCAGTCGGAGGGAATCACTTTTAAATACAGAATTTCATCCTGTAGCTGCCTGTAAGCCTGAACTATTGGTTCACCTGATCAATGAGGCTTAATTATGTCTGAGAGAAGGATTGTAATCTGCAGTGCTTTGTGTTTTCTTGTAAATAATGAGACGAAGGCCCACACCAGCTCAGACTATGCGGCACACAGTCTTGTAATGGCGAAATTAGATATGGAACATAAAGCTACTTCTGCTGCTAATGTGTTCACTATAGGTTTGTGTGTTTTTCCCATTCACTATAAGACATTTTAACCTTTGAAAAGCAGCCAAAATACTAGACTTTTGAGCTAAGCAGGAGTTATTTAAAACATTTCTCAATATGATTTTTATATTTAAATTCATTATTTTGTGCACAAAACATTTGTGTCTATAATATGTATTCAGTAGGATGTTTTCCACTACACTCTGTACTACAGACAATTGTGATGAGATGTTTTGATTCCTGCCACTTTTAATTGTGAAGATTTTGTCAAATGTATTTGCTGCTGTACTTTTATTTTCTTTTTTACAATTAGTGTCCAGTTGTAATAAATTATTTCCATTCCTTTCTTTGCTCTTTACTCTCCTCAAAATAGAGACACGTGGTGAGTTTTTTTTTTGACTATTTGACAAACAAGAAACATGCTTTTATATTCACGTTCCTTTGTACTCTTTGTGCTAATCACAGTCACCCCTCTCCCCCCCCCCGCCCCAGTGAAGTGTCAGTGTCTATTACTGGTTTCTCTGAGAGCAGTTGCTGTATTTGTTGATCCAGTCATCTGTTCCTCGAGCCATTGCATGTTGTCCTTGTTGACCACATCCTTACTAATTGTAGTGCATTTTGTTGCCCCATTCTGTTCCATGTACAGAAAGTTATGTACTGTAGCGCAAAGACAACCACAAATAATCCAGCTGAAATCCACAACAATGGAAGAATTTACATTACAAAATAAGTGAAAAGGCAATTTGTTTTAATACTAGTATTTGGAAAAACTAATATTTGTTTTCCTCCACAGGCCTCCTAGACCTGTAAACATCACCAATGACTACTCATTCTCCCACTCCATGCCTACATCAGGGAACCCGTACTCCACCAAAAAGTGAGTATACCACAGGCTGAACAATGGACGTCCTGGATTTTACAACAGCTCTTTTCGGTTTGCCATGGTCCCTGAAGGCCCCCTGTCCCATAGATTCACTCAGTGACCCACACTGTCTTTAGTTTCTAGCAGTGTGTGTGTTTCACCATGCCTCTCTGTGGTTTCTTGGCCCTGAATGTAAATGACTTGCCTTACAGCAAGAATAATGATGTTGAGCACATAAAGCCCTTGACTGAGGCTGCTCCACATCTGTTGAAAGGGAAAGGGTAAGTGACACAGGTGTGCACATATGAATGCATATGAATGCAGCGCAAATGCATGCATGCACTAATATAGATAATAATAACAGGGCATTACCTAGAGTGCTTATCGTCCTAAGGAGACTATTGGCAAACTGGTTTTCTTGGAGAGGGGCTCACACTGTTGCACTCTAGGGGCTATTTCAAAGACGCCAGATGAAGCATGCATCATAAAAATCTCTGGCCATTAGTTTAGAGTGCCTGTCACAGTCTTTTCAGTCACATAAAACTGGAAATGTCTGACTGCTACATTTCTAACATAATCTACGTTGAAGTTATTGCACCTCAACTGTATAAATTCCCCTAAATCATTTGTTATGATAAATGTGAATAGAGGTGTCTGTTTAGATGAAGCGGGATTAGCCTTTTTTGTCAGTCACTGGTTTTTCTTGTAACGACAAGGTCTCTGGGCTGCTCTGCACCTGCGTATATGATGTGGACAAGGTTTCATAAGCGAACACTACTCCCTTTCATAACATATCTAAAAACATACAGAATGTGCTGAGTGATGAGTATTTACAGCTTATTCTCTCCGTGTGCGTGTCAGAGCGTCTGATGTATAATAAAGGGCCTTTCAGGTGCTGGCTAGTGACTGATGAGATGACTTGATTATGTTTCTAATGTACAACGTTTATAAAAGTGCATGGAATAAATAGTTAAAGTGGCAATCCAGACATTTATTACTGTGCTTCTGTTGGAAGATTGGGATATTTTTGTTTTTAAGACAGAAATCCTTCAATCCAACACAATATGCCTCCTTACTTTCTTCATGGGCCCAATTTCTGCTGCATGCCTTTGTTAAAGCTGCACTAATTAATATGTTTTACTGACAGTGTAGGAAAGGACTGTGTAATTTGAAAGGCATTGCTCATTTGGGTAAAAAAAGAAGAATTTTCACCAAATACAGAGTGACTCTTAATTTGATTGTTTTAAATGTTTTGGGTTTTTTTATTTCACTCTCACAACCTCATTGTGTTCGGCTGTTTATAGACAAGTTTATCAGCCAGCCATTGAAAATCGTGGAACATTCAGTGGTTTGAAGGACGGCTCTGGAGTGTGTTGCAGAAGCAAAATAGTTTCATATTTGTTGTTTTTCTCTTTGCTGCATTGCCAGAAACAAATGGTTTTAAATGTGAGTTACCAATGCTTAATCCACCTAATGCATAAATCAGCGGCTGTGTGCAAACACTTTGGCTTAAACAGCTTTTCAGTGATATTATGTTATGTTGTGTTTACAGCTTGTTCCTCTGTTCCTAAGCCAAAAGGGAAATATAAATGACTTCTTTTACTCTTGTATTCCTGTGTCTAATTCGCTGGCTGATTCTGGTGCGGTGTCCAATGACGTTAGTTGACATATTTTCTACATAACAGATGAAAAAGGTGCAAATGCCTCATAACTGATGTTGCTCAATGAATAAAATGATGACTGTGCATGGTCGATATGTATTTAGAGTGAGCGTTTGGGTCAAAAATTATGACTTTTAATAGTTTTCATAGCAGTGAACTGAGTGAGTGCATGCAGCTCATGGAGTTCATGAGGCTTTATCTTGCTCCTAGCCTTCCCAAACATAATATGGCCTTGTTTCTCTCTAGTCACCCATGAAAGGCTTCTTTTCAGCCACTCTTCTCCTCGTTTTGTTTTCTCTTTTAGCTTTCTCTTCCCTCTTGTCCCCCCCGTGCCTCCTCTTGCTTTCACCTGTGTAACGTTGTGTTTTATGTTTTGTGAAACCCTGGACTGTTTCAGGTTGAACTACAACCTTGATGTTGCCGATAGACTTGCAGACGAACATGTTCTGATTGGCCTCTATGTGAAACTCCTCCAAAACAACCCCAAAACCTGGTTAGTTGGTGTGCCACTGTGTTTGCCAAACACCAGTGGAAACTGTGGTCTGCTGCCGAACCCCCGCGGTTCTTCCCCTGATCTAACTCTGAACTTGCCATAGTGCTAACGCTGCATGTGTCAGACAATTATGCTAAATAGATACCATGACATTTGATACTTCCATCAACACATCATTGCTCTTCAGCAGAATTAAGTGTTTACTGTGACTGACTTGTATCCTAAGTGGACTGGAGTGGATTCTAAGTTTAAAAGTAATGTAGTAATGATGAGATTTAACATTTGTCTCATGTACATGTTACTTGTCTCTGTCTGAAATAATGTGACATAGTCTGTAATTTGTTACATTATGTTGCATTACTCCAAATGCTCATTGCGGATTAGTTTGTTTCTTGGTATTTAGCTGCTGCTGAGATTTGACTTAATCAGCAAATCTCTAAAAGGTATTTGATATGTTTGATTAGGGCTGAACGATTTTGAATAAATATCTAATTGCGATTACTTTGACAGGAATTGCGATTTCGCTATGAGTGGCAATATCAGAGGGAATGGTTATCACATTTGTACATGATTATTCCCATTTCCATTTGAAAAAAACATATATAAAAGTGTTTACTGTGTGATATTTGTGTAGATCTGTGAGAAACAAAGATTTTTTGACTCTAACAAACATTGCGCCTCCTGCGATTTGAAAATTGCAGTAGGCCGTGTTGTAATTTCAATACAGTTTCGATTGTTCAGCCCTATGTTTGATTCAGTAAATGCTGCATATTAATGAGAATATCTGCTTCTTTCTGTTGCACAGATGCTTATACAGGTGCTTATAAACAACACTAAGATAGTGTTGCATGTGTCTGCACTAATACTTGGCTTGTGGTGAAGTGCTATCTAACACCTTTGTCCACCTGTGTTCTCTGGTGCCTCTGCTGTCTGAAGCTTTTCTGATTAATCAGACAAACAAAATAACAATTTTTTGGGGGGATTTTTTTGCATTTCTTTTGGCTGCATATTTAATATCGCTTTCACCATGTATCATTAACTGTGTTATGTTGTGACGCCCATCTCTATTTTCCTCTTGATCAGTTTGCTAGAGAGCAGTAACCATCAAGATGAAGAGCACAGTCTCATTGCCCGCTACGCTGCTCGACTGGCTGCTGATGCTGCGGTGAGATTAAATATCTATATATATTACACACATTATTTTGGCAACAGTGGTTAGAGTCAAAATCCTGTCTTTGATTAGAAAAGGGTTTCACTTTTGCTGCTGCTCTACCTTTGGGGGGTTTCATCCATTTTATTGCTAAGATGAAAAAGGGTGGTGATCATTTCTAAGCAGACTCGTATGTCGGTTTATCCTCTGAACAGATCTTGATGGAGGTCTGGTGACTTAACCGTTTTATTCCCCCTCGGAGATATTAAATAAGGTAGCAGATGACATCATCCTGAAGTAAAGCCAGCTCACGTGATGTCTCTTGCTTGGTTTCACCAACAGGCTCAACAGCAGCGGATCCCCACAGACCTTCCCTGCTCTCTGGATGCCAACAAACAGCAGAGGCAGCTCATTGCTGAGCTTGAGAGCAAAAACAGGTCAGGGATGACTGCCTTGGTGGATACTGTTCGGCCCTTTTTGTCTTTGTCTCTTGACAAATTCTGGGACACTAAAAGCTTGTCAATTTTAGCGATAAAAAAGGCAACTAAAATATTCAACTGGGTTATCTATCAGGGCTTTAAATTATGTTTCTACATCGTTTTTGTTGCTTATGTGGGATCTAGAATTATTTTTTAAATTTCTCATATAATAACTAATAGTTGCATTAATAATGGCTGTTAATAATAATATTAATCAAATCAATAATCAAATGAAAGAAAATATATTGTTTATAATATTATTACTTGTAAGTAAAACAGTTTGGAGCACCTACTAAGAGTTTCAGAAGTGAATTGTATTGCTAAAAAAACAAAACAAACAGTTGTTTAGCAGTTTGATACGTGCATGTGTATACACACTAATGCTTTCATAGTCAGGTTTGATAGTTTTGCTTGACAGAGCCCTCTTTCAGAAAAAGGACATACAAATTATTTCACACAGTTTCTGCTCAAGAAGACAAAATAGAGGTAGAATAATAACATCCACAAAGACACAACACAGCATGTCTAAATTCATAATTTGCATGGTTGTCCCCCAATCACAGAGAAATCCTGCAGGAAATCCAGCGTCTGCGTCTCCAGCATGAGGAGGCCTCCTTGCCACCTCCTGACAAGGGTCAGCAGAATCCCACTCTGCTGGCTGAGCTTCGACTTCTCAGGTACCTTTTCTTGCTCAATTCAACACACTAATTCTTTTTATGGTTTTACTGCAGTAGAACTTATACTCTATAATGGGAAATGAACAACAGATGCTCATCATGCCCCCCGTTTTTTGCCCACTCACGTGACATTATGGTATCATCACACTGTACAACTTGTTTCTCCTGTTAGGCAACGCAAAGATGAGCTGGAACAAAGAATGTCTAGTCTCCAGGACAGTCGCAGGGAACTCATGGTGCAGCTGGAGCAGCTAATGATGCTTCTCAAGGTACCAGAGACATGTCTCTCATCTCGCTCGCTGCACAGTAGTCACATACAGATTAAGTCGCCTTTGTGATTACTGGAGGAAGACACACTCTGTACAGCACAATATGCTTGTGATTTTGTTATTTTTTAAACATTTCTTGGCCATAATCCATTATGTTTTCATGTTTATATAATACTACATGGACATATAGTGCTTGTATGTTTTCTTTTTTCACATTGATGCAGCTGGTAGGCAATATGGCCAGATGATGAATGTATCTTGTATTACAGTTCCTCCCAGCTGTGGCTGATCACTCCAGCTAATGTAAAGCAAACACTGCACTTTACAGATGAGGAAACCTAAAAAAAACATGTCCATTACAGGGCGTCCATCTTTAACAGCCAAACACTAGCATACTCTTAACATAAGATCTTGCTTTTATATAACTATCGACGCTAATTAAGCATTACGAATATAGATGTGGTTTATTCATATAATTTCTTCATCAATTTTAAATATATGGATCTAAATATGGGGTCACACAGTAGTGCAGTGGCAAACAGTGTTGCCTCACAGCAAGACAGTCACTGGTTCAGACCCCTGTTTGACCAAAGGGCCTTTCCGTGTGGAGTTTGCATGTTTAAGTAGACTAGTTTCCTCCCACTGTCCAAAAGCGTGCATATCAGGTTAAATGGACTCTCTAAATCAGGGATCAGCAAGTAAAAGCAATTGAATATTGGGCCAAAACATCATATCTTCATCAGGCAAAATGCCTTAAAACGTTTTCAGTCAGAAACAAAAAAAACAGCCTTAAGCTAACAATAATGTGGACGCTTTTAAACACCAGCTTGTTGCGAAGACAAATCCGTGTGAGATACGTACTCGTACTTTATTAATGTTTATTGTGCGTCATTTCAATTTTAAGAATTACTGCTTCTTCTTTGAGCCTTAACACATGATTATAGTTATCTTACAGACATTTACTCCCCAAACCCTGGCTGT
Organism: Solea senegalensis; assembly: GCF_019176455.1. Lineage (NCBI taxonomy): Eukaryota > Metazoa > Chordata > Actinopteri > Pleuronectiformes > Soleidae > Solea > Solea senegalensis. Next base: position 15,218,041 of record NC_058021.1, read on the forward strand.
CCATGACAACAGCATTGTTTTTGTTTTTCCAAACCAAACATTTAGTTGAAGTTGACAATCCATTCCAGGGGTAGCAATCCAATTAGCCTAAAAAGATCAATGTTAATCCATTATAGCTGAATGAGGAAGCCACATGCCCATCACAACCTGGGGGAAACAGGGCCATGATTTATTTATTTATTTATTTATTTATATATTTATTTTCAGAAATACTCAGAAATACAATTTCTCTTATTTCATGGGCCATAAATATTGTTTTTCAGCTGGAGGAGGAACGGAGACAAGCTGTAAGTGTGTGAAAACCCCCCAAGGGCAGCAAAAGAGAGTGAAACTTGGACGCATGTTTGAAATGAATACTTGAACCTTAAAAACGTTTATCTTTCCAATAACAACAAAGAGATGAATTTACTTCAGTTCTTCTTTTTTTCTTTTTTACATATTTCGGAAAGATTTTGTTTACCAGACAAAAAACACACGTGTGGTTTGGTTTGTGGGCATAACTGGAACACTTTTAGGGAGAAAACTCAGTTAAACAGCATGTTGAGTATTAGAATAATTTTGTGTTTCAGCTTAACGACTCTGCATATTGTACATTTCTAACGTGCGTGTAATGTGTGCTGCTCACTAAGCTTTTGTGGTCCACATTTAGGACAAATTGACCTCTTGATAACCTTCAAAAACTGTTCAACTGAATTGTTGCAGCTGCGCTTTGAGGTTCTGAGCTCTGAGAATGAAATTGACAGTTTAGTCATGTGACATGTTGCTTATAGTGTTTGCCTTTATAATCACATATTATGTTCTTTTTACTGTCTTGCCATTTTTGCATGACTGTGTTGACTCCGCGTGTTTGTGTTGCAGACTCAGGGCCCGGGCTCTCCACGCTCTTCCCCCAGCCACACCATCAGCCGCTCAATCCCCACACCGATCCACTCAGACTCTGCTGTCACGACCCCGACTCACACACCTCAGGACTCACTCATGGGCGTGGGCGGGGACGTCCAGGAAGCCTTCGCTCAGGGTAAGTTATATACTTATACATATAACAAATACAAATATACATGCATTTGGTTCCAAAATATGGCAAAGATAAGGCTGACTGGAAGCTGTATATAGTAGAGCTAAGAGTAATGCTTTTTTATTTGAAACAACATGTATAAAATCCTGATCTTTATATTTTTTTAATACTGTGTATGCCATTTCCTATATCCTCCTATGCACAAATCTATGTGGTGAACCAGAAATACGTCCACATGCCACATTTCGGATGCTTTTGAGCCGTGATTGTCTGTTCAGTCACTAGCATCACAACAAGAAGGCGCTGGCTTCGATTCCCGGTCTGTGACCTTTTTGTGTGGAGTTTGCATGTTCTCCTCGTGTCCGTGTGGGTTCCCTCCGGGGCTCTCCAGTTTCCTCCCACCATCAAAACATGTGTGAATGTTCAAATGTTAGACACATTCGGTCAGGTTGCAGCAGCAGCTCTGTACAACCCTCGCAATTTCAGTTGTATAACGACAACAAAGACCTTTTCCTGATGTTCTTCCAATGTAAACATGACTTTTTTTTGATGCGGCACCAGGTTAGACAGGATCTAATTTTGTACAATTTGCAGCATTAGTTCTGTGAAAGTCTCCCAAGTATCTCCAAATCTCTATAGTCAAGCAAAGTTAGTAGGGAATCCGAAATGTCTCAAGACAAATTGACATATTACATAATCAAACTAATCTTTTTGGGGGTCTATTTTTAAGGTCCGAGGAGAAATCTGAGAAATGACCTGCTCATCGCTGCTGATTCCATCACCAACACAATGTCGTCACTGGTCAGGGAACTCAATTCAGGTTGGAATAAATTCCAAAGTGCTTGACCGCCTGTTTGTCCCTGAAATTTTGTGTAACAGCTGACGTTATATCTCTTTGTATTTGCACAGAGGGTGGAAGTGAGAGTGAGAGCACTGCAGATTCAGACTTTGGACGCAGTGACCTGTTGGCAACGACCTCCTCAGATCCCTTCATCACATATAAAACAAGGTTGTAATCAGATACACGTTGTCATCAATAATCGATAAATAAGAAATTCTACAAATGTTTGTGCTGTTGTAGGAGAGTGACTGTAATAAAGTGAGGAAAACAATGTCAAAGAATAAATATTGGTGTCTTCACTCTTCCATTTGATACATGTCTATGCATAACCTGAGATACTGCTTTAGTTCACTGCAGTGTTTTCTATTGTCATAATCAATTAATCTCTCAATTATTTTCTCAATTAATCGAATAATTGTTTGGTCCATAAAATCAGTCATAGAGTGTTGAAAAATGTTGATTGTTGTTTCCCCAAACCTTGAAATGATAACATTCTCAAACCAGAATTATGTTGTTGTTTTAATGATTCCATTGTTATATGGAGCAAAGAAACCAGAAAATATTAAAATGAAAGAAGTTGAAAAATCAGAAAGCTTGTTTTAATTATTAAAAAAAAAGCATTGGAACCAATTCATTAATTATCAAAATAGTCCATGATTCATTTAGTAATCGATTCATAGTCAATTTATCAAATAATTGTTTGCTGCCTTGTGGTGTTGCTTTGTTAGATAGATGTGTTTGGAAAACGCCATGTACCTCAGGTCATTTCTTTTAACAACTGAATAAAATATGATGGTTCTTTTAAAAGACAACAAGTCTGTGGGATGGTTTTTCATTATGAAATTAAATCATGTTCAATGGAAACAATTTTATAAACAGTATACCCTGTTTTATATGGCATCTTTAATCTTGTATTAAACTGTGTGATCTGTGGCGTAGGATGACCAGTGCTGCAGATGCAGAGAGCTTTGAGAACGACCTAGAGCAGCAGCTGGAGGACGAGCTGAAGATGGAGGAGCTAATGAAGCACCAGCAGGAGCCAGACAAAACATGCATGGTGAGACCGAAACTACATTAAAGACAATAACTGCATTATCGAGTCCTGCTTCTTTGTTTAAATTCTAACCTGGTGTGCATGCTGTGGTACAGGTGACTCTGCAGCAGTGACTGTGTTAGCCCAGGTTACTGGTAAGTTTATAACACTGGAATATTAATGTTGTTGTAAACACACAAAACGTTCCTTTACTGCTGATAATGTCAGTATAAAATGCCATGTTTTTTGTTCGATATAGGTGAGCAATATGAAAAGCAACAATAGTAGAAGACACTGGATGGGCCAACACCAATGAGCACTGAAGAAACAAAGAATTTGAGTTGAAAACAATTGTTAAATCCAACCACAGGATACATTTATGTAAAGATATATATTTTTAACCAACCACATATTTAAAATAATACTGTGAGCTGATGTAAAGAGATTAATTAATGAGCTGTCTATGATACCACAGGTGCCATAAAAACGTCATGATTTGGGGGATTTTTTTTCTTCTTTATTTTGTCCTTTTTATATGAGTTGTAATCATTTTACAACAAAACGGTACGTACATTCAGTGACAATACTGGTTATTTTAAATGTTCATGTTTCCGAGTTGGTTTTCAATGAAGTGAAAAGTTGTCTGGTTTATGTTTAGAATTATGTATGAGTTGAAATGATTGCAATCTTTTGTAAATGGCCGAGATGGGCAGACTATGTCACTATTCCATAGATTTATTATTGTTGCTGTCAAGTGGCTTTTGCATTATTTTTCATTGTAACCTTTTTTATGGAGCAGGCCAACTGCTACTGATCAAATATACGTAAAGAGTTCTTTGACTAGTCAAACCAATGCACTATGCCTTAGCTGACTGCAAGCTTGTTCAAAGTGTCAATGCCACTTGTACAGTAGATAACAACATGAAGAGATCAGCAGCAATGCTAGATGTGTTTCCCAGGATAAATGAGGTGAAACTCGTTTTATCTGATGCTTGGAATGGATTTTATCTGCTAATATGTATACTGACTACATACAAATGGTTAAAGAAACATAAGTTAAAGCATCTTAGAATATATTGAAATAAATATGTAACAGAGAGTTGAAATTCAAAGGTTAACACTGGTAAGGACATTGAACAATTTGTGTTTACAATTAAGGGTTTATGGATTAAGGTCCGATCATCACTCATTTGCCTTTGCGTCATTTGTTAGCACCAGTGCTCTCACACAAATCTTTGGATGACTTGCAAGACAAAAATACACACTCTTGATGTATTTTACCGAGAGTGCGCAAAACTTTGCTCAGTCACTTTGAGGAAAGTGGCAAGCCAATCTAAAATCATAAATGTGTGAAATATATCTACTTTGATTTTTTTTTTTTTCCGGAGCAAGTTCATAGCAGTGATTTTGCATGGTGGTGATGCATAATAAAGTGTTGACACAATATCACAATTTTTGCCTATGAACTCCTTCTCTCTTTCTTTTTCCATTCCAGAACGGCACACTTCAATTGGCTTGGTTTGGCAGTGCACATTTATTATCTGTCATAAATGCACTGTTGGCTGCCCTCAACCTATTGTCTATAATTCATCACACAGACTCACCATCTGAGGTAACATAAAAGCAGCCATCCAGCTCTGAATCTAACATTCATGTGGATATTAGGAAGGGGATTTCGCTCTCAGACTCGGCAGTATTATCAGCATATGAATCAACTGATAAGAGGTTTCATTATTATTATCAAAAAAATATTATATATATATATATATATATATATATATATATATATATATATATACATGCAGTATATCAACAAATGGCCAATATTTTCTACATTCAAAAACAGCATTCATCCATTTCCATACATACATGCTCCAAACTGATAACATAAAATGGTCTCAAATTTATGTGGTCATTGATGCACCGTCTCTCAGCACAGTTAGCAAGCTGCTATAATCATTGATGAATTTTATACAAAGCTTCGTCTTCATGTCTTTTATCAGGTGCATGACTGCACCCTGCTGTTAGAAGAGTGGGAATGCAGCTGTGTGCAGTCATTGATGGGAAAGCTACTTGCAAAATGTGAACTACGCTACTACTACTACTACTACTACTACTGTTTTGTCCCTAGCTGTAAAAATACAGTAAAGCAGATGGGGGTGACACTGCCTGGCAGCATGATATGCTGCTGGATAGATAGATAGATAGATAGATAGATAGATATGAAATAGAAAATATACATCACACATGCAAACATAATAATAAAATGTCTCAATGAAATATCGCAAATACAAGAAAATATTCCACAACTGTAAAAAGAAAAGCAAGAAAATATTCCAATATGTATATGTATATACACATACATATATATGTGTGTGTAAAATTAAAAGCTTATATATTATATAATAACGTGTGTGTGTGTGTGTGTGTTCATACACGTATATACACATATATAAAAAATAGAACATTTAATTTTAAATAAATAATACATTTTGCGATTTTATGAAGGAGAAATACACGACAAACACGGTCAAGCCGGAAACCTGTGTGACGTTTCCCAGTGATCAACGCATCAAGACGTGATTGGTTAATGTCACGACAGATGTCGCCCGCGAGCCAATCAGCTGCCACTTTGTTGACAGCCTGTCCAATCAGGTGTCCCCTCTCAGCTCGCTGTTGTAGTGAGTGAGTCTGGGACGTTTAAGGTGGGGTGACTCAGCCGGAAAACAGCTACTTTCCTTTTTTTTTAACACCTTGTAACCTGAGTTACCTCTATCTATCTACGGGTCGCAGTTCACTGGTGAGTCCCGTTTGCTTTGCTCAATAATTTCAATGTCGAGTTTCATTTGAAAGCTGCAACACTATACGTGTACGTGCATTAAAAAAAAGCCTGGAGCGTGTTGACGTGGTTGTGTGATGTTAACCCAGGGTCAGGGCATATGTCGACTGTCACTGAACTGAACAATGTGTTAATGAGCTTACTGTAACTTGGCGGTTAGCGGAACGAGATGTTCTACCGTCACTGTAAGTACGAGTCTGTCTCGTTCAAACACTGTTGTTTTGTTCTTTTCACTGACCACGTAACTAGCATGTGTTTAAATCACTGTCTTTCTTTACGAGAGTTAGCTTCATTCACAGCAGCTAGCTGCCTCCTCACAGGGTTGCTTAAAAAATACTGTGAAATTAGCACATACAGGGTAGAATTACCTCACGCTCCCTCAGTAATAAATCTCTGAAATTAACACTTATTGGATAGAATTGTCTCATTCCTCCATACCCGCCCATTAGCTAAGTAGTGAACACAGACGAGATGATGGGGTGACCATACCCCGAAGAATGGGACAGTTCTCCGTATCCTCGTGCATCCCGTTAAAAAGCACTAATTATAAGTTGATTGGGGTGAATTTCCATTATCTGGGTAATTAATAATATGTTTAGCTTCTCCCAGTGCCGTTTCTAGCTTTATGGGGGTCCTATGTAAGATGCTGTTTGGGGGCCGCTTGTTTGCCAAACACTGGGTGCAACAGTTTTTTTTTCATTAACATTACGAATTGTACTAAAATAACCGACCCCAACCATTCCATTTTTCTGCACCTTTCCCTTGGGTTACCAGAGTAATGGTACGGTATGGTACGGATGGAGCTAGACCCATGACAGCTGATTGGGTGACAGAAAAGCATCACTCCTTTGTGACTGGTGTTTCTTTAACATTCTCATACAAAGCTTGACATCTTGTTGAGACAAACTGAGCAGAAAAAAAGCTGCTCGAGCTGCTGAATGTCCTCCAACGTTGTGTTGTTGTCTGTTGTGTCGCGTTCAATGCTGTTGTACTGTTGTCAGTGCACTGGTACAAACTATGGCTTCTGCCAATAAGTGATGCTTTGCTTGTTGCACCACATTATTTTATGTGACCCGGTAGGTACTTTACACCAGTGTATTTTCGATTCGTACCTTTTAAAAACCTTAATGGAAACTTAATAGGTCAAAAAATTAACAGCGCAGGGGAGAGCTGTGAATATGATGTCATTGTTTTCCAAAAGTACTGTATTTGCCGTTTACACGGAAACACAAGACCGGTGTTTTAAGATCTTCCCACTCAAAAAACAGAACGCCTCTCCGACAAAAAAAAAAGAAGCATATTCACCTAAACCCATTTCTGTGTGGACAGGCCCTTAGATTAAAAATATATGTAAGTAACTGCAATATTTTGTTTGTTTTGATATAGAATTTTGGGACATTTGATAAAATTTGCAACACGTTTCAACAAAAAATTTTGTTTATCTCACCAACATACAGTCCTAGTGATATATTTGGAAGTGCCACAAGGGGGAGCTGCACCAGTCATCCCAGGAGCTCAGGATTCCTAATGCTCTTGTTTACGATTTATTTTTTTCATTTAAAAATGTCCCCTTAAAAATGTATTTTTTTAGTAACTTTTATTAACTTACTTGAGTTACTAAACTTAAAAATGTATATTTTTAGTAACTTTTAGTAACTTACTTGAGTTTTTATTTTTACAATTAGTAATATTGTGACTTTATTTTGGTCGCAATATTACTGACGTTTCATATTTTTCCATGCCTACATGCCCTACCTTCTTCTTTATTTGTACCTAGCAAATGAAAATTTTCCTCTCATGTTGAGTCATCTTAAACTTTAAGACATGATGAATTAGTGTTCCCTCCTCACTGGCCCTGGTCCTCCCTGCCCTCTTTAGTTTTGTGGTTCCTGTCAAGTGTTTATACACACCCTGATTTGTCTTTCTGGGATTAATATTTCAGAACCCTTGATGACCTGTCCACACTTCAGCTCAGGCCAATGACTTTGTTATTTTATGAATGTTGAGGGATTTCTCTATGTTGGTGGAGCTGCCATCCTTTCTCACCCACTTACTTGATGGACCAGCTCAAGAGATATGAATGAAGAAAGATTGGAGGGCTGCTACAGTATGTCTGTCGTAATGGAACAACCTTAGGATTAAAAGCTAAACATCATATATTAAGGCTGTATACTCACGTCATTATGGAGGGAAACCAAGCGTATGGCTTACTAGATGTTTGCTTTTTTTGTCATTATTGAATTTTTAAGCCTATACATTCACTGGCATGAATGAATCTATGTTAGAGGTGCAGAAGCGACACCATGTCTGTGTGCATAACTAAAAAACATAGGTAAACAGACTGCATTTTGTTGCTGAGTTTTGTGATGATTATATCCTCCTTTTTGAAAGCACTAAAAATACACTAAAAGGTATACAAATGTACAACATCAGCATGAATAAATAACCCTTTTCCACTTTAGGGATAAACCTCACCAGAAGACTTCTTCTTAGGCCACCATAATTATAAATCTTAACCCTGCTGTTACCGTACTCAAAACGTGCCTAATGCCAGAACAAACAAAAAAAGCAGCTTCTTTAAATTCCTATAATCATTCCTTTGATGTTGAATGTTGGAGATGTTCAGGTTTCTTTTCTTTTTCTTTTCATTTTCTTTACCTCCTCCTTTTTTTTTCTTTAAGAGCGTCTCGGAGGAGAATCCCTCTACAGGTGAATCTGTGAGCACAAACGGGCTCAGAGGGCAAGTATGTCCCTCTGAGCTTTATGTATTTAAATCATAGTCTCCACATTCTGAACATTTTTAAAAAGCAGGTTGTGCATGCTGCTATACCCTAGTGGCACTTTAAGGCCATTCAGATTGGTAAGTGACAACCTGCCTTTGACTTTTTCACCCTACAGTGCAGTGGCACACCAACATTGACAAAAATGTGCTGCCACTGAAGTTACAGACTGCTTGCCATCTGATGCAAAAGAAGGTTGTGCTGCAGGTTGAATGATTGTAATGAAACAATCAGCTGCAGTTGTCACTGTCCAGTCTAATATGCTCTAAGCATTACTGTAGTGGAAATGTAGTTCTGCATGCTTTTGGCTTCTAGAGGAGAATTCCTTAGAGTCCACCGTTTGGCCACTTAATAAGATTAGTTCTTAACTTGACTGTGACTTGTGTTTGGCTCTGCAGGAATTTGTGTAAGGACCTAAGAATGACCCAGTGAAGTAACTGGTTATGCTTATTTCCCTCCATTTTTACTGCAAAGTAGAAATGGATATTTCTCTCAACCTGTTGACTGCCTTGATTTATTTCTTGTTTTCACATTATTTAAATGCAAATACCATCCATCCATCTGTCATCTACCGCTTTATCCTCCACCAGAGGGTTGCGGGGGTGCTATGCCAATCTCAGGTGATATAGGGCGATAGGTGGGGTACACCCTGGACAGTTTGCCAGTCCATCGCAGGGCCACACACAGATAGAGACAAACAACCATTCACTCTCACACTCACACCTATGGTCAATTTAGGGTGTCCAATTTACCTAATTCCCTAAATGCAAATACGTGAATAAGGAGAATAGATACAAAGGCAAAACAAATATTTCACTCATAAGGAGAATGTATGATTATTGTTACTTGGTAAAATGAGTTCAATTTATTTTATTTGATTCATTGATCAAATTCTTTTTGAGAGGTTAAAAAAAAAGTGGGCATGTATTATCTATATCAATGGCAAAATGTGACATCAACGTTGGCCAGATGGTGGCACTAGAGTTTTAGTTAGTTCAAGTGACTACAGCTTGATAACCAATAGTTGAGTATTTCACATGCACATATTTTAAAAGCAGTAATTGACAGTTTTAATATTATCAATCTATTAATCAGAAGATTCCTTCATTTCAACTGAGGGCTTCAGTCAGCTTAAAAGAGTTGCAAAATCAAGTGTTAGACAAAACATTCAATTCCTGTCAATAAAACTACTTGGTGGACTCACTATCACACAACCCAATTGAAAGCTGTTCAAGCATTATTGCACAGACTCTGAGCTGACCTGTGGACTGCATGATTGTTATATTGATCTCATGATGTACACCCACCTCTCTATCTGTGTTTGGATTTAAAGAAATACTGATGAAGACCTCTGTTTTCAACTTAAGTGGCAACACACTAATAAAATAGCATATGCCATAGGCAGAATAAGAAATGAAGCATGAAAAAAAATCAAGGCAGTAAAAGAGCATTGCTAGTTAATGGAAATATTTTATAAATAGCGGGACATACTTGCATTAAATTCCTGTGTAAATCATCATCATAGCTGCAATGTATTATCTGGTGTTGAAGTCCAGTGTTGTTTACAGAGCTGTCAGTTTTCCATCATGCCTCTTATAATTGATTACTAACCATGTGCATTTATAGCTAACTTGATAGATGTGAATGTCAATTCAGCAAAAGTAAGTTTCAACATACAGGCACCTACATAATAATAATAAAAAAAGAAGCAGCACTTAAACAACAGATACTGTTTTATTACTGATGAATCTGTTCTTTCTTTCTCATTCCCAAAAATAGTTATAGATAGAGTAAATGGAGTTTAAAACTATTTAAAGTGCTTGATTGTTAAAAAGCTGCAGGACTGTTTTAACAGTACAAACCCATAACGTCTGAAAAGAAAAGGTGGAATCAGTGATTTTGACAGAAAAAATTCAGTCAAAGTATTGACATTTTGTGTCAACAATTAACTTACAGTATAAAGTGTACTTCTTATATATGCTGCTCATTTTTTCATTACAATAGTAAAATGGATGAATATCTTTGTCAGTTGTATTTATTTTATAGAATAACTCTTGTTTGAATCAATGGTAGCAGTGCTGCTTACTACAACATCATATAATGTGTTTAAAAACCATTTATGAAATGTAGATATACTGCTCATGAACATCAAATATGGTGTTTTGAAGTGAAGCGGTATCTTTAATTCCCTGTGGTTAGTAATCAAAATAGCATAATGTTGCATACAGTGTGTCATTATTCTCATCAGCACTACTTTTATCTCATAGAATCTGCCTGCTTGTTTCCTTTTAGGGCTGAACAAATGAAATAAAATATCTAATTGCACATATGTTTTGCTATATAGGTTTTTTGCTTTATAGATTTAAATTGCGATTGACACACCGCACCATCAAAATAGATGGCCACTTTTCTTCCTCTCCTTCATCTGAAACTGTAAACAATTATTGAATAACACTTAAAGTCTATCAATTCAGTCTGGACCACAGTACACTTGTAAAAATTAAACACATGTAATCAAAAGAAACTGCATCATATTAATCTTTGGTGGAAAATATAGCTTTTTCAAGACTTGGCTGCGTTCATCAAGTTTTCGAGAAAAAAAATGTGTAAACATGGTCTCATACATAGGTAATAACTGGCCATTCGTTGAATAATAGTCAATGTAGATTATTTAAAACAAAAAGAACCTGTTAATCGGCCACACAGATTAATCTGTATACATTAATTGTACATTTTTTCAATTGGCATAAAACAATACAATCAAAGATGTTTTTTAAATATGCAGCCTTTGCAATTTCAGTTTGAAAATATTTAATTGTTCAGCCCTACATCTACGATTATGTTAAAAGCACACAAGTGATCAATGTAATTTGGTGTGTGTGTACTGAAATAGCCCAACATTAGGAGCAGGCAGCCAACCCCGGCGGTCACGTGGTGCAGCAACGTCATTACTAGGGTAGAGATTTGTGAAGAATAAGCAGGCAGATTGAGAGGCAAAGAGCCCCACAGGAGGTGCGCTACTTTCTATTATTTCGCATCGTCCCTTGTTTCTTTGCTTTGGGTGTTTGTTTTTTTCCTGGCCAGACAGAGAACAGAATATCTGTTCGACATTTTAGAGACCCAAATGCCCGGTCCCACCCAAGCCCTTTCCCCAAATGGAGAGAATAACAACGACATCGTCCCGGACAACGGCACCAACATCATTCCTTACAGGAAAAATACAGTGCGGGGAGAGCGCGCCTACAGGTAAACCAGTGAAATGCCGCATGTGATTTCATGTAAGAATAAAAAAGATCATTAAAAATGGTGCAGACAGAACCCTGCATTCTGGCCTCCCCCTCCTCTTCCTTCTCTTCCTCCTCGACGTGTGTCGGTTAAGCTTTGCTCCCATCCGCTCCTCTTCCCCTGCTGTCTCCCAGTCTCCTCTCATGTTAGCCCTGTGATTATGGCGTACATTTTTCGTATGAAACCGTGGTTTGTGCTGGCGTGTGGCACAAGGAGCTGTCGTTGGCTGCTGTATAATGTTGTGTGTGTGTGTGTGTGTGTGGGCAGATTTTTTGGAGCCGTGGAAACGGTGCAGCTTGTCAAATGACAGGAGTGCACCGACAGTTGCTAGAATATTCCCATCGTGACATGGCGCCCCACAGTTACGTGATTACACCACCTCTTATATCACAGTTTGTGTCTGTGTGGATCGATCATTTCATGCACAGACTCATCAGTACTTGTCACACAAACCTGTATATCACCCCTGTTCTGTTTGGGTGCAGGCATCAGCCCAGCCCTGTCCCGGCTAACAAAGCATGCTAGCAGCAGCACACATGAACATCCGCTTTGTTGACATGGGATCCTCTGGCCCAGTTTCCTTCCTCCCTTCTCAGAGAATCTCGGTTCCTGCAGTGCTGCCATAGCCCAAATTTAATGATGAAGGGTTATTATTATCCTGCCTACCCTGGTGTGCTAGTTCTTGTGCAGGCAATAATGATTTGGGGAGATTTAATACCATATTGATCGTGATTGATTGCATAGGTCTGTGCTGCTGTTGAGGAAGTTGGAATGTTGTGGTGTTTTGGAGAAGACCTAAAGGATGACTGCACTAGATCTGGAAGATGTGGCCAAAAAGGTCATCACAATAAAAATGTTCAATTTTTCAATTAATTGATTATAAATATCAGATGATAAAGGGTTGATTGTTTTTTTTTTGCTTAAGTGAAAGGCAAAGAAAGCAGTCAATTGTAATTTATTTTAATAAAACTTGTTAAACACAGAAATGTTTTGCACATCTGAGGTGAAGTGTTAAACCTCAAAGTAAGCATGAATATACTGTACATTGAATATTTGTTGAATTGCAATTGAAGAAAGACATATCACAGAAAGACACGTCACAGAGTAATTGCCCAGCCATAAATCACACACTGTTTTTATATAAATAAAATACTATTAACACCTATCTGTACAAATTATACATAATTGTAGTTTAAAAGCACCACAGACTGCAGCAATGTGGTATAGATAATGAATACCTTAATGAATGGGGTGGACGATGTGCAATTTTCTCTACATGATCTATGAAATTGGTAAAAAAAATGTTCTACTGTGCTTGGTATACTTTAGCTGCCAAGACATATTTAATTTGTGTAATGATTTTTCTGCTACTAAGAGCTAAGAAATACATTTGACTGAAAAACCCCTTGGACTTGCATCCATGGGTCACTCTGGCCATGTGGGTAAATGCTACTGATAAAGATCATTTAATAATGCAGTCTTGCTGTGTGGCTTCCCGTGTCATAGGGTAAACCGAACAGTTCAATTAAGCAATCACTGATGTGATGTGAAGTCCCTTTTTGTAAGTTGTTTTTAATAAAAATCAATAAAGCTGTTCAAAATAGCTTGCTAGATTTTTTCTTTCATTTTTTCAGCTCCCTCCTGTTTTAGCATTGCTTTTCGCAAGTTTAAAGTATTAAATGTTATTGTCTTTCTGTTGCAGTTGGGGGATGGCGGTCAACGTATATTCTACCTCAATTACCCAGGAGACTATGAGCAGGCATGACATTACTGCCTGGGTAAACGATATTCTCTGCTTAAACTATACGAAAGTGGAGCAGCTCTCCTCAGGTGAGAACTGAACCAAAACATTGTTGTGTCTCTCAATCACATGCTGTACCCTCTACTTCCTGTGTAAGTTTGAAAAGAGACAATTTGAGATGGGTAACGTGTTTTGGAGATTACGTCTTTTGGGGTCAATTCATTTTCTGTGTAAGCTGACAGTTAAAGCAACTTGTGGAAACAAGCTCACCTCTTGCTGGCAAACAGTTGTCTATAAATAAACTTGTTGCCTGCCGTGCTCTCCTGCTGTGACCAAGTAATCCAAATCCAATTTCAGTCACTATCTGGAGACACAAACTGAGCTTTGCACACTCACACTGGTTTAGGTGTAAGTTTTTTTCAATGTGAATCAGTTCTTGTGTGTTGTCTTGTCAGATTTGTGTAATCTGATCACTACCAGGTTAAGCTGGTGTTTTCAAATGGATAAAAGTTAAAAGTTAGGCAGTTAATATTAACCATGCCACCAAGAACATGCATTAATAGTTTTCTTTTTAAGGAAAAAATGTCAGTGGTCTAGACACAGAAATGGCTCCCAGGCTTTTTGTTATTCCAGGGGATTTCTGTCATGCTAAAACAAACAGACGTGATAAATCCAAGCCTGTGGCGTCAATGTGTTGTACATTATACACCCAACTAACTCCTTATTACATTTTTAGGAGCTGCTTATTGCCAGTTCATGGATCTGCTCTTCCCTGGCTGCATCAGTCTTAAGAAGGTTAAGTTTCAAGCCAAACTGGAGCATGAGTACATCCACAATTTTAAGCTGTTGCAGGCGTCCTTCAAAAGAATGAATGTGGACAAGGTGGGTTTTGCAGAAAATTGCTTGGAATCTTATTTTACTTATCTTCAGTATTATTCATCTACATTATCTTCCACAAAATATGTGGTTGAATTTACATGTTTTGTACTCCCCCCACCCACCCCACCCCCTTGATTCAGATCATTCCTGTAGAGAAACTGGTCAAAGGCAGATTTCAGGACAATCTTGATTTCATCCAGTGGTTTAAGAAGTTTTATGATGCCAATTACGATGGTAAAGAATATGACCCAGTTGCAGCCAGACAGGGTCAGGATGCCATCCCACCACCTGACCCCGGAGAGCAGATCTTTAATCTGCCGAAGAAGTCTCACCACGCAGCCAGCTCTCCCACTGCAGGTACACTTCAAGTGATTTTTTATTTTTGATGGTGGTAGAAACACTGATTTAAGTTGCGCCAACATAAATGCTTGTGGCCTGACATGTCTGCCAAGATATAAATACAGTATTTATCCAGCAAAAACTCTAAACGGCTCGATCTAAATTCTCATCCCTTCCAGAGTTACTCTTTTGATGGGCAATTACATCATACCTCCCTTTTTAACCAATTTTATTAAATCTGTTTTTGACAGAAATACACATTATAGTAACAGCTTTTGCTGGCCTCCTTTCTGCAGTCAAAATAGAGCAACTTTCTGCTCTCATATTTATTCCCTGAACTTAAAATCTTCACGACATAACCTTCATTCATTACACAAGCACCAGCCTCTCACAACACAGACACACCCTCTCACACACGCATGTTAAGCTCAGTCTTCCTCTTCTCCTTTTGGTTCTAGAGACAGCCAATCACGAGCACTTTCAGATCTCAGTCAGACAGCATGCTGGATGCTTATTGGCTCTTTGTTACTGATGAGTTTAACTCCTTAGGCACTGAAATGTGATATTGAATGACAACAAATTTTCAATATCAGGAAGTTTGTGTGACACCCAGTCGATACCAGATTGTACTGATGTTCAATACCCAGGCCTGTCCTTGAGTAATGAGCTTTTTATTTGCTTCCAGGAGCGTCAAGGTCAACCTCGACCACCCCCAAAACCGCAACACCGACATCCCGACCCTCTTCAGCCAAAAAGGTCCCTGCAATTACAACTCCAGCCAAAGGGGAGAAAGACCTGGAAGCACAGGTCACACAGCTTACAGAGGAGGTTGGTCATATCGTCATATCATCAATTTTCATCAACTTATTTATCAATCTACTATGTCAATTATGCCTCTACCTCCCACTTCACACTCTGTGTAGACTTGTCAAATGCTCTGTATTTGTTAGAGGGAGGATTTAAAAACCTCTATCACAACAACAACAAAATTACAGTGAAATAAAACGAAACACTCTCACTTGTGGCTCCTTATTAAGCTGTAGCACAGCATTAATATGCAAAGAAGAATGGAGAAACAAACAAAAGCATAAAATCAGTGTCGAACAATCCACAAAATTTGCATTTAATTGCTGTAAATACATGTACAAATACATTATCTATTACCTACTATCTAACACATTTATTTAAGAATTAATAGAAATACTAGAATATCCTGTTTGTCTATGTATGTGGCCCTGTGATGGACTGGCAAACTGTCCAGGTTCCCGCCTGCCTATTGCCCTATGTCAGCTGAGATTAGCACAGCCAAGAATATCCACAACAGTCAAACAAACAATTTTCCAAAATGACAAATGATTGTCACAAACACACATGGAATCTCGTTGCTTCTTACCACACCAACATAAGACTATTCATTGTTCTTTCTATGCATCCTCTGTGGATACAATATATTCTATGCCAATCTTCATCTGAATACTGACTGCATAATAATACTTGTCTATATTGTTTATTCTATATTTTTAGATGTATGTAGGTCTACTAATAGAGATACTACTGGCTTTGACATAATATATGGCGTGTCTATTGTGATTCATTGTGGAACAAAACATTAGACATGCAGATATATTCAAGAGGCACTGTACATGGCTGAGAGCTACACATACACGGTCCAGTAAAGAAGAAGATGTGTGTGTCTAATGTAATTGTTCCAACATGCTTCTGCACATGTAGACAGGTCCAAGATGTAGTTTGCTCATGTGGTGTGGTCTGCAGCCAATGAAAACCTACTGTATCTCATTGAATATTGTTTTTTTTTTGTGCCAACATTTGTGAAGTGGTAATAAGAAAGATGAAGCATATTTACCTGACTAAATTCGTGAATAGACAATCTTAAAATCAGTTGCAGCCCATTGAGTAATAGGTTGGGCAATGTTTGGTTTTAGCACTACTTTTCTACGTCATGTAGGAGTTGTGCACTCTGGTGTCTTGACAACTTGCATCAGTTACATAATAGTGCTGTGCTAGTCACTGTGATTGTTAAACTGATCTTATGACTTCTCACAATATTAATTGGGTTTGGATTCTCCAGTATCTCTGCAGGCCAGTTTATCTGTCCACTCCAGCACTGATGCAGTTTGCTAAAAAAGCATTTTGAAAGGGATAAAGCATAGAATTAGATACATGAAACTGTAATAAATGAATTACAAATCGTTAAAAATAAATAATGTTATGATATTTGTTTTAGGTGAACCACTTACAGTCGACACTGAAAGGGGTGGTGAGTGAGAGGGACTACTACTTCAGTAAGCTGCGAGATGTGGAGACGTTGTGCCAGGAACATGTTGACGAAAATGCTGAGCTGGTGGCACGGCTAATGGAGATCCTTTATGCCTCAGAGGAGCAGGTCGGTCATTCAGGGATCAATCTTTTTTTTTTTGATAAGTGTACCATGTGCAAGTGTCATTTTTTTGCTGGTGGTAAAATCATGTGAAAGTTATTGTGCAGTTGAAATAAATAAGATCACAGGTCGGCATGTAATCATGTGTGTTTGCTACAAAGAATTCTTAACACGTGTGTCCTTTTGTCTTTTTTTTTTCCTCATAGGATACAGTAGAGGAGGCTGAGGGTGACGGACAGGAAGTAGACCAGCAAGGTCAGGAGGAGGAACAGGATGAATACTGACTGCCACCATCCTTCAATACAGTTACACCCCTGTTTTTAATATGTGAGAACTGTTGAACGGATTTTTAATTTTTCCTCATGGTTCTTTTTGTTGTCTTCTCCAAGACTGAGCACATGAAGCAACCTTCCTGAATAGAAGCACTATTACAGCTGTTATTTTTTTGTATCCTTTTGCTCACTGTTCAGTGTTTTTGTGACTTTTGGTGAACTGCTGTGGCAGGTTTGTGGTGACGACCTCCACCAGTAGACAAGCTCAGACCATCACAGACGTTTCCGAAGACTGTGCGTGGAAAAACGTCAATTCAAATCCTGCAGTAGATGTGATGAAATGCTGAAATTTAGACAGGTAAATGTTACCTGTCAGTGCAAGTGTTAACTTCCCCAGCTTCTGTCCTATTTCCACTTTTATTTTGTTTTTATTTTGCATATCAACAATATCAATCACAAGAATGCAATAAGAAAAGCCCTAAAAGGGCTCATTGTAGCTCTTATTTAATCTCCTTCCATACGTTGCACTGACATTTGACTCTGTATTGGACAATCTGTCCATAGACTTTCACCATATTTATTATTGTAAAGCCTTAGAAATAGTGAAATATTTTGAATTGCAGCCTCATGAAGGAGGACAATACAGTTGATTGTAGTGTATAATTCCAATTTATGACTGTTTGACAGCTATCTTTGCAAAATACAACATTTTAGATAATCTGTACTCTCCACACTGATACTCACACCATACAAGTTTGGTGTTAGGCTAAGAAAAAATAATTTTATTTGTCCTTAACATAGGAAGGGAAGAATCATTGTGGACTAGTCTTCTTAACATGATGCAGCGTTTTAAGTTTTAAATCTCATCTGGAACCTGTGGTTTGTTCAGATTTCGGCTGTTTGTTTAGTTCCGAGGTTTTTCTTTCAACCACTGGTCTTAGGGAGATGAGTCGGTTCACTGAGTAATTTGCCATAGTATATTCCAGTAAGTACATTGTATACTCTTTTTCTTAATATTGCATTTACTAATACTGAATTGGGCAGTGCACCATGAGGCTTTAGTCCTATATTATTGTGTAAATGAAAAGGAATGTAAACTTGTACTGTCAATAATTATTGAATGGTAAATGTTTTTCTTTCCATGTCCCACTCATTATGCATTCCCCAAAAACTGTGTTGCATGTTTGCATTTTATTTGTGAATAACTTGACTGGCTTTTTACATATTTAATAAAAAAACAAAAAACAAACATTATGTTAAGTGAGCTTTTGTATGTTTAACCTGCTATTTGAAAGATGTTGCAATTTGGGTGGATTTGCTGAAATAAAATTATGTTTTGAGTCCATGTGAGGTTGTCGTGTCACTCCAGACAGTCAGATTTTGAAGAATTCAATAAGCTGTGCCTCATGTTAGAGGTTTGGTGGTTGCAAGACAAGAGACAGAAGGTTCCATTTCATTTGTCTTTTTCAAGTATTTCATACACTTCATACCCAAAGGGAGGAGCTGCGTTAAATACTGAGATCCTAAGATAATAAAAGCGGCATAAAAACACGATGTGAACTGAAGTGATGTTAAAATTGTGCAAAATGGATATACAATGTATGATGTATCAACATCTAAACGTTTTTCAATTCAAAGCTTGTAGGTTAAACAACATACTGTATTTTATTAGGTTTAATCATGATTTTACACAATTTTTAAGATGAAAACTTGTCAGTGTGCAGAAGCTTAGAACATTTTAATGTAAAATGCAGCAGTGAAAAGTTGCTCTATTTAAAATGGGGTGTATTGCTTTACTTTTTGTACTTCACTCTTATTATTCCATAGCTGTATTAGTTTAGAAATTTTGATAGAATACATTTTACAGGTGTACATTTGTGTACCTTTATTTTATAATTTTGACTTCTTTCACTGAAACACAAGTTCTCACGTTATTCTTTCCTTTAGTATCCCTTTTATTTCCCTTTCGTATTTTGAACGTACAGCCAGGTACAGCTACCCGCCTCCGGTACACGCCGTCGAATAATCAAACGCACCCCTCTCTGTCTCTGCAATTTGATTGAGCAACAGCAACAACTTTAGTTGTGCATGTTAGTTAGCTGTACGTGCACAGTAATGAGTAGTGGGGACTGCCGGCGAACCGCCACTTTACCAGAATAGGTTGATAAAACAGAATTAGCTGTCTGGCATGTGAACTTCAGCTGTGATGTGAACTTTGTTTTGTCGCCATGTCTCACAGAAAGGTAAGTAAATCTGCTTGCTTGCTAGCTAAAGTGTTAGCCACTTATTGCTAACCACAGTGGCTAGTTTGCTTGAGCAACACTTGTTGTCAGCTGCAGTTGCCTCACTCTACATCTGAGTGGAATTTCACTGCCAGGCACGTATATTCAAATGTATAATGAAGTGACTGCACCACGACACAGTTATGCAACTATAACAATTCATCTGACACAATAAAATCCGTTGGAATTACAATGAGCGCCAATTTCCGCATCATTGCTGATTTTTAGAATGTACTTTCAAAGCAAGTGTTTAATTTAATGTTATGAAGCAACGTTAACCTGACTCTAGTGAATTCTGTGCAGCGTAAAAAGTATCCCAGGGATCTGCAGTGTGTCCTTTTCCCGGATGATGTCATTGACGGTGCTCCACGTATGAAGAGAGAGCCTTCATCTCTGTCATCAGGCTCTTCAGCCAAGAGCTGGGAGAAATGTGGTGGCAGCTTTCTGGAGTCTCCTGTAGTAAAGGTCGGTAGAGTGAGTGTTTTCTACAGGTGTTTATAGTTAAGTTAAACACAATAACTCAGTAAAAAGTTATCAATTTAATTTTAAAACGGCTGAATATTTTCTTTTATTTTACATTTTACGAATTTTCAACAAGTGATGAGTGGAACTTTTCACTTGACTTTCAGTCATTGATTGATTCATTAATTTTGTTAATCTGTCATTCATCTAAATCTGTGTCAATGAGTCCTTGGTAACTAGTGGTTGCCAATTTCTTTTTATGGGGCCCCACTTTTTAAAGATGACACACCACCATGACACAATTAACTTATATAGTGACACAGTTTTAGGGCTGCAATGATGAATCGATTAATAATCAATTACTAAATTGATCTTCAACTATTTAAATAATTCTGTGAATAGTAAATGTGAATATATTCTCATTCCTTTGTTCCAAATAACATTTAACATTTGGGATCATCATCATTTCAATGTTTTGGAAAACACTGATCGACATTTTAACATCAACCCTACACAGTTTTTATTTATTTTATTAGATTTTTTTTCAGGTTTGTTTGCCTGTTTATTGTCATGTTGTTCTTCTGCGATTTAATTCTTTGAATTTCCAAGAGAAATACTACATATAATGTGTGATGA
Organism: Solea senegalensis; assembly: GCF_019176455.1. Lineage (NCBI taxonomy): Eukaryota > Metazoa > Chordata > Actinopteri > Pleuronectiformes > Soleidae > Solea > Solea senegalensis. The sequence goes on from NC_058021.1 coordinate 15,238,843, forward strand.
ATCACAACTTCACTTTGTATTATTCGATAATTCTCATGTAAAAGGCAAATTAATTTGGCAACTCCCCCCAAAAATTCCCCACAATCCATCTGCATGAGCCCCTAACTTTTCCTATGCAGGACCCACAAGATAAATCAGATGCATAACTGACCATGATATAATCTCTAATAATTGCACTTTGCTGCAACATTATTGACCACTACATTATTTACTTTTTTGATCACTTTATGGCTTTGAGTGTTGATCTCTTCTGTAATCTATTTAAAAATTAAAATTGTGTTAATTGAATAATTACATTTCCAGGAGTTATTTTTATATGCATCTGAGAAGTCCAGTCAAAAATATGATACCAGGTTCACCAAGTTAATATATTGAAATATTATCAAATAATGGCTAACCTTAGGGTTTGTTTCCAATTATTCTTTGACCACTATGAAAATGTTACAGTCTGTTTTGTCATAAAAGGCTTTAATTTTGTTCGGTGGTGTTGATAATTTTTTGTTTTTGTCACAGAACCTCAAGTCATCAGGAAGAACTCTGTCTGCAATACGAAAGTTGTCACCGGCTTTAGGTAATTCATGCAACACAGTGGTTATAAAGGCTGTAAAGCTCAGCCATTATTGACAAACCTCAACTTTTTCCCCCTTAATTTGGACAGCGGGAAGTGCACACATACACTTACCGATACCACCAGTGTGGTTTTGTGTATAAATGTATCCAGAGGGGGCCACACGGTGATATAGTGGTTAGCACTCTCGCCTTGCAACGAGAAGACCCGGGTTCGAGCCCCAGTTGGAACAAGGGTCTTTCTGCATGGAGTTTGCGTGTTCTCCCCGTGTGTGCTAGGGTTCGCTCCGGGTTCTCCGGCTTCCTCCCACAGTCCAAAAACATGCAATGTGGGGATTAGGTAAATTGGACACTCTAAATTGACCATAGGAGTGAGTGTGAGAGTGAATGATTGTTTGTCTCTAGCTGTGTGTGGCCCTGCGATGGACTGGCGAACTGTCCAGGGTGTACCCCGCCTATCGCCCGATGTAGCTTTGATTGGCACAGCACCCCTCATGACCCTCTGGTGGAGAATAAAGCGGTAGATGATGACTGACTGACTGTTTCCAGAGGTGTAGAGTTACTCAGAGACATATCTCATATATCTTTGTTTCTTATTGTTTACCTTCTCTGTATTGTAACTATAATACATCTTCCTTATGTACGTGTTTGCCCAGTGCAGACCAGTGGCCTTCAATGCAATGAAGACCCGGTGCAGATCACATGGAGCTCCAGTGACGGTGAACAGTCTGACACTGAGACACAGAAGCAGCATCTGACCAGAGTTAGTGCACTGCAACAACGTCCTCATCGACCCTCGGCTCCCATTCGGTCTTACACCAGAGAACCATGCCTACTCAGCTCTGATAAAGGTAAAAAGACATATCAGTTTTCTGACTCAGAGATGCAGTAGATTGATATCCTTGACATGTTGATTTCCAGTTAAGTTGCTTTTTTTGTTTCATATAAGCTGCATATTAGAGCTGAGCAGATAAACGAACATGTGTAAACAGTGTAAATCCTTTTTTTCATCCTATGAGGAACTTTGATCATGTCATAAGAGCCAAGCAATATTTTCTTTTTCTATTTTCTTTTCCTTAGACGACCTCCCTGTTATAGACTCAGACAGTAATCTGGACGAGTCTGACAAGGACGCTGAAGAGGACAGTGGACAACAAATATCTGACTGTGAATCCGAATCCTCTGATGGACAGAAGAAATTGATTCCCAAATCAACAAATGTAAGTGAGCTTCATTTATTCAGCTGGAAGCTCAGAATTATTTAACCTTGCGTGTAGAACACTTAATGCACATTGGTCCGCCTGAAGATAACCTCCTTTCAATGTTGTGTCAGTGGTGTTATTTCTGCTAAAGGACACTAGATGGGGCCATACACTTTCTTAAGCTCTATCCAGCTAGTTTCTCTGTCCATGTAGCTGTGACTGTATATTTATTTAGATGTAGAAGTGTATGTTAGCTGCCAGTGCACGTAGCTGTCTCGGGCACGAGCATGTGTTGGTGAGACACCAGCTGATATAATGTCCATTGTGTACATTGTAAATTACAGCGTGAAAGACTTCATACTTTCATACCTGAAATGTTCATACTTTTTACCTGAAATTTAAAATTATATTCATGCATCATTCATGTCTTGATACTGAAATTAATTTTAGATTTAACATGTTTTACTTTATTTATTAATGCATTATACCTACTTGGGTTTGTTTTACTTCTATTGTTTTACAGTTTCTCCACCAGATGGAGTATTGCGCTCATGTTTTAATGTCCTCAAATAACCTGACAGGCTCCAACCAGCAGCTGCACTGAGCACATTGTAGATTCAAGTTCCAAACTGTCAAAGTTCACAACATAGAGGTAGCAATAAAGCGCTGAGTGAATCTCTCATTCACTTATCTGAGGCAGCTATCAACACATGATGAAGATTCGAGATGAAGACATGTTTCATCATTTGAACCTCTGAAATCAAAACATGTTAAGAGCGAAATATAGCTATATTATTGACTATCAATTGAATGATTTAGTTCTCCCTAAATGGGGGGATTTTGTGCTTTTAACAAGACAAATCAAGTGATTCAAAGATGTAGGGCCATTTCCACTGACATCTTAGACTAGACTTTTAGTTAGTATTTTAGAATTGTGTATTTTAGTGAACACAATTCTTCTGATTATATAATTAGTAAACGTGTTATCTTTGTATTTAATCTTGTGTGGGCTTCTCTGTTGACTCCTTCTCAGAAGTAATTCAGGAGCAGTGTTTGTGAAAGGCAGGGCTCGCGTTGAGAGAATGTAAAAGGAGTGGTGTGCTTGGGCCTAAGACCACACAGCACAAAGGGTTATCGCAGTGCGTGCACACCTACACACACACACACATACACACACACACCAACATGTAATTGATCTAACGAGTGCCAGATCACTGAGGTGTCTTTCGAGATTGTGCTTCATAAAAAAATATCAATGAAGAGAGTGTGTAAGCTTCGTGAGTCATCTCCAGTACACTACAGTACAGCACGGTGTTGATGAAACATTATTAATCATGTAATTAAAAGGTGGGATGGATTGAAGTAACCACTGTCTTGAGTGTGCAGGCAGTTTGTGTAGAGGAAGCATATCAACAGATAAACATCATCCCCACAGACCCAGCTACTTCCTTTTGTCACAGTTTATTTGCTGCTATCAGCTCTCTGGTGTCAGAAAAGATCTGAGATCACCCAACAGGACGCTGGAGGTCAGAGGCCCACTAGATGACTGGTTGCACTTAAGTTTATATATGGGTTGTTTCATAGGCAGCTTGATTAGCGTGTATTCACAATCATAATTTTATATTATGCGTTTGTGTTGAGCCATCCTCATATTCTAGGGCTTTATTTTATTATAAGCACACATTTTGATTTAATTAGAGGAGCAAAATGGATTAACCTAGTTTGAATTTGCTTATTCAATAGTCCTGTAGCGCCAAATGTAAATCAAACTGGATCTAACAGGTTACAGAGGGGGAGGATCGCAGTTCAGGTCATTTTATTACTCTAGATAAATGCATGGCTGAGACATATGTCTGCCAGATCTCCGTGTTATTGTGCTAACACTGTTAGTGGATAGGTGGAGCTGTGAGTTAGGGCCACTTCCCAAGTGCTCAGTCCAAGTCCCTGAAGAACAGTCTCCACCATCACGTCAGGTTTTTGCTGGATCTGGGCTGTACCATCAGAGCAGGACCATAAACATAATTTTACTACTGTTTGTTCAGGTAAACATGAGAGTGGAAGAGGCTGCACAGAGCTGTGCACTTACAATGCTTTTAGTGCCGGGTGAGGACATTTTTGAGCCAGAGCCAGGAACATAGTGTTCCTTTTTCTCTGTGGCTGGTTGGAGTGTGACGTCTGCTGGCACGCCGCCTAGCAGGGTCAAGTTGATTCAAATAAGAGAGCGTGTTGGCTGACAGAGCCTGGTATGCTGGTCTTGTCAGCACATGACAAGAACTCAGGTTTCTCATGGATTTTTCCATGAGAACTGATTCCCTCAGGTGTAGTGTGCAGTGATGCAGCAAAAAAGATTGCTCTGTTACCGTATCATGTTGTTATTAGTCAGCCTGCCAGTGTGTCAGTGTACCATAACCACACACTGCATCAGTGAGTTCATTGATTTTTTTTATTTGATCTTTGTTGATTCTGTGGTAATCAACTGAATCCTGAGGTCATATTAAGAATATACTTGTGATACGACACATGATGTTTCAAAACTGGGTGTGTAGTATTATTATTATTATTATTATTATTATTATTATTATTATTGACAGTATTGTCATTACTACAATTATTCTGATGATTATGATCATTATTACTATCATGCAAACTCTCCCTGCACAACCAGGCAACAGTCAGGTTGGTTGCAGGAACAAAAATATGTGGATCAAACGTGGGGGGGGTGGAGAACACACTGAAGTCATTTAATTTTTATTCATAGTAAATGAGTTTTGCTTTTGGCTTTCTCAGGTTGCTGACGAGCTGAGTGAACCTGAGGAAACCACACACAAAACTCGTTTTTCATTCATGAAGGAAACTCGGGGAAGGTCATTTCAGTGTGCAGTGTTATTTTAAGATTTGATCCTCATACTTATTATTATTGTACTTTATCCTTAGGTGGCGGAGCTGGAGATCTCAGGCTATGTGTCTGATGGGGAAAACATTGGTGACTCAGTGACCCCGAGCAGGCTGGACTCTGAGAGCTTTCCTCTCCAAACTGTTGAGGGCAGCAGAAGGTCAGTCAGTGACTGGGTCAGATCTGCTCAGGCGATGCTGCAAACACCTCAGAAACTGCTTGTGCGACAGTCCAAGACCCCTGAAGACTCTGCCAAAAAGAAAAGAAAGTTTCAGAGGTTTGATTTATTTTTTTATTTTATTTAGTCTTACTGGGAATGCACCGATCCAGTCTGGCTCTTTAATTCCCAATTGAGTACTAATGGTTCCTTTTCCCCAAATTTAAATGATGTAGTTGGGTTCAGGTGAGGTATGAAGACAGGGTTTGCTTTGTGATAACAGTAAACCTTCAGTCTCCCAGATAAGACTCAATTACGTAAGTGATTAAATATCATTTTATTGTGGCTTTAAATAAAGAAATTGTATCTAATGAGGTCTAACAGTCATGTGTGTCTGGCCAATATCCGACTTGCCCGATGAAGTGCAACACTGTCTCATGTATGTGTCACACATACAGTAGTAGTAAATAACACCTGTGAAATCTAATTCATCAGCTCAGGCATAGAGTACATTTTGCATTTATAAAAAAAATAGTATTTCTAAGCTTCTGTCATGCTTATTTTCCAGTTGCTGAATGGAAACAGACGATTCGAAAAAAAAAATATCGCATTGAATTTTCTTTGCTTGAGGGAGAAAAATGTGGTGTTTTGATAAAAGGTAGATGTGAATGAGTGCAGTGGAAACACATGAAGCAAATGAAAGCGGACGTTTAGGAATCACATGACTGAAATGTCCCTCACGCTTTTACGCATTTCACTTCACTGGAAAAATAGCATAGATGGCGGATACAGGAGGTGGTCGCAACAGCAACGACGCTACAGCGATGAATTGAAGCAGCAACAAGCGACGACCATGTATCGACAGCAACTGGCATTCAGTAATTACGAACATGGTGTGGCGTATTATCCCTCTGCAGCGACATGGACGTTGGTGCCACCTACTGCTTATCTCACTGAACTAACTCAACAGTAGTTGATGGAAACACTGAAGGAGCATTTTCTTTCACCGGAACTTCAAAATTAAAAATTTGCGATTCATTTTAATGGAAACCTGTCAAAGAAGTAGTAATTTAATGATATGTTTATTGTTGAGGTTGCACTAGTGTTGAACTGAACTGTTTATAATGCTCCCCCACACATTTTACAAACATAATGGAGGAAGAAAATTAGAAGCAATAATAGTTCAACATCCCCTACAGCGTTAGAGTATTGTTTTATGTATAGTTGAATTGATTACTCTCGCTAAGCAAAAGAAAGTGACCAGGAAGTTTATATATTGACCGCTGTGTTGCATTGCTTCATGCTAGAGGGATACAAATTAGAGAGCAGCACATGGTGCTTGTTGCCAGACTTGATTGTCAAACTTTGGCGGCAGAGTTTCCAGACGATGAAAGGGACACCTGGTGTCATGATGTGGGTGCTAAATGTCATTGCCGTCTTCATGTCCTCTGATGCTAACAGATGGCTATCTGGTGTCTTTGACAGCTTGCTGTCTGCATCAGGGAAAAGTTTAATTTCTTTGAAACAAACAGTTCGGCACATTGCCTTTGTTCAGGTCGCATGTGCCGTGTGGGTTCATCATATAACATCTGCATCTGTCTGCCTATCTGCTGTAAAGGGGCGGCCTTGCTGAGAGGCTGAATCAACTCCAGTGCAGACAGAGGTCAGCTGTTAGCCTGTGGAGGCATCAGTCCATTTCTGACACCTCATCAACAACAGCGGCAACAGGTGATTCATACGAGACCAACCTCATGCAATATGTTTTACATGCATATACACACACACACACACTCACAGATCAATGGTGAACTCCACAAGTGAATGAACTTTGATTTCTGCGTGGGATGATGCCCTCTTTCTAAGCAGGTGTGACTTTTTTTTGATCATACGAAGAGGTCATACAGAGGAAGTGCTTGCTGTAGGTCATGAACAAAGTATGTGGGTGACAGGAAACTGCTTACCTAGTTCTTTTTTTTTTCCGTGGTGTAACAGACCGAACCCTTTTGTTCTCTTGATGCTGATTATCTCCTTATAATGGGAGCCAAGGCGGTACATAAATGTGACAGTTGATTGTGGAAAGGTAAAAGGAAAAAAAACTGTCGGGATGCATTTATCCCCCCGCAGTGTCCACCTTTTCAGCTGATGTTGATCGATCTGTGGTAATTTCACACTAATCAGCTCCCATATGTTAAGTCTTTTGTAGTCATTGTCACAATATATAAACGCTGATTATCACAATACAGTTTTTCAAAGGTAAAACTCAACAGGAGTGCGAGAAGAGCTTTTCTGGTCTCTGTTTCTCACATATACACACCGAGGCACACACAAACACGCTTACAGCAGTCACGTCTGTACTGTCAGACTTGTTATAAACATCATTTCTTCCTCTTTCGCAACAGACATGTCAGTATACATATATATATATATATATATATATATATATATATATATATATATATATATATATATATATATATATATTTGATAAAAGGGCGAGGACGCAAGATCTGATCTTATGTGGTCTTAGCACATAAGATCACTTTAATGTGAGGTGTGAACGTTATAGGCGGTGCTGTCCGCATATGTATAGATCACTCGAGATGGATGTCAGTATAAGATCTGAATGGGGCGAATGATTTGATGTGTGTAAGGACTTGATGAGAGGATGAAAATGAGGCGGCTTATAGTGACTTTTGAAGATCCCTTGTTCTGTTTGTGTTAAGCTTTTGATCCATTTACAATCAAATGACTTTCCTCGAGAAGAAAAAGCATGTATTTTTGTCTGTCTTCAAGCACCTTCTTAGTAATAACGATACCAAGACAGTGCTGCCCAGCTGGTGAGTGTTCTATTACAGAACACATGTTAATCTCTGTTGTAGTCATTTTGGAGGGTGATGCAAGTCATTGAATATTAACTTGCAGGAGGCCTTGATCTCTTTCTTGACATAGTGCTCTAGCTGTGACTTCACATCATTATAGGTCAAGACTGTTGTACTATCCGTGTTTTGTCCTGCTGCCTGAGTTTGTTCTGCTGATTTTGTAATCTGGGACCTGAATGCACAATTGAAGCATTGAACATTCATGTTTGGACAAACGCTCATTCAAACTTAATAGCTCTCTAGCGATCCCTTTGATGTGATTTATGCTTATTATATTAATATTTCCCCCTCCAGCCACATTCAGGCATTAACATACACTGACATTCAACTGTCAATAACTGCGTTCACGTGCTTCACTTTTCACAATTCGCCTGGAATTTGCATACAGCCAAGTTGCGCTCTTATCTCACTTTGATTTATAACTTTGGGGCATTGTCTTGATTTATCTCTGTCAACTTTATTCATCTTATTTATCTTTGACTACTTTATTTTGGAGCCAAAAGTACACTCACAGCAGTGGTACAATTCCAAGAATTTGCACATTTGCCCAGTGGGCTTTCAATTTTATACGCACCTCAGCCTGAGTCACTAACAGCTTCACAGCTATGCAGTGCAAATTGTTCTGTTGCTAAAAGTGGATTACTCTCATAATGCATAATGGTTTCCACAGAGAGCTAGAGTCCGTGAGAGCACGGGTTCCCTCTGTAAGCAAACCCATACAGTTTGCAGATGCACACTGAACATCTGTGTTGTTGTTGCTCTGCTCTCCAGTGGACAGGCCTGGTGTGCTAATGCTGGAGGTGCTGGAAGTTCGGAAGGAGTGCAGCATGCAACTGGCGCTCTGTGAGCCCAACCAGCCTCATGGAGAGGGCCACCAACACAGCAACTCTGTCCCTGAGGACAGAACTCGTGTGCTGGTGTTATTCAACAGAGAGACTGCAGCGCAGCTGATTCCTGCATCCAGAGATATCATCCACATATACCCGCCATGGTGAGAGGATGCAATATGTGTCATGTTTTTTTTTAAACTTTATACTGTTTTCAGGTGAAGGATGCAGCATACAAATCCTTGTTTCTGTTCACGGAGGCAGAATAAGAACTTCAACACCTAAAAAAAAAATCACCAGTTCTTACACATTTGACTTTGTCACCTCACAGAAAAACGTATTACTAAGCATCTTGTGTTAAATTTAGATTTCAGATAATGTACAAATAAGCAGCATTCTCTGTTTTGAAACACAGAGGGCATGTTTGCTGGAGGAGCCAAAGACACACACCACAGAATATTAACCTAAACACAGCAGTATCAGATCACCTGTCCAACAAGTATGTCTCCCTCTTCCTCTCGATCAGTGGTACCTGCAGCCTTAAAGTAGGAATCTGCTCTTCTTTCTATTCTACTAGTCTAGTCTACTTCATTTTCTCATCTTTAAGAAAGCTAAGCTAACAAGTGAATGGGTAAACTGCTGTTAAAGCATGCTGAGTCTTTTTATATCATTACAGCATTTCAGGAAGAGTTGTGCTAATTATTTATCCGGTGCATCATGGACGCAAGCCTGGAGAGGAACTGTTTTCACTCCCTTGACACTATAAAGACCCCTTTACTCAAAAAGGCATGTGTTGTATTCACTTGGATGTTTGACACCAGGTATATTTTTAAGGCCGTTAAGTTTGTGTATTTGTGTATTTGTGTATTCATAGATTCTTATCAAGGATTTCAGATGTAGGTAGAAAGAGTAGGTTGGATGCAAATTTATATACATCAACATCACATTATTCAAAACAAGGCCATTGCTCGTCTCTTTGTTATCTCCAAGTTTCTGATTTGCTTTGCATGAAAAAAACATGCTATCAATGGTGATATTTAAGACCTACAGCACAGCACCTGTCCATTCTAGATAGGATCTTAAAATTAAAATAGTGTATATGTGTGTATATATATATATATATATATATATATGTATATGTGTGTGTGTGTGTGTATCTGTATATATACATATGTGTATATGTGTATATATATATATATACATATATGTGTATCTGTATATATACATATATGTGTATATGTATATACACACATGTGTGTATATATATACGTATATATGTATATATATATTTATAGATGTGTGTGTGTATATGTATATATACACATATATGTGTGAATATATATTTATACGTATATATGTATATATATATATATATATATATATATATATATATAGATAGATAGATGTGTGTGTGTGTGTATATATATAGATGTGTGTATGTGTATGTATTTTCTTTTTTAATTTTTTAATTGTGTGCATGTTTGGAGCTTCAGGGCTGTTTGTAGGACATTTAAATTGGCACCCGTCTTGCGCTGACTGCCAGAAAACTGATTCGTAAGATAACGTAAGACGGATCATTTGCCGTCTTCAATTCTTAACGTCTGTGTTTCCTATTTATCGTTGAGTCAGAAGAGAAATTGCTTGTCCCAAGCTCGGTCTGACAAGCCCCAAGTATACAATAACATACCGTAAATTACCCGAAACTGAAGAAAAAATTCCACAGAAAAATGCTTTTAAAAGACTTGTTCATTTTCCGTTCAACTATGTTGAGATATGATCAGGGTAACATAGTTTATATTGTGGTCATAAACCTATTTTGTCTATTTCCGCATTTTTTTTACCTGATGACAGGTGATCAAAAACTGTACAATAAGGCTTTTGTTATACAGTATGAAACTGATTTACTGCAGAAAGAAATGCATAGTAATGCTGAGGAGATTTACAGTAGTACTGCATGTGAATAACTTTGTTGTTTCAAAATAATTCTGTGGCAGTCATAGTTGTTTGGGGTTTTAAGTACGGACATGAAGTTCTCAGCTCACATCAGTAAGGAACAACAGCCCAGATGTGAAGAACATCTCCTCACGTAAGGAGCAGAGAGGCTTGCAGGCGGGGGGGTTTGTGAGTGTTTTTGGGATTGTTATGGAGTTGGAGCGAGGCAGCAACAGTTGACTCCAGCTGTTGGGAGTTTGGGCTGAGTGTGCTCTGGAATATCCAGGCTGGCGGAAGTGCAGGGGCCTCCTCTGTGCTCTGACGTCACAAACAGCTCCAGGGAATGCTTCACATTCCTCTTCCTGGCAATCGTTAGGTCATTTCCAGCAAGCTGGGGAAAAAACACTGTTGGATTATTTTCTGGAGCATTTGGGAGAAGAGTGTGGAGGGAGCCAGAGGGCTGAGATTGAAAACACATGGCGGCTTTGAGAGTATCTTTGGGTTTAGCACCTCTCATTCCATGTTGTGCTGTATTCCTGAAAGCACAAGATAGAGTAGAGAGCCCCTCCCTCATCATAAACACCCATTAATTCTTTTGGAGAAAGTGAACATGCCTCTTTTCATCCTCTTTGTTTGTGAAAATCACTTACAGACGTTACAGCATTTGGTCTACATTTTAAATCAGTCACTAGTTTTTAACTCAATAAAAAGTCATAAATCAGAAATCAACTGTCATAACCAAGAGGAGCTGATGACATGCTAGAAATCCTCCAAAGAGATATTAGTTTATCCAAATTTAACATCTACAGAACAGCCCAAAGTGGAAAAACACAGAATGTAGAGCATCAGTTTGGCTGGTAAAATTCCTCTTCTGATTTTCCTGTGTGACAGTCGAAGGTTCAACCTCCCCCGTAATTCCGGGAGTGAGTAGGTTGACTCCTCCCACCTCCCACACCTTTTTGTGAGTGGGCTGGGGACTGAGCGGAAATACCTGCAGGGATTATTCACTGATGAGCTGTGACGCCAGCAGCCAGGGCCACTCCTTAACCTGGCTACCTGTCTAATGATGACAGCTGCCCACTCACCTGTTTAGTTCAGTGCCACACTTCCTGTACAAATGTACGTGTGTCTGTGAACAGTACGTTCTGCTCTGCTAACAATGAAGCATCGCTTTTACTGATTGCCGATCTCTGCTGAGATATTGGACTGATGACCAACAAGCTTAATCAGAACAGGAGTTCTGGGTCTTTTCATTTTTGTGTTTGGAAACAAACACAACCTCACCTATTTGCAAAGTAGGAAAATAAAACCACACAATGAAATGACTCCTTTAAAACATACTTCAAGCATTTAAACCTTATTGGATGCAATGATGGACCAATTTATTGGCTTATACTGAGGTTTAAAATAACCATTTGGCCAATAGTCGATACATGTGTTGATGTTAGTTTATATATAAATATAATATAGATAAATATAAATAATTCTGTTCTCTGTATTTCAGCTTGGAAAAATCAGTCATTATGGTTGGGAAAAAAAAAGTATCACAGTGGATCAGTGCGGTAACGTTTACACAGACCAAACATTCAAAAATTCAGGTGAAGTGTAACCAAATTGAGATTTACACAGTGCTGGCGATCTTAATCCACTCATGTGAACTCATTACTCAGAGTAACAGACATTCATTTATGTGAAAGAGTCCCACACTATCACTCTCTATCATGTATTTGTCAACAACAATAATTACTTTTTGAGTGAAGGCTGTGTTGTGAAAGATAATTAATGACTGTACACTGCCAACAAATATAAGCTGTCCTTATTTGACAATTGACACAAAATTATTGACTGTCACAATAGCAGTGGATTCATTTTCTTTTGAGTGAGCTATAGATGAGTCACACTTCTGCCTCCACCTGTTCGGGAAATAAACGCTATGTAGTGAATGTACAGGGTACAGGAACTTTATGTGCAGTGAGTTTAATGCAGTCACAGTTAATAACACTGCAATAAATCTGTCTTTGAGGTTAAACCGTAATTTTTTGTTTTTATTGAGATGGTGTCAAAGAGATGTTGATTTATTTTGTACAAGGTGGCTGTGATTTAGTTGTCACTATGTCCAGCGTCTTCTGTTTAAATATGTCTGTAATATATTGCAATTTTATAGCTAATAGATACCATTAATAAAGACCCAGTTGATTTGTTGAAAGACATTCATAAATAATCATTTATATTTATATTTATAGAAATAATAGGATTTCTCAGTTTAACACATAGTTTTTCTGAACTATATAAAACTGCTGTAATTGTGAATCCAAACAAAATTGGTTTTCCCCCCACTTACCTGTTTTTTTTATTTTTTATTTATCTGGTTCAACTATCACCACAGTTCTATGACGAGCTGTGACATGTACAGCAGTTCCAGTCACAGAGTGCGTTTGGCTCTGAGTCAGTAATAAGCCATCATCACATGATTATCCATTTTAACATGTGGAAAAAGAAATAAACTGAACAGCAAACAATATGCCATAAACGTATCTGGCTGTTGTAAAGTACCACGACCAGAAAGGCTCCATAAGGTTTTAAAAATAAAGGTAACGTCTTCTTGGCACTCACCACTGAGAGAGGTTCAAGCTTGTAACGTTGAAATTAAAGAGTATCACCAGAGCGCTTCAGGTCACACTTCACACTCCGTGCTTTTGATTTGTGTTTTTAATCAGCAAACTCTCAACCTGTTTGATTGCACTGGGTGCTGAAGTACTTTTCCACAGTTGACGTCACTTTTGCAAGATGTTTTAAATCGAGCTCTGCAGGTCTGCAAGGTGCAGCCTTGTAAGAACCTCAATTACATGGAAAATTGTGTTTCACCTCTGTGAAAGAGAACAGTTAACATGCGGTGTGTATGTCAAGTTGCCTCAGATGAGATAAATGTATTTGAACTTGTACTCTGTGCTGGGTGGTGCACAGTAAAAGAGACCTGCAGAGGTGGTTGGCTTATCTGAGTTTGACATCCCCCCCATATTTATGCAACAGCTTAAATCCAAGTTTTTGCATGTGTCATCAGTGTAATCTCAACATTTTCCAACACCTAAATAATGTTTGTTCCCACACGCAATTCATGTGAAAAGAAAGTGCGGAGTTGAAGAGCAGAATGCAACAAAAGTGAATTTCCAATTTAAAACTGATAAACTTTCTCTCCTTCAGGCAAAGACTTTCTATGGAGGGCTTCACCTATGATATTATTCTCAACACACACTTCAGCCAGAAAGTGTTCCGTGATTCCAAACCCGCCGCCATGCCAGTCTCAAGAAGCCTGCTCACAGCAGACAAATGCATGCCCTATTATTTGGGTAAAATGTTTGGAGTGGTGGAGGTGTGCAGGAACACTGAGGTGTGTATGCTTCACTATTGGCACATTCAAGCACCTTTTTAGATTTTAGATTTGACAACAAGCATTGTTGCGTACTCTCGGCGGCTCTTGTAAATTCACTTTCAATGGATCAATTACTGCGAGACGGAAAGATGACACCAGTCTTGAGCTGAAATGTGATGACAGTTTCACCATGTTGTTTGCATGACAGTTTGGCTTCTGGCCAGAAGACAAGATTCTGATTTAGCTGTTAATGTCAATAAACATTAACTCAAATCACTAGAAGCTTGTGTTAACTTTTCAGGTCGTAGTTATTAAATTACATGTGCGTCTCTGTGAACAGAAGGGTTTGTTCTCTTCCTGTGTGTCGTTCCAATTCACAACATAATAGTCTCTGTGTCCTACCAATGGCAGACAGATGCCACTGAATTCCGTTGTTGGTTTTCATGTATGTTTAAACCCTTTTACTTTGAGCAAATACAAATAAATGAGCAAAGTGATTCTGGTAACGGCTGCAAAACATAAACATATTCTGTCACACCATTGCGCTCAAGCAGATTTTAAATAAAAAGCGAAACTGTAAATCTAATTTGCGAGTTTTGTTGATATTGAGTTACGTACGTAATACTGTACATTGACATGCCCGTGGGAATAAGTTTCATTTTATAGAGTTCTCTGTGGTTTTAGTGGGAGGGCTATGGAACTGCAGCTATAATTTCCATTTAGCCATTTAATTCCTTCAGATGCCAAATATAATTAGTTTAAAGTATTATCTCAATGTCATGTTCTCTCCTCTCCAGGTTGCTGTCCCAAGTACTCTGAGCAGATTTGGAGGGTGGAGGGATTTGACAGGACACTGCCTTTCTCTCCTTGAAGCCATAGAGGGACTGGGCCAGGCCGGCTCTGTGGGGCAGGACATAGAGGTGGTGGTCCAGAGGGTTTTCTCCAATCCTGTGCCTGACTGCTCTGCTGTGTCCATTGTCAAACCCAGAGTTCCCTCCAGGTCATCCACAGCTCCTCCTCCTGCGGAGAGAGGGAAAACCAGGTACTGTTGAACACGCTGGCCCAGCGAGGCCTTTGGTTTGTCACTCAATGCCAGCGAGACACTTCATCTGCTGTGTGTGTGTGTTTCTCTCCCACGATATACATTGCTCTTTTTTGTTGAGATTGCATGCTAGTTTCCTTGGTCCCAGGCCTCACATGCTTCCCCTTGGTGGCAGAATGTGTATTGTTCTCAGAGCAACAGGCCCCACAAAGTGCTTATACTGTCTCCAGCCATATGGCATTGCTTGACAAAGGACACAAATACTTCTAATTGGATCCAGCCCTGTTGTGAGTGATTCTAGCCAAATTCTCATGAAAGACAGCATGATGTTTTCAGAATCTCGTGCACCAGCAAGCCCGGTGTTGAAATGATGCCCACTCATACTCCTCCTCTTTTCTACTATATTGTTCCAAAGAACACCTGTACAGAGTCTTTTTTTTCACTTGATGTCATTCATTTTAGTCTAAACAATGCAAAAAATTAATAGATGTACATGAGATGATTGGTTTTAGGTTTTAGTTTGTGTTGTGAAGATGAAGCCAGGTTATATTATTATATTCACAGAAATGAAATCTGGGTGGAGGAAGACCCAAGGAAGAAGCCATTAACGTTCTGATTGAGGATCTGATAAAGGGGAAATTGTTTTTGGATGAATTCCTGACATTTTCTTGAACATTTCCAAACAAAAAAGCATCCAACAGAAATGATTTACTTATTTGTAGTCATAACAAGTCCACAAATGTACTGCTCTCCTTGTACGACCAATTTTGTTTTCTACCAGGATTTTGTAGCTAACCATAATTTCTCCCGTGTTACCAATGAATTATCAGGACTGTGGTGACCTTAAAGGGCTATGTCTGCAGGGCTGTTTGTAGGATTGCTCAAAAAAAGTAATGAACCAAGCTTTTGTAGCGGGATTGATTAATGGGGTAGACATTTGGTATGCATGAAAATATTGATACACTGAAATATTGTAATATTTCGTGCTAAAATACTGTATCAAGTCTTTGAAACTCTGTGTCGATATGGAAATATTGTTGACGTGGGTTTTCTGACAGTGGTTTTGCTTTGTATTGAAGCCTCCGACCGCTAGTTGGCAGCAGGTTTTTGGGCATTTGGCTGATCTCCCCCTTCTTCCACTTGTCTTACTAGACAAAGAAAACATTGTGCATTGTTTGTGACAGTGTACAATCATACAACATTGTTTTTACTATGATTAAAGGTTTTCTTAAAATGTACTGTTTTCTTGCTGGGGGAATCAAAAATATGAACTTGCTTTTAGCATCCCAAAGGTTTCCACTTTCAGTGTACACTTTTAGCTAACGTTATGGATTTAAAAAAATAAACAAAACCTGTATTATTTAGTACAGCTTTACTTAGGTCAAGTTATGATAAATTATATAACGCTTTTCTAGTCTTGATGACCACTGCCATTCACCATTCAATCACAGTTTCATACTACGCATCTATTTCTACCACTCATTTTTCATACCCATTCACACACAGCCATCAGGAGCAGTGTGGGGTTAAGTGTCTTGCCCAAGGACACATCGGCATGTAGACTAGCGGAGCCGGGAATCCACAACCTTCGCGTTGAAAGACGACTCGCTCTACCACTGAGCTACTGTCGCCCCTAGTTATAAGTTACATGTTATAAGTCTCGTTTTAAAAAGATTTAAATATAAAACAAGTGCACCTTGTATCCAATACAAGCTGTTTCATGTGCCCTGTGTTATTGACATGACTTAGAAGTTTAATTGAGTGGTCTTGTTATAGTTAATGAGTAAGTGAGTGTTCTTTTTGAAGCAAATCCAGTAAGTTTCCTGACTCTCCCCACACGTATTGTTTTTCTCCTTTGCTGAGTAATAAAAAGCAATAGTTTCTCAGCGTGGCGGGGGCTGCGGTAGTGTGTGTGGGGGGCACTGTGGTTAAGGGAGGAGAGCCCCAGTCAGCTGACAAGCGAACTGACTAAATGAGCAGCAGTTGTAATATGACACTTGCTCCTGCCACGCTGCCTCTTCGTCTGGTAAACAAACGTCGTCCTCTGACCGGAAACTCTCCCTCCCTTCTGTCTTGTTTCTCTTGAACTCAACCAGATTCAACAGGCTTAGTTGGTCGTGAAATTATGGTGGGGCAGAGGTTTAGGAGGTGATCGTGGCCTGAGTCCAAAATATCTATTTGTTACTAATCTGAATATTGCCCACTCGAAAGTAGCCGTTTACGTTCTGTACATATACAATAGTTTTACCATCTTGTTTTTTCTTTTTTTATGCTATAGAAAAGTACAAACAATATAACTATACATGCCAAAACCATAATCACTTCACATAAGAGGGTTTGGTCTGAGTTGCTGCACAGAAATAACCACACTCAGTACATTGTGTTGTTATAGTACTTTTCCAGTGTGCTTGTCTGCTTTGGAGCGAGCACTGCAGTTTACTTCGAAAACCACTGCCTTCATTCTATGTCAAGACAAGGACAGTTTGTACCTCTCATATTGTGTCCCTAGCCCGTATGACTCACTTCCCTGGTCAGCATGCTTATTTGATCCTTTTGTTGTTTAGCCTCTGTGTTAACACACAGGGGAGTGAGGCCAGCATGATATTTATGCCTGAAGAAGATGTTAAGTTCCCGTAAATTCAGAGTAGAATAAACAAGAAGATTAACTGTTTGTAGGAAGTGAGAAGAGGCTAGTTGTTTTTTTTTCCTCTCTCTCTCTCTCTCTCTCTCTCTCGCTGGAGAAGGAACACAATGTGCTGCAAGGATCCTGTTACATGCTTGTTTATTGCTTTGCCTGCACTGATTGGTGCACAACACATCGGAAGGAATCCCGCCTGTCCACCCCCCACCAATGAGGCCCCTCTGCTGTATTCTTAATGTGTGGGTCGCTTACTTAGCATGTTGCCAAGTAATGTTCATGTGTGTGGGCTTGCAAGGTAACACACTCTGTGTGTGAATGTGTGTGTGTGTGTGTGTGTGTTTGAACAGACCCAGTGTATCGTTGTTCCTGGAAGGAAAACTGAGTTGCTGAGAATTTTCTGTGATCACTCACAATAACAAATTCCTGAAAAAGGCCACTGACTACAACCAGCCAATGGCAGAGGATTGCTGGGAGTGAGGGGGTTAGTAGTTTGAGGAAGTGAGGCTGTGAGCAACTAAAGGGAGGGACTCAAAGGAGCTGTGGTTGTTTATGTCAAGCTGGTACCACCACAAGTCTCATCACCCTTCTATCTCTTTATCTGTTAATGTGATTGGTCTTATCAGCACTCACCCTAAAGTGTTTTCAAGTTCAGACAAGCTCCACCAAATGTGAATTTATGTATATATATATATATATATATATATATATATACACACACACACTTTTTTCCCACTTTTATTTCAGATTTTGATCCACTGATTTAGCCCTAGCTAGTGGTTAAGCTCACAAAATATACAGTATATTATCAGCTTTATTTGTGAAGATATAAATACAGTTTTAGTAGTTATTTTCCTTGGCTGTATAGAGAGCAAACGGTTGCATTAACAGTGGTGACATATTATTGTAGCTTTTTTTAAGTTTGTTACCCAAAACCTATTATATCTTGGTACTCAACTTTTAAGCTGCAATAGCACAATTGTTGAGTTTCATTTACAGGTTGTTAAATACTAATATTTTGTCATCACAGTCAGTTCTGAGCTCAGACACATGGGATTATTGTTCAACCGTGCCAAGAAAATCCTGCTGACTGTATCTTAAAGTCATCTAGTCATCTTTTAAGCAAATGTATTAAATCATATGCTGCTTCCAGCTCCATTCATGTGAAAATGTGCTGCATATTCTTTGACATCAGTCAAAACCAAGTTTTAGATTGAGGTTCTAATCGGTGATGGTGCCACCCTTTTTATTACTGGACTTCTCAACAAATCATAAATCACAAATGCCAGTGATTAGTTAGTTTTGGTTCATTGTTAAAGATTTGCATGACATCTTTCATGTTAGAGCTGGACCTTCACTCACTCAAAACGTAGCAAGTGTGATATTTTTGAATTTAGAGAATGTGAAGAATGTGAGTTTTGCGCCGTGTTCAACTTGTCACGAAGTGATTGGTCTTTGCTGGGATAATTACCATCTATGCAGAAGGGGCGGGGGTCTGTTCACATGACACTTTGAACCTTTGCACTTGTGTTAACTGGCCGCTTTCAGAAAATCTGATATTTATTTTTTCAGGTTTCAGAGAAGATGTTGTATAGGTCTGATTTTGGGTTGAGAATTAAACAAACAACTGGGAATAATCTTGGTTAAAACGTTGGCTTACACACCACCAAAAGTTATGAAAGGAATGTTATTTAGATATCTATTTCCAGGTCTCTCAAAACAAACACAGACGGACCTAATGTTTACCAACACGGGACATTTATAGGCCCAATCAGGTGGTTGAAAATGTCTCAGAACGTTCCCAATGTCTGGGATGGGATATGTGCATGCATGCACATGCACGATGACAATCCTCCTCCCTCCTGTTTTTCTTCTTCTTTTTTCTTTCTCATTTTCTTCCCTGGAAGTTGTTTGTTGAACCAGGGATATGAACTCCACTGTTTACTCTCGGGGGTGGTACTGGGCTGTGTCTGGGCTTGACTGACTGAGACTAGAGCCTGTAGTAATTCAGGCAGTGTGCTCTGGGAGTGCAGCAGGGTGAAGGAACACACTGCAGTTCACTGCCTTACAACTTTGTAGGCCAAAGGTCTTTTCTGTCAGCAGCAGCACACTGTCAAACCAGTCAAAAATGTCAAGTCTTAACTGTGTATTGTTTAGTGTACCATTGATACCAGTGGTGTTTAATACACATATTTGTATCCATGAACATAAGTAGTTGAACCGTTTATTGTTATTTTGATAAATATGTTGCTACTCATGTACAGGTGCAGCCAGGATAAAGGCAGCATACAAAAAACAATGTGACCTGCACAGATTTCACACAAAAATTGGGAGCAACAAAAAAAAAAAGAAAAGAATAGACCTCACAAACTTTCTTTAATCCAGTTGAGTTTGCCTTTGTATTATTTTTCCATTGTTTAAGACCACTCATCCACTCTCAGTGTGCTGTTCTGCATACATCTGTGTAGAGAAATGTTACTATAGCCCTTAACTATATCTTTTTTTGATGAAAGAAAACAATTCCAAGAGTGATATTTGTTGACAATAAATGTCTCAGCTCATTGTGTTCTTCTTCTTTGTGTTTTTCCAGGCTGTGTGTGCTTGTCCAGGACAGTTGTGGTATGTTTAGTGTGGTCCAGCTTCACCTCCTGCCCTGCAAGGACGACGTCCTCCATTATTGCCAGAAGTGGCAGGGGAAGACTTGTGTTCTGAGAGGCATTAAAGTGGTTCAGCGGGTCACTCGAGAAAAGTAAGATCCCCATTCTCCTTTGTACTGCACTCTGTAAGCTAGATAAGGAAAGCTTTTCACCAGAATTTCAGCTCACAGCTGTAGATAAACTCCCTGTGAAGAATACCAAATTTGAGTTTCTGCTGTGTGGAAGGTTATCTGATCTCTCTCCTCGACTATCTTGGACAACAACCCAGAGTAAATACCTGTGATAGACAGGTCTAAAATGATCTCCTTTCAGACAACCCTTTTTACTCTTTATGAAGAAATTAACCTCTGCCAACCACGGTTTCCCAGTGCCAACACCACCAAAATAAAATTCCTCCTTCCTTGGGCCGTAACCATGAGTTTTGCTGCTCACAAACAGACCGACAGACAACTGCTGGCAAATACCTAACTTCCTTGGTGGAGGTAAACATACCACTGGTAACACACCTGAAAATGCTGTTCGTTGGTGTGCCAATGTAAACAGGAGGCAGGCTGTCTCCTCCGCAGCTTAGTTAGTTAGTGTAGGCGCACAAACTACTACAAATGAGGATACAACAGTGTAGACTGCATGGTAGCTTTGCTTGGACTGATGATGACGGGTGGAACTGTAATTAAGTAATAAGTAAGTATTGTACTGTAATTCATTACACAGTGCATTCCCAAGTGATAGCTGCATTGTGAATCCACACCAAAACATGACCAAAAGAATTTCTAAATCAAGATGCGTCCAACAGATATGAGAACTTCAGAGTCGTGTGGAGGCCAGCCACTGCAATTCAAAAGTATAATAATAATAATAATAATAGTATAGTACAATGTACATTGAAGTCAATCTTCAGTTGAAGCCAGACTTCTAATAGCGGGGAATTCATTTATTGAAGTTGTGTGTTGACCTCCTCTATGATAGGTGGTGATATTTGTGTAATAGGTGATACATGCAATAGGAATTTTACTTCCATCACATTATCTGGTCTGATTTTGAGAAATTAAATTTTGTATTGTATTTTAAAAGTCTGGATTTTAGTAGGACTGAAGCATTAGATGGCTCAACAAATCCTCACTTTTAGCCTTAAGTGTCCTTTTTGTAAACATGAACGTCCACATTTATGCTGCTGTGTGAATCTATTATGCTGTCCTGCCAGCGGTACCACTGTGTTTACATGTAAATTGATCCCTAGGTGCACGCTCTAGGTCCCATGTGAGTTTCCATAGTCAGGATCCCAGATTAGAAGCAGTGACACTGGAACATTTAGAGCCAGGCTGGGGGTATGTTTACATCCTTGGTATTTTCAATGCTACCACAGCCTATAATGTGTCTGGAAGTTCTCTGTGGTCAGACTGACGGATGGGCTATCTTCAGGGCTCACACATGGGCTGTCTCATTCGCTCAAGTGGAAAAACACGTGTGGCTGGTGGTGACAAATCAGTCATTCATACTTTACGTCCAAGTTCTTAGAAGCAACCAGACTTCTAAGCATATCTTAATAATAGTTCCAAACCCTGTTATTAGGATGGCCGATCCACAAATGCATCGTCCATTGGTGTTATTTGATCACAATAATTAGCCCAGCGTTGTTAACAATACCTACAAATGCCTATGACGTGAAGTCGAAAGATGTCCAAATCTATGATGGTTGTGACTAATAATTATTAATTTTATCCCATTTTTAGGACTTAAATATATTTTTGAAAATGTATTTATATATATATATGTATATATTAGTCAACAAAAAGGGTACACAGGTTCATGACCAGGTCAATATCAATGACACTTGGTTCAGTTAAAAAGATCAGTTTCCTCAGCTGCCTGTCAAGGTAATGTGTCAAAAACATTCTCACTACTACTAGAGTTGCCTGTCATTTTGCCACCTCTCCCTTTTAAAACGGGGGTCTCAGACTCAATGTGTCGCAAGTGGCCCGCGGGCCGGATGTTTTATACCTCCGCTTTATAAAGAGCTTCCTGATCTCAATAGGGCTTTGTCGTAGTTAAATGAATAAATAAATAAAAATGTGACTTGTTCCAAAACTACTTGCCAAATCTCATCTCTAATCAAATGATCAGAAGGCTCTCAGTCACCTGTGTGAGCTCCTCCCTCTCATTATTACTACAATGACAGATTTTGGATGTGTGCCCATGGAACTCTGGAAATGCCTTGTCGATGCCAAAGGTCAGAGAAAACTGGCCAGACTGGTTCAAAATGTTAAAAAGGGCAAAAGTAGACATTTAAAAGAGTATCTTATAGAACCACTTCATATACTAAAGGTATGCAGAAGGACTATCTCTGAAGGCAAAATTCGTCAAACCTTGAAGCAGATAAGCTACAGCGGCAGAGACCACTGCGTGTGCCACACCTGCCACTTTATTGGGTGTCCTTTGTACCTAATAAAATGGCCAGTGAGTGTTTATTCAAACCCTGAGTTGTACTGTGAAACACTGAAACAAACGCATTTGTTTGCTATGTCAGCTCATTATCAAAGTGTGTAGAATGAGTCCTGTCAGTTTGCTGTTACTCTTCCTGGAGCGGGCGTCACTGGACTTGAATGGGCTGCAGAACCAGTTCCACACAAAAAGCCCTGTGATTACAGGCTGACTAACAGGTTGTTAACCACAAGCTGATATGACAGCGCCTACATGGATGAATAACTAACAGTGACCAGCCACCCTCAGCTCCATGCACGACTTAGTACAGAGACAATGAATCAGAAGATTGACATGCTCTGACAGAGCTGCTACTTTGTTCTCTTTTTTAATCCCTCTTACGAGAATCAGTCTAATGTAAATAGAACATCATGAGACATAACTTCATTCTGTCATTATGTAGATTAAATGTAACAAATGACTCATTATGATTTAAACCTTCATGTTGTTGGTTTTCCAAACCGTGGTCATTTTGCACCATAATGGTAACGTGATTTACATGGGGTGTGAACCCATTTTCCCAGCCTTCAGTATCGCAAAACTTGGCTTGTGTGAAAACTGTTATTGCATGTATATGCCTCTGCCAGCCCAAGCATGCTCCCAGTAAATTCTAGGTGATGTTAGAACAAGCACTATCCTAACAGATTCATGTTTCAGTGGAAGTGAAACTGGTTTTGAAACTTTCTGTTGTCCCTGATTCAACAGTTTCTCCTTGTTCCCCTCCCCCTTTTCACTCTGTTTCCTTCCTCATAGCCCGCTGGTTGTAGAAGGCTGTAGGCATTGTTTTTTCAGGTTGTCCATTCACATGTCCACTATGTACTTACTACATAGTACTGTGCAAAATCCTTGGGCACCACCAGCTTTGTTGTGTGGATGTCTGTCAAAATCTGTGATCATTGGCATTTGGATTTAAATGATTGAAAGTTGTGAGTTTAACTCGTATAACATGTTTATGTAATGCTTAAGCATGTCTTGAATAAATCTGGCGTAATCAACCTTTTTCACAGCAGCTATTTTTTTGTTTCACATGAAATAGGACAAACACAGATTTTACCAATAACATTAATTATGTTTTCACTCCAGTTCCAAGAGAGCGAGGGATGTGCTATTGTTTAAGTGTTCTTCAAATTTGGCACAGGCAGTCAGTTGGACTTGAGAACAAACTATTGGTCGAGAATCTCTCTCTTTTTTGTTGTTGTATTGTGAATGTACTATCTCAGTAACACTTGCAGGAAATCCTTTTACGTTTTGCACAAATTTGTGTTTGGCTTCCTGAACGTAAAATAACAAGCTCTGGTTCTGTGGTAAAAATGTGTACAATGAGAGGTTTACAGCTGCTGGGTGATCATTCTTCTTTGTTTCTGACTCTTAGGCGCACAAGACTTTTCAGCTTGATTGACAGTCTCTGGCCTCCAGTGCTTCCCCTCAGAGATCATGGAAATACTCCAAGCACGTCCACTGTAAGTTCTGAGTGCATAAGAAATCATATATCTTCCTCAAGTGAGGCCTTAGTTTGGTGTGGGAATATGACTTTATTTCTATCATTTGACAAATGTTTTCATTGAATATCATTTGCTGTGGAAAATGTAAAAAAATCAATGTTGTAAGGTTTTGAAACAGACAAAACTAAGGGATGCACATCCCTTAATACTATTTTCTTGACATTTTACAGAACAAAGTTTCAAACAAGGAAATAAGTCATAGTTGCAGCCCAAATCCATTCGTTTGGTTTGACCTCTAAACCTTAACATAATAATGTATTTTCAAGTTTGAAAAGCTAATTTTACAGTTTAGCAGCTGGAAGTACTTGTGTTTGGATTAAATTTAGGTGAACACAATTGACAACTCTACAATGTTTTGCCCTCGGTATTGGGCAGAAATAATATTTTGTATCACGTAATGTTTAATTCCTCATGTAAGTCCTATTGTTGCACTGTGTTTATCCTGCTGACAACTCTTTTTCTTGGATAATTAGACACTTTTAAGAGTTTTGCTATGTCTGTATGTCAACTTGTACAACTGCTCTCAGTCTCATCCATAGCTTATTTTTTAGCCCCACCCACAAAGGTGTGATTGGCCGTTGTTTACTTGGAGACGAGGTTCAACAGGGTGCAAAACACAAGACTTCTAATAAATCAAGATGTGCGCAGAGCCCTTTTTACATTGCTTCAATCTGCCTTTGCTTTATATAATTGCATGCTTGTTGTCCACACTCAAACATCATGAGTGTCAAAGAGACACACTCAACACATATCCAGTGTCAAAACATGCTGCAAATACAACACAACATGTTTGCATGCTTCCTGTGTTACATCTGAAGCTCTGATATCTTCTGTTTAAAATGCCAAGCATTTAAAAAAAAAAAAAAAGGTTTTTCACCGTTTGCAGGAGATCAGAGCTGCAGGTCCAGCGCCGAGTTTCTGCTACCTGCTGTCAGGTCAGGAAAGCTCTGTGGAACCCACTGAGGGACAGAGTGTGTCCACGCTGTACGTTGCCCCCGCAAGACAAACCTTACGAGACATAGTGCAGGTGAACATTTTCTCACAGCACCCACGTGTACACATTTGAAAACTTTGGTGCCAGATTAAGACAACTTGTCTTCAGTAGTTGGCTCTCATAACAGTCGTTTTTCTTTTTCAGAGTGAGGTGAAACCTGGTCGCTGCAGTTTTGTCGCCACTGTGATATACAAGAAAGTGCAGGTACTGTATTTTTTTTTCTTGTTGGCTTTGTCTTATATCAGAAAAACACTGATTTAATTTGACTTTAACCACACATTCAGAATAAATAGTGTCTTCAGGAGCTGCTTTACAGATCATTTGAACCAACAAACTGATAAGATTTCAGCTCTGACATTGAGCGGCTCTCATATCACTCTGTGTAAGACAATCTGTGTCAGGCCCCTGTGTTCCTCGTCATTGATTGGTTCAACCTTTAAACTTTGACCAGGCTGAGATAGTGGCTCAGAACAAATTGGTGGACTTTGTGACATGTTTACAATGCTGAAACATAGATATTCTTTTCAGAGCCGAGCTGTTGTAGTAAGTCAGCGTTGTGTGCAGCTGTGACTCACTTCATCACAACTGTTTTCAGAAATCGCTGTGCATCTAAGTGCAGCTTTGTTATGTCCTGTTTCCATTAAAGTTCACTTTCTAGGTCATTCTGACTTTCTAAATATTCCTCTGTCTGTTTTTTGTTTTTTTTATCTCTTTGTCTGCCTTTTTGTTTCCTACATCAGAGCTGTGATGTAGGCCAGGGTGAGGTTTGGTTGGTGCTGACAGACCCAAGTCTTCAGGAGGAGCAGCCTGATAGACCGTGCAGGCGAACAGTCACCCTGTGTGTGAGCACTTCCTGTGTGCTCACTTCCTCTATCCTCGAAGCACTGCACTCCCCCGCTGCATGTTGGTTGTCATTCAGAGATGCCATCAAGGAACATGGTAGATAAAATATAACATGGCTTATTGTGATATGCCGTGATATGACTACTACCTTTTATTGAAGGTCCAGCGTGTAACATTTTAAGTTTTACTGGCAAAAAACAAATGAACTAACCACTGGGGTCATCACTTTTTGTTTGAAATTCGAATTTATATTTTCGAACGTGGGATTAAAAGTTCATGTTTAATCTCTTAATACGTGTTCGAGCGTGATATATTATCAAATGACAGCACCAACATGTCTCATACGTACCTGTGTACAAACACACAGCGCTCACAGTGCTGGACACTCATCTGCGGGTTATAATGTAAATATAAAAGAGAGCCACACTCAACACTTTTGTTTCTGTCAATTAATATCAGAAAGGAAACTGTTTGAGTTGACAAATGGCGACTGGATGTAACGTTATTTAATTTTAGTATGGAGTGGCGTGTTTATTTCTTCCCACTCTTCATGTCACTAATACTCGTTCATAAAGTAAAGAAAGCGCTGTGGAGTTTTGGGGGAGAGGTCCAGGCGTGTGCTTGCGGTGGTTTGGTTTGGTGGGACGGGGGTTTGAATATATTTGAACGAATTATGGATCATTATAATTCAATTTTTGGAGAAAGTGACCTACTAACCACAATTGTGTTTGAATAGTGTGTATTTACTACAAAGTAAAAAAAAAAATCATTTTGTGTGTTGTTATACATACTCTTGGCAAGGGCCTTGCTTCACGCATGTTTCTGCAGCAGCCCAAACAGAAAAAAGCAGCATTTTTCAGCCAGTGTCACTATGCAAACAAAGGCTGACATGCTCTCTTGGTATATGAATTCTTACACACTGGACCTTTTAAGTTTTCTATTGTACAGGGGTAGACTGTGTGCATGTGTCACCATTGTATATTTACTTCATAGTAATTGTGGAACGCCGTAATATGCTACATTATGTTTTTACTCCACTACATTTTAAAGGGGAACATAGTAACTTTTAGTCCATTACTAGCTGCTATGCTATGTATAGTAAGTACTTACATTGACATTTTAAACATTACTTAAGTAAAAGCTATTAAAGGTGGACTTACACAGAGAACTATAAAATCCAAATGCTCTGGTTTTCACACTGCTACATTGTGGGTATCCTGTTTCTTTTGGAGTTTGAGGAATAGTGGTCATCTAGCCCTCCAATGTGTTTTCAGATGAAGAAAAAAAAATCCCATGATTCTTTTCGAAAGGAGTAATATAAACATTTCAATCCCTACTAGGGGTAAGACCAAGGGGGGTATTTAGGACTGGGCCTTAGTCCAGTTGTCCACACCCTTGGGGTTAGACCCCTCCAAATGTTCACCAGATAAATCTGAGGGGGGTCATGAGATGATTAATGAGGTAAGAAAGAAAATAAAATGCAGCTGTGCAACAGAAATGTGTTATTCTTCTCTAACCTTAGGACTTTTGTAAAATATTGGATAATTTGAGCAGTTATTGCAAAGAAACAATGTGAGGAGTGTTTTATCAACCAACACATAGCAAACAATAAAAAGGAGGCCCCTCAAAAATAGGATATTGAATTAAAATAGTCGTTAAAAATAACGATAATGTGTTTAAAGTAGGCCAAAAGTCATTATTGTGTGTGTGTGTGTGTGTTTGTGGATGGGTATGGTGTTTTGTAAGTTAAATGGTGCAGTAAACCTCAGAATAAAAACAGGGACAGTGGGAAAGTTGTCACTGGCATCTGAAACTGAAATTGAAAAGTACCACTGGTCAAGTGGTAATTCAAGTTTGTAGGCAAACTGTTAAGTTACCATAATTACAATAAGTTTATACAATGAAGATTAAACCAGTGGTTCACAGCAAATTTGTGGTTCCTCACAAATAGTGGGGCTGAATGGGGCCCTTTGTCATGTCTCAGATATCTCTACAGAGACATTTTCTCCCCTAAACTTCTCACATGTTTTCATTTAAAGAAGTCGAGGCCCAAAGAGGTAAAATTATCCAATATTTCAGCAAAAAGTCCTGGGAAAACTCCAAAAGAAAAGGGAATACACATTTGTGTAAGGAAACGTTTTTTTTGTTTTGTTTTTTTTCTTTTCTCCTGCCACATTTATCACCACAAATCCACTGGATTTGAGACGGACGGTTGTCTTTATCTTGAGTTTCATCTTGTGTTTATGACGCACTGATGCTCCTGTACCCATGAGATTTTAACGGTCAAAATTCAAGGTCAGTCTGACCTCACAAACATATTTCTGGCCATAGTTAGTTCTGACAAAAAGTTTGCACCAATATCTAATTAGATAAAAACATATATGGGATAGAAATGTACTTGTTGCAAAACAAGCAACACCAAAACAACAAAGTGAAATTACCTTTTCTGTGATGGCCATTAAAGAGGTTGACACCAATGTTGCTATGAGCCAAAATGTTTGTTTCTAAAGATCTTTATCCTAGATGGTGTTTTGCAAAAGCTGCACTGATTAATTGTGGACCCTACAGCCCAAAATGCATTGAAATGCTGTTATTCAGAAAACAAATCAGTAGGCCGTGTCTGAAAAAGCTGTGAGTTTACACTGCAGTTCATGCTTTAGAACCTTGTCCATAAAATTAGAATTAGAACATGACTGTTGAGTGTTCATACACCTGTATTTTTATCTCTAACATCTAGGTGTCCTCCTGTGTGTGGAGCATTCAGTCATTGAGGTTTGCTCTGAAGGCAGCCTTCAGTCCACAACTAGGCCGGAGATACTTTCTCAGTTGTTGACCGAGCCTCGGGCAAAGACCTTGCCCCAACCTGTGAGACTGGATCCCCTGAGTCTAGAAACCACGCCCAACTCCCTCTGTACTCTCTCAGGTCAGTTTCTCCCTTGTGATATCCTGCAGAATATGCAGCGTGTTGTTTTTTTCACAGTGAAAGAAAAGAGCTTGTTTTTTTTTTCATATATAACTTTACAGCTCAGCAAGAGGTCTTGATGTGGTTTGAAAACCAAAAAACTTTCTTCTGTTTCTTATTCACTGTTCTCAGGATTGCATTGTTTGGATCCCAAGGAAATGAAAACACATGAAATATCACTGCATTCACTTACAATTCCTATATCATTTTTCGTGTAATTAACATGCCTATGTCCTATAAATTTCACTTTCCTGTAGTGTGATGGGAATATGAACAAATATTGGAAGTATTTCCCTTTGTTTGATTGATGTGAAAATTATGTGAAAGAAACTAGACTTCTTGCAATGTACTTAGAATATTGATTAAATTAAGCTCTTTTTCCTGGTTTAAATTCATTTGCAGGAGTATTTTTTTCCCCCTTTTAAATTCTTTGAAACCTTGTCAAAATGGTGCAGAACTAAGTGGCTTAAATCGGAGACTAATCTGCATCTGTCGCGTTTGTGCTGCAGTTGAGGGCAAAGATCAAACTGTGAACCCTCTTGGTTCTGGCCCCTCTGGCTGTTAATGTTTGGTCAGGTGGCTGGAAAAAAATAAAACAAACATATTATCTCCTGTACGCGTGTGCAAATAGAATCTTCTGGAAATCAGCAGTGGAAAAATCCTCAGAGCAGAAGGTGCGAGAAGAACGTGTTAAATTCAGTGTCTTATTAAAAGGTCTCATAATTTGTGTGTTACAAAGGAGCTCTGGGTGTCGAAGTGAAATGATGCAGAAGCAGGGAGTAATATCTCGGCTGCATTTATCACTGCAATCTCAGATAAAAAAATGTACTGGATGTATTTATCTCCTACACCCTGTCACACACACACACACACACACACTTTTGAGCCTATGGTTAGATCATTTATCAGTGTTTCTTCTAGTTGGGCATGAATGTTTTTACTTACCAGTTCAAAACAGTAAGAAGCATAAATAAAAGTAATTAAAACCATAATCAGGTTGTTGCCAAAGAGTAAATGAAAGTCAAGTGAGAATGTACAGTTTACATTACATTACATTACATTACATGTCATTTAGCAGACGCTTTTATCCAAAGCGACTTACAAAAGTGCATTTAAACATTTGGGTACAAATAAGAACTAGAAGTAAGTAAGAGTAAGTAAGAGCTTCAAGTAGATCAAACTATGAAGTGCTAGTCATAAGTTTATATGGATGGTGTTTTTTTTTAATGGTGAGAGTGAATGTTGATGTTGATTTTAGCGGTTTTTGGTTCCACCTGCAGGGGTGATAGTTGGCGTAGACGAGGACACGGCTTATTCCTGGCCTGCCTGCAATGTCTGTGGAAGTGACAACTTGGAGGTGTCAGCTGAAAGGCAGTAAGTCTTCACAGGAAATCAGACTAGCGTAATATTAATCACTACAGTAAGTCATCATTTTGTCATTTTCTTCCCACAGTCAGAACTTCTACTGTGTCACGTGTAAGTTAGTCGTGGACAAGCCGGACACAAAGGTTCAACTGGAAGTGTTTCTCAGTTCGTCGTTAAGCAATTGCACTTTAAAGGTTAAGGTGAGACGTTGTTTATGATGTTTTTAAGTATGAATCTGAGTATGATTAGAAATGAAATGATTGAAAACGCACACATACCTCTGTTGAGTACAAAGCAACGGAAAGAAAATAGTTAGTTTCAGGATTGGAAACAAAGGGCAACAGCTCTAACCTGAAACAAACCCTTGTTTATGACTCTTTTCACGTTTTCGTCTTTTTTGTACAGATTAACAAAGGAAATGTAATGTGTTAATCACTGAGATTTAGAGGATTTTGTTAAAGGACTAAGCTGGGTCAGCTGTTTCTTGTGTTTATGCTAATCTGAGTGCACCGCCAACCTCTCCTGCTGTCAGGATTCATATCTGCAGTACGTATGCGGGAGTCATATTCGTTTTCTTACCTCACCCTCATCAATAAGTATTTTTGAACGTGTTTTGCCGTTGCATTAAGACAAATGGAGGGAAAAGTCAAATGCAGGTTGTGAGGGCGGTGCAGTGACTGAGGCTCAGTTCAGACCTTGTTGAAACCTGCAGGCGTGTTCTTGAACACAACAGTGAATCCTCTCTCAAGTGTTGTCCTTCAGTGACTCCGCAGATTTTTATTGACTTGTAAAGATAAGATTCTGCATGAATATTCTGCACATTAAAACAGCATCGATAAGACATCCCAGTGCACAATAGTGTCTTTGTTAGAAAACCCCCCTATGACTCTATCATGATAAAATGACTGATAGAATTATCAGTGTTCTCATGTCCTTCTTTCAATGTGTTAGTCAGCAGTTTAGTTTGGTTTTATTCCTCATTTACAACATGGGGCTATGATTAAAAAGACATTAACGACTCCACGCTCTCTGATCCACTCGACAGCTGCAGAAAAAGACGGTCATGTCGATTCTTAACGCTGCAGCACTGGAGGGTAATGAGGTAGGTTTGCTTTTACAAACTGTTACATAAGGCTTGGCCGGACTGCACGGTGCATTGATCATCTGTCAATATGTCCTGAAAGCACAGTCATCTGCACATGTCACAGAGATAAAGCTGAAAAAAAAATCCCTGAGTCATACTGGTTATTGATGTAGATGAAAGAATGTGCTCTCAAAATATAGACATAGTCTTCACGCTAACTTGCAGGCAAACTGAGTTTGTAAAGAATGAGTTGTATTTTGTTTGTTTTTGGTTTGACTAACTTTCAATCATGTGATCATAGTATGGACTTTTTCTTCTTACTTTTAGTGTGTTATAGACAAGACAATAATGTCAAGATCCCTCAACGAAGAAAGTAATAATTTGTGACGGCATCAGTGGATATTGTTGTTATTTTTGTGTTTCATAGAGAGGCACTTCACTGGTGTTAATGTGGAGAATTCAATGATTGGCAGATATTAATTATAATAGCCATAAGTTTGTGTGAATAAGTGAGTGTCCTTTTAAAATAAAAAATTTTAGGAAAAGGTATCAGAACTTAAGGCAAGGGTCTTGCTTTACGCAGGCCACCATCTTTCACCGGCACGTTTCTGTTGCAGCCCCCAACTGACAAATCGGAGAGTGAGTTTCACTTTTTGAGCTCACTACACGAACAAAGGAGAACAACATCCTTTCTGGTGTAGTTCCCTGATATGTGACGTCATATTCAAGTTTATTTCCTTGTGCAGCTGCAGTCCAAAACATTTTGAGACTTTATAGTAAAGAGGCAAAAGTAGTAGATACAATTTGTGAAACTACGTTTTATGTACCAGGTACGAGTTTTTCTTTTCTTCTTTTGATGGACTGTGTGTCTCAGTTCCCAGGCTACGATGTGGAGAATGTCCTGGGAAAAGAGGTGGGCCCCCTTGCAGTTTACGTCCGTGTCATCATTAAGAAACCTGCCCCCTGGATCGGCCTGGAAGAGATCTGCCTCTAATGGCTGTCAGGGCAAGTAGCTAATGATATCAATCCTCAGGCTCCAAGGATCTGCATGCACACTAGGCCGTGGTCTGAGCCAGTTTAGTGCACCGCCCCCTTCTGAAGGCCTCTTTGACAGCTTCAGGCTGTTGCTGAAGTCAACAGGCGGCATGCAAGGAGACAAGGTCTTGTTTGTGTTAATGATATGTGATCCTGTGCACCAGGAGTTGACAGCCCAAGGGTAGACCAGTGGCATGCAGTCTGTCAAAGCTGCCCACGTGGTACATTAACTTGAATCTGACTTTCAGAGGACAACTATTGAGCTATACGTCTTTTAAGTGTCTTTAAAACCCCTTTTCAGACCAAATCATCTACCTCTGTATTTAAGACACTGTCAATAAACATGTTTTTTTGCTGACTTAACACTTCCATTTCCTGTTGTGCTTTCAGACATGTTGTGAGGCTACACATGCAAAGACTACTCAGACCAGGACATTTCTGCTCATTTTCAATGATTTTATTGCAGATTCCATTAACAATAAAATGTTTTTTTCACGGGTTTCATACAAACTATATAAAAGATCATGCTCTGGCTCTTATACAAAGTTTGGAATTATATATAAAAAAGTACCATATCACGTATATCATCATTGTATCATATAAATGCAGTGGTAAAATAATTTAATACAGAGAAAATCCCACAAAAAATATGGCAGCAACATCATATATTTTCCAGTGCCATTATGGAAAGCTTAAAATACATCTGGTACAGATGGTAAAGTTGAGGTATGTCTCCTAAAAAAAAAAAAAGCGCAATTAGTTCACAGAAGTTAGTTCATATGTTTGTCACCGGATCGCCACACTCGAGGACAGAGCCGCGAATGAGGAGTTGGGCATCTGCTTAAAGAAATCTCTAAGGCCGGTGAGTTCTCTGGTGAGCTGCTCGATGGTTTTGTGGAGCTTGTCGTTGTCGTTGCTCAGTTCCATCAGCTTCTGCTGCATCTCCACGTTGCGCCTCTTGGCTTTGTCCCTGCTTTTCCTCACTGCAATGTTATTCCTCTCTCGCCTCTGTCGGTACTCCATGCTAAACCTGTCCACCGACTTCTTGCCTTTCTCCCTGCCGCCGCTGCCCATCTTCCGCGGGGAGGATTTGGCCGAGCTGACCTGGGAGCCAGGCTCCGGGGTTGTCGGGGGAGTGGGTTGTCCCATGGGGAGGCTGACAGACGTCTGCGCGCAGGTTTCGATCTGGGAAGGCAAGGACGAGGACATGTCACTGTCGCTCCAGTCGGGCTCCTGCTTGATGGGCGCGCAGAAGGCGCCCTTGTCCAGCTCGCTGTCAGCTCTCCTGTCCGCTGCGTACGCGGCTGTCAGCTGCTGCATGTTGCCGGGCAGCACGGACGAGCTCTGCATGCTGTAGTAATCCGTCTTCTCCTGCTTCACGCTGTTGAACAGGTCGAGGAAGAGCTCGTCGTTGCACAGCTCCAGGTTGGGCACGGCTGTCATCGACTCGATGTAATGACTGAAGTCGATGGCCGTCTCGTCGTCGTACATGGCCGGGGCGGTGTTCAGCTCCACCATGGTCTGGCTCTCCTCAACCCCTCCGACGTTCCTGCTGCCCGGCTTGCAGAGCCCGCCGTGCTGCGGGCCGCTGCTCAGCTTGGTGCACTCGTAGAAGTTAGCAGGCTCCATCGCCCAACTCATGTTGCATTGTGGAGACGCGCAGTGGGTGTCCAGGTTGTATATGTCACACATGAACTCTGGTGACTTGTCCACGTGGTGGGAGAGAAGGAGATAAACGTGTTTTTTTCCCCCCTTTTTTTTTCAGGTGTGACAGTTGTCTGTGTAGCACAGTGACTCTGCCGCTGCTGCTCTGTGAAGTCTGAAGTCTGATTTAGATTCGCGCTCGTGTCTCGTTGCCTGTCAGGCTGCTGTCAGTTACTCCCACTTTCACACTTGTTGTCACTCATCTGAAGTGAGTGAAGTTTCGCACAGTGTTTTGTATCGTTTCCCCCTGCTGACGTCACAAGTGCCGCCCTCTCAGGAGCCAGTCAAGTCCAAACGGAGGTCACGTGGTTTCCCTTAACTTCCCATTTGAGGAGAGAAGGGGCGTGTTGCTCCTGCCACCCATTCTTTACTATCACAGTATGAATGGTTCAGAGCTGTTTACATACTGTACTCTCTTCTGGAATTGACTTGAATATTTGTCAGTCTATAAATGTCATGGTCAAACAGTGGACGAGACGTGCGATATAAATGCTTCTGCACCATGAAACGTCTCAGTTAAAATGTAAAAGCACAAAATACAGAAGAAAATAAAAGATGGCCTTTGTAGAAATGTCCCATTATGTCTTTTATGTGGCCTATGCTGATCTTTTTTTTATTATTTAAGGTTCTGGTGGGAGTTTCAATCACTCACTCACTCACTCACTCATCTTCTTCTGCTTTATCCTCCACAGCTGACAGGGTGAAAGGCGGGGTACACCCTGGAGAGGTCGCCAGTCCATCA
The DNA here is from genome assembly GCF_019176455.1 of Solea senegalensis. Classification (NCBI taxonomy): domain Eukaryota; kingdom Metazoa; phylum Chordata; class Actinopteri; order Pleuronectiformes; family Soleidae; genus Solea; species Solea senegalensis. The sequence continues at coordinate 15,273,716 of NC_058021.1, forward strand.
CAGGGAAACGTAGAGACAAACAAATGATTCACTCTCACACCCACAGTCAACCGTGAAGAGTTTCAATGAGTAGGTTAGTGAACTTTTGTTAGTTTGGTATTTGTGTGGACAGCAAAGAGAAACGTGTTTTGCTTACTGCACAGATGGCAAATTCACTGGTTACAGCAGCGAAAGGTCAGAGGTCAACTAGTGAGTAAAGCAATATAGACATGAGAATATGAAAAGAAGATATTATTAAGGTATTTACATGATATACAGTGTATAGCTTTCAGTTTGCAGTGTGCATGAGGATGTGTCGCATTCATTCAAACAAATATATGAGATGAAATTATAGAATTGAGTGGTGTGGCAGGGTTCTATACTGAGCTGGTGTGAACGAGTCTGACCAACCTGCGGTGGGAAGTGTGGATGGGACGATACCACTCTGTTGTGCCCGATACCGATATCACAAACTTGAGTATTTTAGACCATTTATGAAATATGTGTTAACAACACATGTGTGTTGAGTCGTTTGAGAGACATAATTCTCATAATTCGCCCTCCTGTAACTGTGGGTGCTTCAGTTTGCTGATGAATGAGCTGTGTGAGCTTCTGAAAGCTCCCACATTCTTGTGTTGGGGTGAGAGGTCTTGTCCAGGATGCGTCTTAGCTTTGCCAACAGCCTCCTTTCACCCACTTCCACAGTGAAGGCCAGAGGACAGACCAGGACCAGGGTTCTATTAGTTACACAAAACACATGGACACATTAATGAAAGGGCCAGAGGTCCCACCAGCAAAATGTAACTGAAACATGATATATATGATATACATATATATATATATATGTGTGTGTGTATACATACATATATACATATATATGTGTGTGTATACATATGTATATGTATATATATATATAAAATGGTTGCAAAGAGATCCATCATTTCTATGAAGATGTGAAACGACCACAAAGACGCAGAATGACCATTAAGAGGACATTTCTATAAATGCAAAATGAGTCACACAAACTGTTTTTGTGTGTTTTACGGCAGTTGACATCTTGCGTTATTGCCTCATTCCTTTGCGCACCTTAGCTATCCCTCCTCAGCTGAGGCACGGAATGACCACAAAGAGACCCAACATTTCCACAAAGATGCAGAATGACCGTAAAAAAACACACACAAAAGAAGAGTTTTCACAATGAGTAACGAAGAGCCAAAAATGGCCACAAACACATTTCCTTTTGTCTGGAGTCTTACACAAAAGGGGTCGGAGTCTTTGGCCATTGTCTCATATTGTCAGATAAACTTAACATCTAATATACACTAAATATTTCAGTCTTCAGTCCCAGGTTCTACACATAAAGTCCTCCACACTAACTGCTCCTCTCTCATTTCCCTATCGTCATTCTGTCAGGATAATCAAAAATACACATTATAATAAATCATAGTTTACAAACTTGTATGTTGCTAATTAGCTCTAATCAACGTCATGGTTGAAAAATAAAATGTCTCCACCTGGAATGTAGTGATAAAGTACATTGATAAAGTAGAACTTTCCACCCAAACGTTTTCAAATACTGTGAAGCTTATACAGTCAATATTTAAAGGTGCAATTATGCTGCTGAATTTCATGAGGATGTGACAACAGAGACACAATTTGGTGTTTGTAGAAATACAAGTTGGCCATGACAAGATAAATTGAGTCACGGTTACAGCTTGTTTGAAAAGCAACAGTTGCTTACTCAAATACAATTACAAAGGCCTCCACTGTATATATACTTATAGTAAAACTATAACCATACAGGGTAAAGTAACGTATAGCATCTGTATATTACAGTTAAGTCTGTATCTAATGATAAAAAATATAGTATTGATCAGTAATACGCTGTATTTTAGTGTTGCAGTTGGTGATTACATTACTCTCCATGTGAGGGAGCTAATGCCAGCTGACACAGGGCAAAAGGTGGGGTCACACCATGGACAGGTCACCAGTCCATGCCAAGCCTCTGTTTGTTTAATCTACCATAAACCATCATATTGTACAATCACTCATTTTGTACCCGTAAAGCAACAACGTCAAATAAACGCAGTCAAGTAAGAAAAGAAGCACAATGTTTTCTCTTATTAGCATCACTTCAGGACTCGCCACAATTCTTCCCATCCAACGCAGAACAAATTGACACAGGGACACAACAATATGCGGCTCAACAAAGATCACACGCTGTACAAATATAAGTGCCGTGAGGCAAACAGTTGATTTTAAGACGCCTCATGCAGGTAGGAGCTGAAAAAGTGACGAGGAGTGGAGAACCAGTGTGGTTAATACGTTACTCATTTACTCTGTAAGTTTTAAAGATTATACATTACAGATGGATGGATAGACGTTTATTTGTTCTTTACACAGTAACAAAGTACTGTAGTGAAGTACAATATTCACATGCCTGTACTTTATTTTGCTATTTATATCTGTGGCAACTTTTAGTTTTACTCCACTACATTTCCTTTAACTATCTTTGTTATTCATTACTACCAAATAAAATCACCCATTGCCATTCTTCAACATATAGACTAGCAGAGCCAGGAATTGAACCCACAACCTTACAGCTGAAAGACAACTCATCCTACCACTGAGCTACCATGGCTCAATCCTAAATCCTCACTTTTAATACTTTTACTTCTAAAACTAAAGTATATTTTATGAGAAAATTGCCTTTGATACTTAAGTACAATAAATGTCATAAACTTTAAGACTTTTACTTACATATTATTATTATTTTTTAAAGTGACTTCAAAGATACTTGTGCTTTCAAGTATCCATTTAAGGTACTTTATGCACTGAATCTTTATAGAACAAAATACATATATGGTCTGACATCACATTGAAAGTGGTTAAAATCTCCCCACAGTCATAACATTTTTGGTGCTGGTGATTGTTTCCCAAAATATTGTCCATTAGAAAACTCCCACCCTATAAGACACATGATGTACTGACATGTACTGACACACTTCTCGGAAATACTTGAAATTTTCCTCTTGGAATGCGAGCTGTACTTTTCCTCTTCACAGCCACGTCTTGAAGGGAAACTGCGTCACCTAGTGGCCAATTATCATACCTGCTGGCTGAAATCATAACACACTTGTCAATGACAATGTGGTCCTCTTATTCAGTTACATAATAACTATTATTGTTATTATTAAAGTTCCACTTTCCGATGGGAATAACTAAAGATGTAATTACCACAGTTGTATTTTGTGATATTAGATGTATATGAATGTACTGTTTTGATTGATTCCACAGTTAAGGCACACAACACAATATTTAAAAAACGTAATTAATATTAATATTAATAATATCGTAATTATTCAAAACAATAAGGGATGTATGTATATAAACAACAATAATCATAATAAAAACATTAGATATACTGAGGATTTGCCGATTTATTTATAATAATTTGCTAATCATTGAATTTAATTGAATTGAATGACTTTATTCATAATCATATAAAAACACCTAAGACATCAATAAAGATGTTGCAATTCAATATTAACGCTCATTCTCTATCTAAATATGCTGGTTGACTGGTTTATATCACATGAGGTTTCCTACGTTTTTGTTTTGTCAACTGTTACTGTTGTCAATAAAGACAGGAGGTGATGGGGAAACAACAGTTGGGCCAAACCAAATCAGCTGAGGGTAAAAGTGAATCTGAGATGGCGCAAAGCAAATACATATTTATTTAAATTATCATACAGAGAAACGTATATAGCTTTTTCTATTGTTTTAAAGTAATTACGCTCATTGAAAGACGTCATTATGTTAAATTAAAGTCGCATTGTTACAAATGCAACATGAATCTCCCCCTCTGCAGTCAACGAGTCACCGGGAAAGAGAGGCGACATTCTGGACTCCAATTGGTCCAACTTTCCCCGCGAAAATAACGTCACTCGCAGTTTCGCGCCAGATCTGCAGTTTTCGGACGCGTACCCAAGAAGAGGTAAGAGCATACTGACGTTAGGGACTTAAATTCTCATTAAACTGCGGCATATATGGTTGAATGTACGCGTAGGTTGAAGAACACGTTTACTCGCTTGTGTCTAAGCGTGTTGTTTTGGTATTCTGCTCAGCTGTTGGTGTTAAACCAGTGCTGGGAAGTCTGAGTCTGTTGTTTCCTTCTGCAGCCACATGTCAAATGGTGGAAAAGTTATTGTTAACTGACCGGCGGTTTTTGACAAAAGAAACACATGCGCTGTCGATCGATTGCGTAGAAGTAAACTGAGTTAAGTAAAAGCCAGGATAAACATAATTATGTAAATATTCTTATATAAACACGATTACACCTTTTGATATTGTTATAAATATTTGAGTGTTGATTTATGGCAGACAACCAGCATGTAATGAACTATAAGTATCTACAACTATAAACTACAGGTACAGACTAATGAAACTACTTACAATAAAAAGCTCTGAAGAAGGAAAACTAAATTGAATGTTTGTTTTGCATATTTATCAACATCCATAGACTCTGGGACTCTAGTATAAATCCTAACTCATCCTTTTCACATTTACTGAAGGGGTTTGCACTTTATATAGCCTACAGTGAGGAAGAGAATTAACATTAATATCATCTTATGCAGCAAAGTAGTAAATATCCCAATGCCCTTTTCATCTACAGGCCATATGAGCCACTAACCATGTAAAGGAAACAAACTCAGAAGCAGGACCAGTTTAACTGTCAGGAAACATACCATGAAACAAACTGTAATGGTTACAATTAAGTTGCTTCTATTAGTGTATGCAGATGCAATAATAAACTTTGTTTGTGCAGCACCTTTCATGCAAGGAGTGCCTCACAATAAAAGGAAAATCAAATTTAAAAAGCAAATACAACAGTAAAACACAACACAGGGTAGAATGAAAAGGAGCTAGTTGAAGGCGAGAGTAAAACAATAAGTTTTAAGTAACTCGTACATGTTAATATTGAGCGGCTAATGCAGTGAATCTGTTGGAAAGTCGAAATTGAACTGAACCTTGTCTTTGTATCACAAACCATCATAATGATATTAATAATACACTTGTAGAGCATATTTAAAAGTGAAACAAATCTTAGGCAAGTCAGTGTCAAATCAACATTATCTCAAGGCACTTTACATAGTAAGGTAGAGATGTTACAGTATTACAGAGGAGAGAAACCCACCAACTCACACAGTGAGCAAGCCCTTGGCATCACTGGAGTGAAACAACTTCCTTTTAACAGGAACACATCTCTGGCACAACCAGACTCAAAGATGTGCAGCAAATGATGTCAAATTATACTCAAGCAACTTTAATCATAGCATAATAATTATATCCATACTACTACTAATAATAATCGCCTCACAACTGGACCTGGATCCTCAGCCCGGCCATGTGTCATGGGTACTTATTAGGACTTGAGAGAGAGAGAGAGACCAAAGTGCTTGACATCAAGAGATACAACAAATAAGTCCTTAAAATCAGTGGAATAAATAAATAAAAATCTTCAGTTTTAAAAGAAACAGGTTAAAAGAATTTGGCACATAGAGTCAATATAGTGTCCAGGGGTATAAATGCAGACGTGAACTGTTGGCTTTTTGATAAAATGATCAAGTCTTTTCCACCAAGACAAGCAGCTAAATTCCTATAAATGTAGGGGAAACACTCGTACAGGGCAGTTTTACTTTAACCCTCAACAGCCTTCACTTTTGACAGCAGTTGATTTGAATCCCTTTGCTGTTTTAGGTATTTTGGCAACAATGTCTTCTCCAACGTCGACTCCTGGTGGCCGCAAGCGCGGCAGAAACACTAACCCCTCCACACGTAAGCTCATTGTGTTTTTATGAATTTAACATTTTGCTCCGTTTCCTTTTGATTTTCAACTGTTATACACCTGAGACGACTGTAATATTGTAATAGCTGTCTTTCTCTAATACTTGGATTAACTTGCGATGCGTTGTCTAACCTCAGCCAGCAGCGAGGGTCCCATCTCGCCTCCCTCTCAAAAGCGCAGAGGTCAGGACTCCTCTACCGGAGACCTAATGCAGATGCCCACGTCTCCTGCCACAGATGTCCTCAGTCCTTCAGCACCACAAGACACTTCTCTGTTCTCCAGCCCAAGACCATCAGGTACTAAAGACTGCAAATGTCTCCACCTTAACTTATTTCTACTTGTTTTATCTTAATCCAGCACAGGTGTAGGTGCATTTCAATCATCTACTTTAACATCTCCTCTTTTCAAACAGTCCCACCCAATGAAGTGGACATGAGCTCCCCTCTGATGTATGGAACTCCCAGCTCCAGAGTGGAAGGGACTCCTCGCAGTGGAGTGCGCGGCACCCCAGCAAGACAGCGCCCTGATCTAGGATCAGTGCGGAAGGCTCCACAAGTCGATCTTCAGTCTGAGCCGGTCAGTGAAGTAATCTCTGTTTATAACAATGTTTAGTCTCATTATTTTCGCACAAGCTAGGATAAATAAACCAGAACTGAACCGATGTCACTATAAAGAAATAGCAAGTCAAAGAAACAAACCACAGAAACTGTTCATGTTTGTTTTTCAGCCAAGTGCCGAGGGAGCAGCTGCCAGTGAAGCAAACGCCGGCCAGAGGCTGGTGATCTGGGGGACCGATGTCAATGTCGGCACCTGCAAGGAGAAGTTTCAGGTAAGAACGTAATTGCAGATTTAAGCTTTTACAAAACATTCCCTAGTCTTAGTCCACCAGACCTCATGTTTTGTTTTGTTTTGTTTTGTTTTGCTTGTAGAGGTTCCTGCAGAGGTTCATCGACCCATCCTCCACTGAAGACGAGAACGCTGGTCTGGATCTGAATGAGCCGCTGTACATGCAGAAGCTGGAAGAGGTAGTTTACTGACACAAGTGTTCTGTGTGACCTGTGACCTGGCCCACGGGTAGATGGGTTTTTATTGAAAACAGAGATTTTCTTTCTCCGGTTTTAAACACGCCAAGTTCTCAATAACATCTTTGTCCAAATGAAAACACCAAACCCCATGTTTAGTGCTGTCAGATGCAAGCATGCCAAGTGGTGGCGATATAACCATAATTGCGTTGCCTTGTGGGCCAATCACAAGACACAAAACATGTCTCTGTTTGTTCTGGCCGGCAAACAACAATAGCGCACCGCAGGAAAGGAGATTCGCTTGTTTGGACAGACGGTGAACTTGAGCTATTCCTCAACATCACGCGGGTAAATAAAGTTGATGGAGCGTGTGATGCCATGACACAACTCGCCTCATGTAAACAAAATGTGATAATGTTCCGCAGTGGTGTCAAACAGAGGAGACGCAGGAGACGCAGAGATACAAACCAGAAAACCTGTCTAAACGTTAACCCTGGTGTTGTGTTTTTTCCAAAATATGCATTTATTCCTCACTTTGCATGTGGATGAAAGGCTAAAACTCAAAGAATAAAGCTATGTTTTCCCAAATACCAAATAAGACGATTCCAGTCAAAACACTGGTTTATATCTGGATTCAGATCGTTTATTTATTTCACCTACTTTTTGGGCACTTGCCTTTTATTAGACAGAGCTGACAGGAAATAGTAGTGGAGAGGTATTTTAATATTTAGCTCCATTTTAACAAACAATGTTGCCTGTTTTGTGTCTCACAGATCAGTGTTGTTGGTGATCCAGTGCTGAATGTGAGCTGCCTGCATGTGCAGGCTTTCGATGCAGAACTTTACAGGCAGCTCATCAGTTACCCACAGGTAAGTCACATACGGTGCTTGAAAGTGTTGTTGCGTCACGGGAATTCATGCATTTTAGATCCAGTGTTCCTGTAGCACGTGTGTAGCATATACTGTGTCTCTGGCACGTCCACGGTGCGACTTTTTTCACTGCCGTGAAGGTCACAGGAACGTAAATAACGTTTCGTAAATAGCCACTGAATTGATGGAGCTTAAAATAATGTTCCTTTGTCCTCATACATGCATGAAATGTTGCAGTAAACCTTATCTACAGCATGATGCACGCATCAGTTTGAAGTAGGGGTGGGGGAAAAACATCAATTCTTAGATCCATTCACAAATGTCCAAATTTATTTGAATGTTAAATAATGTAAAACAGACAGTATGAAAAGGTGGACACTTTACGGGGAGCGCATAACAAAGAAGCAGGGAGCCAAGATACAGCAGCGCTATTTCACTGACACGGCGATCCCGACACTCGACAACAACACCAAATGTGGTGCTTGGACATCTGTTGCCACAGTATCGTACGTCACTATAACTGCGCTTAACAACACGATTCAGTTTATATTTGCTCTTAAATATGTGAATTGTTTTTCATGTTGTTTAACAGATGATAATGGAAATGAGTTAAACTCTTGTTTCTCATTACAAAAATTACAACTGGGTGAGTGATCTGAGGGAGACGAAGACTTTCGAAGGACTGATTGAAAGTGCATCGATATTTGTTTTCTAATCGAATCGTGAGGCACCTAAAGATTCCCATCCGTAGTTTAAAGCATCATTTGTCAATTTTGGAAAAGTTGAAATTAAACTCGTTCTTCAGTGACTTGTGTGACACACTGTTGCTGATAATCGACTCCTCCGTTTCCTTCGCAGGAAGTCATCCCGACCTTCGACATGGCAGTCAACGAGCTTTTCTTTGAACGTTTCCCAGACTCAATCCTGGAATTCCAGATCCAAGTCCGCCCCTACAACGCCCTAAAAACCAGGAACATGAGGAGCTTGAACCCAGAAGGTGTGTGGATACATTCACCTTCTCCATGTGACCAGATGCCTGCAAAGTCAAATCACACGTATTAGGGCCATGCTTCACATGTTATTCACACGTTCTTCGTTTTGATAAAATGTGAGGTATCGGCTTCAGGCTAACACTTGGATGTCTCGTGTCATCTCCACAGACATCGATCAGCTGATCACTATCAGTGGCATGGTGATCCGCACTTCTCAGCTCATCCCGGAGATGCAGGAGGCGTTCTTCCAGTGCCAGGTGTGCGCCTACAGCACACGTGTGGAGGTGGATCGTGGGCGCATCGCTGAGCCGGCTGTGTGTCGCCACTGCAACACCACCCACAGCTTGGCGCTCATTCACAATCGCTCCCTCTTTTCAGACAAGCAGATGGTGAGAGTTTGGCGGCGTTGGTAATGGGGCAGATTGCTTACTGTAGCTGACACCTAATGTCAGAATATGTCAAATGGTAATTGGTCACATGTTGCCGTTGAAGTCATGACATCAGCTCATTTGTGGATCCTCTTGTGCAACAGATCAAAATTCAGGAGTCTCCAGAAGACATGCCGGCTGGTCAGACACCTCACACAACTATTGTTTATGGTCATAATGACCTGGTTGACAAAGTGCAGCCGGGAGACAGAATAAACATCACCGGTAAGCTCTCCTTAATAACTGTGCTATGATGGCAACTCATCACTTTACCCTCACAATTTTCCAGAACCTAATGTTTTTGCTTTTATCTTGTCCAATCAAGTTTCCCCCAAATTAAATATTTGACACTTAATGACAGAAAAGGCTTCTTACAAATTAGGGGATAATTGTGTTTTCTTTATATATTGAAAGATTGCTGTAAAATAAAAAGTTATATTATTTTTAAATAAATTGTCAAAAATTCTATTTTTATTTTTTTTAACTACCTCCATCCTCCCTCTCTAATATTTCCTCCTTCAGTGTGGTTGTGGAACAATGGCTGTAACATGTTGGTGCCATTCACTTTTGTCACGCTTTTACATTATTTAGAAAGAAAAATGTATGTGGGTTTATTGTGAGTGCATAGCTTAGTTTAAGTATTTAAACATAAGTTATTTCTGATTTAATTGTTTGTACTGTTTGAACAACAAGTCAAGTGAGGTTGTTTTTAAAAGTACTGTAGAAATAAAAAAAATTCCTTCAAATGGACTGCAGGTATCTACAGAGCCGTCCCCATGCGCGCCAACCCGCGCCAGAGCAACGTCAAGTCCGTGTACAAGACGCACATAGACGCCATCCACTTCCGCAAGACGGACGAGAAGCGTCTCCACGGCCTGGACGAGGAGACCGAGCAGAAGCTCTTCACTGAAGACAGAGTGCAGACCCTGAAGGAGCTGGCGGCCAAGCCGGACGTCTACGAGCGCCTCTCCTCGGCCCTCGCGCCGAGCATCTATGAGCACGAGGACATCAAGAAGGTGTGTGAGAATGGACACGAGCCAAACTGTGTGTTGGTACATTAGATGTAGGGTATATACAGGAAGTTAGTAACAGGAACTGCTCCATTCATTAGGGTTTAATTTCACGTCCCTGGTACTGTACATGCACATTTCTTGGGCCAGTTTAATGTGATGTCACGAGGTTATTATGTAAATCTGTGTTGTCTGCCACAGCAAGTCAAAATAAAGTTGTCAAGTAGAAAATGTCACCTCATTTAGGTGAGAATGATCAAAAAAGGGTGATTTAAAATACAGCTTTTTAAAAACCCAAGAATTCCTCAAACATCTGCTCTTTATGATAACACTGCATTTTCATGTAAATCAAAGAATCTCAAATGACATAGAATAACACTCAATATCTTCAGTGTTGGCATTTAATCAGCATCTCTCATAATTCTTTCTCTGTCTTCCTCCCAGGGGATCTTGCTGCAGTTGTTCGGCGGCACCCGCAAGGACTTCAGTCAGACTGGCCGCGGTCACTTCCGTGCTGAGGTGAACATCTTGCTCTGTGGAGACCCTGGCACCAGCAAGTCCCAGCTGCTGCAGTACGTGTTCAACCTGGTGCCCCGCGGCCAGTACACGTCGGGGAAGGGCTCCAGCGCCGTGGGTCTCACCGCCTATGTGATGAAGGACCCGGAGACCAGGCAGCTGGTCCTGCAGACTGGAGCTCTGGTACTGAGCGACAACGGCATCTGCTGCATCGACGAGTTTGACAAGATGAGCGACAGCACGCGCTCGGTGCTGCACGAGGTCATGGAGCAGCAGACCCTCTCCATCGCTAAGGTACGTTTTGACACCTTTTTTTTTGTTAGGTGTGGAGAAAACCTCAACATGTGAATGCTGAATCTCAATCTGTTACATTTTTCTGTCTGTAGGCCGGAATTATTTGTCAGCTGAACGCACGCACTGCAGTGTTGGCCGCCGCCAACCCCGTCGAGTCTCAGTGGAACCCGAAGAAGACGACCATTGAGAACATCCAGCTGCCTCACACGCTGCTGTCCAGGTGAGTACGGTTACTCGGGACAATAACTAGTTTGTTAACAAGTTAATTTGTCGTCAAGAGAGACGTCACTATCCCCATGTAGCATCTACAGAATTATCTAATTGATCTAAAGACTTACTTGGACATCCTCATGTCGACCTGCTATCCCAATTTCCATGACCTTTAACCTCATGTTTTTGTGTTCTACTAGATTCGATCTAATCTTCCTGATGCTGGATCCCCAAGATGAGGCTTACGACCGCAGGCTGGCCCACCACCTGGTGTCCCTGTACTACCAGAGTGAGGAGCAGATGGAGGAGGAGTTCCTTGACATGGCAGTGCTGAGGGACTACATTGCATATGCGCGAACATACATTAATCCAAGATTGAGTGAGGAAGCCAGCCAGGCCCTCATTGAGGTTTGTTAGTTCTCCTCCTCCTTTTCCACACTTGATAAACATTATGTCAAACATTGCTGACCTCATACTTGTTGGTCCGCAGGCCTATGTGGACATGAGGAAGATAGGCAGTGGTCGAGGCATGGTGTCCGCCTACCCCAGACAACTGGAGTCCCTGATCCGTCTGGCAGAGGCCCACGCCAAAGTGCGCTTCTCTGAGAAGGTGGAGACCATCGATGTCGAGGAGGCCAAGCGGCTCCACCGCGAGGCCCTCAAACAGTCTGCAACAGACCCCAGGACAGGATTTGTTGACATCTCAATTCTCACAACAGGTATGTATATCAGGCAAAAGGGCCTACCTTCTGTGGAAAATATTTTGTTGTTCTCCAAACCTTGTGTGCTCGAAAAATATTAGTAGCTTTTATTGCTTGTTGTTATTAAGTCTGCAAATGACCATTTGTATTAATTGAGACGTGAAGCCCACGAAGCAGGACAGAAGTAGCAATAAGCCACCAGGGGGCGATTACGCTCTTTGAAAACCCAGTTTGAATGGGCCTGTGGGAAAATTAGCCTACTTCTCACTTGATTTCAGTAAATGGTCTCAATCAATAGTTTCAGGTCTGCACAGGATGTCAATTTTGTAAATAATGTTCCCATTTAGATAAAGATGGATGTACAGCATATAGTACAAAGGATATCACTGTGATTGTCAACTGCATTGTCCAATAGGAGCCTGGTTGTGGGTGTTGCTTGAATTTCTGGGTGAAAAGCTGTCATAGAGCCAGTCAAATTGCAAATCTCCTGGCTACAGAACAGGATTTTCTTTTTTTTTCATCCGGAATACTATTAACTTAATTTAGTCTATGGTTGTAGGAAAACAAGTCTGACAGTGGAGAAGTTAAAAGACATTAAATGGCTGCTAGTTGTGTTTACAAAATCCCTTGAATGATAACTTGATTTGTCGATTGATTATTCTATAGATTATCAACTCGTGTTGTCAGGTCTCGCTGGATCATGTCAGTGTGTTGATTTCTGTTCACAGGTATGAGCGCTACTGCCCGCAAGCGTAAAGAGGACGTTGCCCAAGCCTTGAAGAAACTGATCCAGGCCAAGGGAAAGACGCCTGCTATGAAGTACCAGCAGCTCCTCGATGATCTCAGAGGACAGTCTGAAACTGTGAGTATTTATGTAGCATTCCGTTGTACTGATCAAGAGAAATGATGACAATTTTTGACAAACAAAAGCAGAGTTGTTAAATGTTTTTTTCTATGACATTAATATAAAATACATGACTAAATCATGACATAACGGCTAGTTAACAGAAGTTCACATACACTATAAATGTATTAAATCTATTTAGCCCATGTGTAGAAAATAGAATAGATTTGGATGTTTTTGTATTAGTGGAAAATTAATTTACCACAACTGCTGTACAATTTAATTTAGTCTAACAAAAAAGGCTGTGAAAGTACTTGAACTTTTCAGCAGATGTTTTTTTTTAGCATTGCATGTTTCCATCGTCGTCACCACTTCCTCTAACGACTTCTTCTGTCACGTTGCTTTCAGGCAATCACTAAGGAGCTGTTTGATGAGGCTCTCCGAGCCTTAGCTGACGAGGATTACTTGACAGTTACTGGAAAGACTGTTCGTCTCCTTGCCTAAAGCCACACCCTGCAATTATGTACAGTCCTTAATTTTAAATACTGTCCTGAACTTTTTTTTTTCTTTGCTGTAAAAAGAAAAATTGTATTATTGAACCACCAAATGTTTTCTGGGTTTGTAAGACATTTAAACATCCTGGATGATTCAGTTACCACCAGATGACTCATTCAAACTTGACTGTTGGTTTGATTGGGGGAAAAAAAGATGGAAAAATTGAAACTTGCCTTGCTGTTAACTGAGGTGATATTTAACAGTGATTGTATGTCTGTTGTTGTTTTCAAATTAATGCTCTTGATGTTTTGTTGTCTGTGGAGGTAAAAAGCTCTTGTCATCTAAATTGTTTGTTTTCTGTGATGTGTTTAAAGAAAGCCTTTGTTTTTGTACCATATTTCTATGACCAGATTAGAAATGTCCTTATAGCTTGTATTGGCCATTTGTTTATAGAGAGAAAATAAAATGTTGCTCACTCAAGCTTGTTAAGTTTTTTTTTTTTTTTTTTTGTGTGTGTAAGTTGACTTGAAATCGGGTTCCTGTATCATTTCATGTCGTAACTTGTTGAAATCTAAATAATCTGCAGGATGGCACATCATATGGTTCTTCAAGCAGGTCATGGGTTTTGGCTTTGTCTGTTTACTCGTTTCAATAAGGGACTGATTTTTAATCGCAGATTTTGGTGATGAGGATGTCGGGAAACTGCAGCCTTGGTGGAAATTTATGCTCACCATGTTTCTCTGGTTGGAGCAATGTGGTGCTTTGACATGACTATTCTCAGTCTTTCATTCAGATTAATACATTTGTAGTGCCTTTGGATGTTACCCAATCTTCCATGGCCTATTCTGCAAGTTTTGTGTTTTCACAAAGGTCATTTTAATGTATTATTACTTCCCAGCAAGAAGACCTTCTTGCTGGGAAGGCAAGAGTGCTCATAATTCCAGAATTTAACTACACAGTAACATAGATTACTATTACATTTTAACTGAGTTGTTAATGTCAAAAAACAAAGTAAATCTAAAACCACCAATATCTAATAATTTCTTAATTGGGGCATTATCACATCCAAAGAAAATTTAGTCAAAGTCTGTCCTTTACTTTAAGTTATGCTGCTCATAGGCAGACGAAACAAAACAAGCAAAAAAAAAAAACATTCCCTGAGAAACGTTGCTGATTATGGAAATATATGATTTGTGTTTTGATAAAATAAAATTAGCAAATTGCGAATGAAGAAACTAGTACCGAAAAGGATTGATTAGAGCCACATTAAACGTTTTTGGAAACAATAAAATGCTACAATTCTGAGATTAAAGTCAGAATTCTTAGGAAAACAAAAGTCAGGGTTCTTAGGTTGAAGTTAGAATTCTGAGATTAAAGTCAGAAGGTTGGCACTTTCTGGGGAGGCAACTCAATTCCGCAAATTCGCAAAAAAAACATCTTTTTGCCATCATTAATTAAGGGTGTCGAGTGCAGCACCAGGCAGCTCGCAGTGCAGTGATCCGCAGCTTTGGTATCCACGTCTGTGACGTCACACCCGTGTGTGCTTCTTCTGGACTTGACTGAAGAAGAAGATGGCGGCCTCCTCAGGTTTGTGTGCCTCCAAACTAACATGTACCGAAACACGAAGCGCGAGCGAAGTCGAGGCCTCGTTTGCATCAGAACCGACGAGGGTGCCCGTTAACCCAAGTCAATGCGTTCACACAATTGCTCGGAGTTCTTTCATTTGTCGCAAATACGTGCTTTCGCTGCAGTGGCGATGGTCACAGGGAACGTGTTGTTGGCTAAGGCGTTGTGACTGCTAGCTTGTCTTTGTGAGCTAGCTGAAATACCTCAGTGTGTGTGCACAATAACATCTGCGCTGTTAGAGTCGCATTCGGCTTTGTGTTTTATAGCTAATCATGTGATCCTCTCAAAGCGACACGAACGTGTAATTAGCCGTTTAATAATGTTATTTGTATACTACTGAATGCGGTACTAGCTTTCTTTGCTACCAAAGCAAGTAGGCTAGTTGCTAGAATATTCCAGTGCGGCGCGGCAGCCACTGTCGATCACGCTGAAGCCCCGTATAGTTACTCATGTCTAAATAATATTTGAATCGGCATAAAAAATGTTTGTGCTTACTCTCAAGCTAATATGATAATAATAATAAAAATAATAGTAAAATGGCTTCTCTGTGGTGGCCACAACGATCGTGTTGAAATTGTCTCAATAGCACTAGAGCCCGCTGCTCTCATTAGCAACCAACTTGCTACGGCAATTTTCTAAACGCAGCTGAGTTTTGTCTCTTGTAATTGTAGAGTTGTACGTGTGCGAACTCGTCTTCTTTGTCCGAGGCAGGTGTCTGACATTGTTGGGCAGGGAACGGAGGAACGCACTCAACTGCTATAATGTTACAGCCAGAGTAATGTAGTTGCCATGCTTTGCTCAGCATATAGTACGAACTCGTGTCAGTCTAACTGCTCTGCAGGAAGCGTTGATATCTCAAATTAAACTTTAAGAAAAACATGTAAATGTATATTTCCGTCCGTATGAGTTAACAATACACGTCAGAGGATGTAACTGCACGAGCAAAAACGGGAAGTGTTTTTTCATCACAATCGAATCTCAGGACGGGTTGGTACGACCTGCTGCTGATTCATTTTTAACCTAGCATGGTTTAAGTTACTAGTACCACAGATAACATGAAGTGAAAGTAGGACCAGGAACTAAAAACAGTATGGCCCTGTAAATCTTGTGCATGTCAATATGTAATTCAATTTAACTTGCACTGTATGCCTCGTTCTGATGGAAATCCCAATTTGTACATGTTGTGCTCTTTTTAGTTCACTGTAGTAAGTAGAGAAAGGGCTTAGAGAGTGCAAAACTCTGCCAATGATGCTCAGTTTACCACACTGTCATCGATCATAACCTGCATCTCCTAAAAATGTAATCAAAATCCATCTTTTACTTTTTGAGTAATAATAAAACGCCAGTCCTTTGCATCTGAAACGGACATGTTTAACTTAAATGAAATGAAGAAAGGTAACTAACGTCAATTTTCTCAATCAAGTAATTGTTTGGTCCAGTAAATTCCAGGAAATGTATAAAAATAAAGAAGGAAACTTGACTGGTGTTTGCCAAATCTCAGATTGCCAGATAAAACACACCTTAAATTGCTCAAGAAAATGTCAAACTAAAATTTTAACTTGTACATATGTTCATTCAATAAGTTAGCCAGATTTAGTTTTCTTGGGTGAACCATAATAGTGGATGAATATATTAAAAAGCAGGAGTCAGCAATGATTTGGTCCAAAGGGAAACAAATGAAACCCCACAGGAAATGGGGACTCTTGATCACCGACAGACAATAGTACACAGCTGGTTCCTATGAATAGTAGACAGTAATTACATAGGCTGTGTTAGGCAGCGAATCCAACATGCTTTGGTTCATGTAAAATTCATATTTTAAAGCTTTTGTTATAGTTTTTATTTGTAACGTAGCTCAGTGTTAACAATGAACAATGGTACTCATAACACTCAGTCATAAAATATGTGCACTGTAATTAGATTATTAAATGCAATATTTTGGTTATCAAAGCAACAACAGTTAAAAGGAAGTCAAGGAAATATTATTATTTCCTTATCTCTTAGGAAACTGAATGATCAAATGAGAAAACTAAGCTGTTTATTTGATAATGTTAACAATTAGGGCTAAACAATTCATTATTTTCAAAACAAACTCGATTTGGAAAAGCATGCAATTAGTTAATTACAAAGGCTGCAATTTAATTCTATTTTTGACTGTTCTATCTTCTATGCAAATTTAAAATGTAATTCATTCATGCAGGAAACACTTCATATCTTTATCATCCTTGCAATACAATTTAGAATATTTAATTTTTTGGTGGTGACGTGTGTTAAAAGAATATTGCAAATAAATGAACTACTTAAATATATATATATATATATATATATATATATATATGACACAATTTCCTCAAAACATTCAGCCTCTTAAGAATTATTTGAGCTCCAGCATTACTAGCTTTCTTCACTACAGTTTTGCTGATTTTTTTTTTTTTTCTTCACAGATCATGCATATACTACAATGTGCTGAGCTAAACGAAATTGATAATCACTGTCTTTCTGTAGCGTTTGCATGAGAGGTCAAACTGAAAATTTAACACGCACACCAGATCATCTGAGAGGATTTTTGAGGGTTTTTGGATGTCAAGTTTGATTTAATGTTATGTGAAACTGGAAAATGTTAAATTAATACCCCACTGGCAAGGAAATGTGGCTTCAGGCAGCTTCAGGCAGCTTCAGGCGTGTGGCCTTCTTAAAATGCTCCCATCACTTCCCTCCCTGTGAATTTGACGGCATGATCATTATTACGAATAGCAGTAGCCTTAACTTAAGTGCTGTCCCCTCAGCTGCCACCACTCCTTCAGAGATGAGCTATAAGTGGTTCATCACTTAAACCACCGTGAGTGCCTGCCAAGCTGTGTCTTTATGCAACATTTGAATCATCTTCCATGAACATTTTTCCATTAGCTGAACATTTTAACTAGTTAAGAATTATGTCATTATCAACTCAGCTGTTACGACATTGGTCATAAGACAACTGGATCATTTGTTAAAAATCAGCAGTACGGGCCCATGTGCTTCAAATCTCATGACTGTTTTCAACCTGCTGTCAAGAGTGCAGAATTTCATTAAGCTGCAACATTCAGCAGCATCAGATGTCTTAAGGAAAGAATGTCCTGTGAGCAATATATCAAATTAGTCTTACAGCAGGTAGGTGAGAAGCTGATATATGCTGTTGCCACTAGTATATAATGCATTAATCCAGTTCATTGTTCCTGTCCTTTTTTTTTTTTGTTGCATAGATCATGATGTTGGTTGTTTGGATGCATTGGTTTTCTATGAATAGATAGATGAATGCGTGTCTGCATCAGTTTTCATGAAAGGGTGCACAGTTGGAGCACCAACAATGCCCGAAGGCCTGGATAATTATGCTGCAGTCCTGTTTCATGTAAAAAAAAAGAAAGAAAAAAAAGGCAATTTCATGCACAGTTGATGCGTGTACAAAGATGACGTCTAAGGCTATTGATTATTAATCAACTATTAAATTAATTGTCTACCATTTTGATAATCAATTTGATCATTTTTTAATCAGGCATTCTAGTTTTCTGGTTTTCTAATTTCTAGTAGTTCCATACAACAAATAACTCATTAAAACTGGTAATTTTTGGTTTGTAGACAAAACAAGACATTTGGGAACATAATTTGAGGTTTGGAAAACACTGATCAACATTTTCCAAAATGTTGTGACATTTTGTGGAATCAACAAGTACTCGAGTAATTAATTATGAAAACAGTTGTTGCTCCTGTTTACTGTCCTTTTCAATGTATTACATCACAGTCATTTACCCCACCTGTAATGACTCTTTCACTAAACAAGGATGGATTCTTTGTTCCAGAATCCCTAAATCATGAAGCCAGTGAATCTATGACTTTTTTTACAGTAGCAAAACAAGCTATATAACCAATTTTAAATGACTAAGGCACATACCTACTTGTTTATGGAAGAGGCAGATGAATAAGATGCACAGTATCAGGCCTGTAGGCCTCTGGTCAGCAGTCTAACCAGAAAATTGTTGGTTTTACACTTGAGGAATTTTAAATTTGCTGACAGATAAGTTTGGGTCCACCTCATCAAAACACTCTATAATCATTTAAGAGAGAAGAACATGATCTGATCTCTTGAAAGCATACAAGTTGAAACTGTTAGTAGTCAATAGTCTGCAGCTTTATAAATACCCTCACTCTGCCAACAGTGTGTCATTAATCGGCCTCTTTTAAAATTAAAATGACTGATTCCCAGATAGCTGGTTCCAGTTTATAATGTAATTAAAATGGCAGTTAACAGAAATGGTGGTGGACACGTTAAAGCCCTAAAAACCCAAGAAGACTTCTAAGGAAACTGCTCCATTTGAAAGAAAACCATAAACTGCATTTGATTACAGAAACCTTCAGAAAGATTAGCAGACTGCAGTGTTATCAGCTCACCTGTATGGACATGACCCTCATGGTAGAGTCTTTAAAATAATCCTCTGTTCTTGCTACATGTATTTGCTGGGGAAGCTTTAAACAAGCCTGACGTGTTAGAGAAACAAGTCCTGTGGACTAGTGAAGATATGTAAAGAACACTTGTTCTTATGTTAAAGGATATTACAGGTTTTTTCAATTGTAGTTGTATGAAGTATTAGCCCATCATGGACTCTTGACTCCACTGAGCTTGCCACGAATAACATGGCCGTGAGCAGAAAGGTTGGAGAAACAGATTTTAGCTGCTTTGCAAAGTGTTCACTGGAGAAAATCTGCACACAATAGGAGTTATTTTTGCACACACACACTAGTGATAGTGAATTAGTATAACCCATCCTTATATACCCAGGGAGCAATGGGGATTTGATACTTTGCTCAGGGCCACCCCCATCCTTGGCTTGACTCACTCCTGGGCTTGAACCGACAACCCCATGGTTACAAGCGCGATTATTTTCCTCTTGTGCACAGGCTACCCATCAATGTTTATGATACATTAAGAATACGCTGCTCTGTCTCACACATAGACAGCCTCCAATTGGAAACAAAAGATTCTAAACCACACTTTCCCTGCAACAAAGTCCATAGAGAAAATCTATCATTTTACATCACAGTACGCAGCAGTTGTTACTCCACTGCTTCCATTAGTAAGTTCAAATGTGTTATGTTTGGACTTGGGTGTTAAAAATGTACTGCTACAGATGAACCTAAAAGACACAAACTGACCAAACAAGGCAAGAGTAGACCAACAGTTCCAGTGTTTCCAGTGATTTTCTCCGTGGAGTTTGGTGCAGGAGAGTGAGCAAAATCGACCTTGATAATGTCTCATGCTTCAAAAAATTTAGAACATAAGCTTTGGGGGGTGAACCAATGTGTTTGTGGAGGTGCCAGGAGCTGGAACATTTCACTGGCAGAGAAGATAATGAATTCAGTTAAATACAAACTGAAGAAGCACACAAAGTATGAATCATCCATGTTAGGCTTAACGATCCTGAACACAGCTTAAGATAATTCATGACTGTACCAAAATCTGTTCGGGATCTTGCTGCTCTCAGTTCAGCGGAACCAAAGTTCCACCTGCCTTTGTCATCAACAGTGGGCATTACTCAATGAACTTGTAGAATTGTCTTGAGACCACTGCATGTGTTCCATTTCCTCCTCCTTCCCTTCTTCATTGATGTAATGGTTATTTTCTGTGTATACTGGCCTGTTCCAATCTTGATTGATTAAAGAATCAAAACTGTGAAGGAGCCATGCTACTCGCCACGGCACGCTTAGGTTGCATCGCCACTACAAAAAAGTACCTACTTAACGTGGCCGGAGTCATCACTGCACGGCTAAGTGAAACGTGTGTGCCGTTTTATACGTGTGACTAGACTTCTGTAGTTGTTGGAGATTAACCCACGTTTTTAGGATTGTTAAGTAGTTTTAACTTATCTACAGTTCGGCTTGATTTCTGTCCACATGTCTCCGGAGTACAGCCTCCTACTCCACAGACTACAGCGGCAGCAGTCGGTGATGCCGCTCGCGATCGCCGGCACTGTCCCTAAATACACCACTCCTGTTAAATATAGATGTTTCCCTGGTAGTTGTTGGAGATTAACCCACGTTTTTTAGGATTGTTAAGTAGTTTTAAGTGATCTACAGTTCGGCGCTGTTCGGCTTGATTTGTGTGTGGGACGTCTCTTCCTGTGACGGGACTCTGGCCAGTCAGCGGCCAGCAGTCTGACCAATCATCGCATAGTACAGGGGTGTCAAACTCATTTTTGTTCAGGGGCCACATACAGCACAATTTGATCTCAAGTGGGCCGGACTGGTAAAAATAGTAAAATAATAGCATAATAACCTATGAACAACAAGAACTCCTTGCTTTTTTTCTCCTTTGTTTTACAATTAATGAAGGATATTTTTACAAAACATTTTTACACATCACACTGGATCTAAAAAGGCACAAACATTTAGTCACAGGTATCTGGAAGAGATTTAGATTGTAATCGTAGTGTGAAATTTTTAACAAATTCATCCTGTGGGCCGGATTGGACCCTCTGACGGGCCGGTTCTGGCCCCCGGGCCGTACGTTTGACACCCCTGGCATAGTACCTACTTAGCACGGTTGGAACCTCACCAGAGCAGGTACTAAAACTAGTACCTGGTACCAGGTACTATTCTAGTGGAAACGCTACTTAAACCGTCCCGTCGCGTGGCGTGGCGAGGCAAGTACAGGTGGAAATGCGGCATAAGATAATCACTAACCTCAAAAAAGCAGTGCACCCCAGACAGCCAAAATATCTCAGAGAACTAGATTTATAGAAAGGACAAAACACTGAATTGAGTACGACACAAAGGCTTTACAAGTGTTTCCAAATGCCACGACCTATTTCATTTTCATTCTTTCTTTTTTTAGGTAATCATAGTTACATAGTGATCAATGTTTCTGGTTTGTTGTTTTAATTTTAGGAGTTAAAGTTCCACGCAATTTTCGCTTGTTGGAAGAGCTTGAGGAAGGGCAAAAGGGCGATGGTGATGGCACAGTCAGCTGGGGCCTGGAGGATGACGATGACATGACTCTCACACGGTGGACAGGCATGATCATTGGACCAGCAAGAGTAAGCAGAAATAACTGTGGTTTCGCCTTCCAGTACATGCATAGAATACTGTCACACCAATGTAGACGAACAGATACTAAAACTAATTTAAATGTGTTCCTCTGTTTCTCTTCTTGTGTTTTCAGTCCAATTACGAGAACAGGATATACAGTCTGAAAATGGAATGTGGACCTAAATACCCAGAGACAGCCCCGACTGTTAAATTTGTTACAAAGATTAGCATGAATGGGATAAATAATTCCAACGGGATGGTGAGTGTCAACCGCACAAACTGACAAGGTTGAATGTCGAGTTCAAAAATAGATTTGCACCGCAGTTCCCTGACATGTGCAATATGTCACTGTCAGTGGTCCTGTCACAGTGACTGATATGGTGACTCTGTTTTCTTCTCGTTTTGTCTCACAGGTGGATTCACGTAGCATACCAGTATTAGCAAAATGGCAGAATTCTTATAGCATTAAAATTGTTCTTCAAGAGTTAAGGCGTCTTATGATGTCCAAAGACAATTTCAAGCTTCCACAACCACCAGAAGGACTAAACTACAGCACTTAATCATAATGGATTGTGTCGACCCTCTGTCTTAAACCTTACTCTCTTAGAAATATTGTGTAAAATCATCAAGAGGCTCACTTCGCACATCAACAATATCATCTGCAAGAGCAAGATTGGACTTTCGTATTGCATAGCTCATTCAAAATTATGTCCCTGCAGTTAAGCACTGTAGGGTCCACAGTTATCTGCCTTTAATAAAGTTACTTTGACAATGACTTTTATGTTTGACCTGTTTCAGCTTTGAGTGGGCTTGAAGAAGGAAGCATGACACCACACTGAGGTTGTCCCAATAGTTTTTTGTCCAAACAACTGATCACTGAAGTAAATGGCAAGATGTGCATACGGAGGCATGTTCTGTAACTAATACCTAGTCAAAGAGAAGCCACTTTTTTGAGTTGTTCGTTAAATTTAGCAGGTTCATCGAAATACCACGCAGATTGCTGATCATTAAACTGTGGCTGTAGTCTAAAAGTAGTGTCACGGGGCGAGAAAGTTTTTTTTTTATAAATATAAAAATATATATATCTGTATTTGACACAATACCAATATGTTTCTGTTCTGCAGCTCTTTGACATGTAACAGACGTTGAAGCCTGTTCTGTTCTGAAACCCTTGCATTTAACTTCTAGTGAAAATGGCAGGTGTATGAACTTGTGATTTTCTGAAATTAAAATCACTGTCTGCGACAAAAGTAACCCAGCCGTTGGAAGTTTCTTTGACTCTAGCTGCACCTTCAGTTTCCTGCTTTCCCCACAGCAGGGCTTTAGCTGACAACTGAACGCACAACTCCTGCATCATGTCGTAGGGGAAAGCTGTCACAGAAACCAGGTTAATGACAATTCTGGCTGAAACCACAGTGCAGGTATTTGATGCAACATATAGTGCTGTTTATTGAACACTTCTGTTATTATATATTATTCAGAGTTATATTTTATAGTAGATGAACAAGCCCATTTCAGTCTGATTGATGGTTAACTCCGATCCATAAGCACTGATTCTTGATTTAGTTGTGATAAATGTTCAGCTCTTTGACATGTCATTAGTTTATTGGAGGGAAGAATGGATTCAATTTAATACAAGCAGATTAAAATGAATGGAAAGTTTAATTAACCAAATTGTTTTTAACTTGACTCCATTGAAGACGGCAGTGTTACCTCATCAGGTTTAAAGTGATGTCACAGAAGCACCTTTAAATTAAAGGTTTTTCCCATTTGGTACAATTATTGAGCATCACTGTTTTTTAATCAATACTATTCCATACATTTGAAGAGCAAACCCAACTGTACAAGACATGTTAGGTTTACATGGTTGTTCATTAATATTGCAACATCAGGCAGAATTTTTGAGTCGACATTTCAGTTAATCATCATTTTTCCGCCTACACAGAAGCTTGTGACATTGATCTGATAATGTGAATAACTTAACGATGGATGTTTGTGTTTGAAAGCCACTGGCTCTTAATAAGGAGGTCTATCACTTTACATCCTCAGTCCTAAAAAACAGTCAAGCCTCCAATGCTCACTATACAGTGAGTCAGTGTGTGGTGTGTAAAAAATGATGAACGGTGGTGGCATCTGCATTTGACCCATGTAACCTTTTGGGCAGTAGATCTGCCTCACTGCAGCAGAGCCCGTGTCCTAGCAACCCCGACGTCTGGGGGTCTGGGATATGCATATGACTGCCGGCCAATCTGTAACCTGAACTGTGACACCGTCACAGTGACATGGCAACAGTTCAGTGTGGTGATCGTTCAAACATGATCCCCGCCCCCCTTTTTTGACTGGGGTCACGTAATGTGCAACAGTCTCGAGGCAGCTGATAAACATAGAAATAACCACAAAGGCCTATTGTCCCATTATTTTTGACGTATTAAGGCAACATAGTTTAATTTATAGAGGTGCTGTATGCAAATATTTCAAAACAAAGTTATCAAAACTGAGGTAAGAAATACAATCAATAATCTATAGCTAAAAGTAAAAATGGTTGAAAACAAAATCATAAATAGTAAATGAAACAATTTAGCCAAAATTTGAATTAAATATTTAAAGGTTTTCTGTTGATTTAAAAATATACATTAAACAAATATGCCATATACTTTTATTTTGCTTACTATTTTCAAGCTGCATTTGCTAAATGTGGTCTTTTATGTATGTGTGTTCCCTGACACATCCTTTACTGCTCCTCATACACGATCAACTCATCCCTGCATCCCCTAGAGGGCGCTCCACGCTCACGTATGCCCTCGTCACTAATGTGTGCAGGGGCTGCTGTTTAGAGGACATGACTTGTCTGAAAAGGCAGTGCCACTGTGTCGCTTCCGGTGCTCTTGTGTTCGTGCTTGCTGTCATTACTGCTTCAGGAAAGTGACGTGCTTGGCAGTCAGCTGCAGGGAACTACAGCCTGTCTGTTTAGTAGGCCACTGTTCAGCTGGTGTCCCCGTGTGTCCTTAAACAAGACACAGAGGTTGTAGGTGTCTAGTGAGCACTACAGAGTTGTTGGATCTGTGGTAGATTTCCTATAAGAATTTCAGCGTGTGGGTGTGAGATGAGTCAGTGTGGCGCTGCCTTGGCGATGACCTCGATCTTCTTCACTTTGTGCATGACATGGTTCCACTTTGCTCATGTGACAGTTAGTGAATGGTCCAATCTCCTATCTGCCACTCTCTGCTTGCTTATTCTGCTCGTTTTCTTTACTCTCCAACTCTATTGGGATGTCATGAATATGAAATTAGATTTGCCTTGTGTTGCATCCAGTTCACTCGGCACACAGCAAAGTCATCCCCAAGTATGAAAGACACAGCTCCAGGTTACGCAGACATATTCTGTTATTTAGCACATGTACCTGCTGAGTTGTCTGCTCTGAACCTCTGCTCATGATGACTACACTTTTAAAATCTCATTTGAATTGAAGTAGGAAAGGTCACTTGTCTATTTAAAGGCCCAGTGCATAACATTTAGGAGAAATTGAAGGTAAAATCACCTGATTGTATGAATTGTTGTTTTGCCATTACCATAGAGTGAACCTTTTATGTTTATATCAAGTGTTGGGTCCACTCCATGGAGGCTTTGACCGCCCTTCTTGTGGACAAACTGGACATCCGTTGGGATTTTGATGCTAAATGAATGCTACATAGATTCTCCAACACACTTGGAATGGAAGCGCAAGGTGAATGCTGCTAAACTGTACACACTGTACCTTTAACATGCAGCTCCATTTGGCTAATATGAGTTTCAAACTCAGGTACCTGCATCAAAAAAGAAACAAAAAGCACCAGCTGAAGCCACGCTGAAAGCTCTATAACATACTACCCAGTCTATTTGTATGTGTTTTTTTGTATACGAGTAACACTGCTTTACGTTGGAGACAAATGTGGACAGAAAGCCAGAGAGAGGAATCTAAGAAGGGAAGGAATGTGGTGAGGGGGACATACGTCTGGACTGCCGGCAGACTGCTGGAACCAGGCTTCTGCTCCCAGACGCTCACCTTTTGCCCCGAGAGGCCAAAAGGCCATGCCACGCGTCTGTTGATACTGTAAAAGGCTTTGTCTTCCTTTATGGTCCCCGAGGGGAGAACTCGTGTGTCTTCCTGAGAAACTCCATTTGTTCCCATTCTCTAACCCTATAGTGTAACTTCCATTTTGAGAAGAGGATGCAACTATGGTTTCATTTTCTGAATCTTTTGGATACTTTTTATACCAAAAAATATGTGATGATGGTCCAGGGGACAGGATGACCTCAAACTAATGTCAACCCAACGTCATCTCCCACAAAAACTTTTAGAAGTCAAACAACCAAATCCACCACTATTATAAACTACAACTAGGACAACAACAAGTACACCTAGACTGTGCAGATTTTGGCTTATTTCATATGAACTCCATCAGTGTAGTATGATGCCAGTAACAAAAATATATGTATATTTATTTTTCAATTCACAAGTTCTTCGTGCTTTTATCCACTTTTCAAAATGAAACGTTCCTTAATCTAATCCAAAATATAAATCAGTCCAATGTAATTTTGACAGCCTGTAAACCAGGGACCTCAAACTCAACAGTGAACTTCTAGTCTGCCTGGAGGGGGCCGGCCAAAGTGGAAATAGTCACTGAACTGTTTAGTGATTTGAAATTAAAATGATATTTTGATAACCCATCATTCAGGATGATTTAAAAGTCTTTGTTTTGATATGTAGTTCACAAAAATGGCGACGATTCAAAAATACATTTGTAACAAAAAAACAGACCGGAATATAAAATAGAATCAAAAAAATAATGAATTTAATAATGTGATAATGTCTTATTGTAATTATAAAAATGCTGTTTGGTAAAGTTTTCATTCTGACTTTATAGTAAATTTAGGGCTGCAGGACATCGACTGGGGGCCCGAGATCCCTGTTGTAAACGGTAACATGAACTTCTTGCAGTAACTGAACGTAAATACACATGTTCCCATGTTGGTATTCGTTAGAGCTCCAGTCTGGCAGACATGACATTTTCTGATTCTGTGAAGGTCTTTGAGATCCTCATGGCCTTTTATACACATGTATAATTATATACAGGGCAAGAACTTGATCTGTCACTGATAGTGTACGTTTTTGCTTAATAGTCACACAAACCACAAGTACATTGTAAAAAAAAAGAAAAGGATGAAGAATCATTCAGCAATTCAACTTATTTAATCAATTAACCTAAATTACATTTTTGTCTAGCATTAAGACTAAATCATGTCCCAGATTATGTCAACAAGATTTTCTTTTCATATGTCATTGAGAAAGAAAATGTTTGAAATAACCTCAATTAGCCACACAGACAGTTTTGAGATAAATACAGCCGTGTTCCTGTATTTACAGTGAGATAAATGAATGGGCTCCCCTCTCTCTCTCTCTCTCTCTCTCTCTCTCTCTCTCTGTGTGTGAGAAAGGACACAGATTGGAACCACATGTCTGTTGCACCGCTGGCTCCCTGGGCTATTGACATGCTCTTCACAGAGCCATCCACATTAGGGTGTGTGGCTGCTGCTGCTGCTGCTGCTGCAGCAAGTGCTTGACTTCATTTTTATGCTCACTGATGTTGACAGACTATAAGATTCGCAAAGCGACAGACTGGAGTTATAGGAATGCCTTTGACTTGAATCTGCTGCTGGACGGCATATGATGTATGGATCCTTTTATCTGGGGCATGAATTTAAAAGTCAGCATGGCGCTTGTAACAGCACAGCCTCGTCCTGGGTTTAAGTGACACAGAGCGGTTCTTCTTACTAAATGTTGCACACAAAAAAAAAGGAAGAAGAAGGAAGAAGAAAAAAGTCAAAATCGCCTGTGTGTGTGTACTCACTACATTCCAGGTTATTTATATAGAGTGAAGAAAAAAAACTGTATAGACTTCATGTCTCTGCTTGGTGAGAACTATTAAATTACTGCTGGATGTTTTTAATTACTTCACATAAATGTTTGAGCACAACACTTCTCCAGTGTTTGGAGGAGGAGGGGGGGTCTATAATGTCTCACATGTTAAGGGAAGCACTGGCTTGCACTTAATCATGGTGGTCCCTGTGTAATTCTGGCGTTGGAAATGTGGCTTTGTGAGAGAAAAGTGAGCATTCCTTCTGCTGGCGCAAGGGAGAGGAAATGGGTAATAAAACCAGGAGAAAAAAAAAACCTCGGCGGCGTGCTGGAGCCACTGATTCTGGGATCCACTTAATTGCTCTTAAATGAAAAAGATTTTTGGCTTCCCAGTTGCTGTGTTTAAAGAAAAGTCAAGTCAAATCCCACATGTATACCAGCCAAGCAGTGACTTCTCATCCAGCACTATAAGCAGTAATCCCTCTCTTTCACTGGTGCCATTGGCGATATTATTATTAATATCGGGGAAGCTGCTGTTCACAAGCAGTAAATGCCAGAGGAGGTGGATGTTCAGCTCTTCTGCTCATTTACGAAGGCCAGAGAAGTCACTGGGGAAAGAAGATATCAATACTAGTGGGCTGAATGTTTTTATCTCTGTGGATTCTTTCTGATTAATGCTTTGCTTAGAAGAAGAGGCAAAAGTTAATTCTTGTCTTTGACACGTACACTTTCTGTCATATTAAAAAATGCTCCATATAGCCATGATCTGTGGTGGACGTGTCGTCAGCAAAACACACCGCACGCGCTCATTAGGCAGGAGAGTGGCCTCTGCAAGTGCCATAGTATTGGATCATTATTACTGATGTATTACTGCAGTATTGTTCAGCCGGTTGAGGTGAGACTTTAATTAAATAGTGAGTATATACTGCCGCACAGTTTAAGAGAACTGCTTCATATTTTATTAACGCCTCGTATATTTTGCTAATCGGCAAAGTAACCGCGAGCCGTAGCAGTCGTACGGGCTTAATGTAGTGGAGTCAAACAAATACATTATTTGCCCTTGACGTGTGGAGAGTTGCACAAATGAAATGTCAATAAATACCCTCAACACACACACCGACCGTGTGCTCTGAATGCACAGTACGAGGCTGGTGCGTCTCATCAGTCCTTCATTCGATTGTTGAATGTGTCTCACGATAGAGCGAGCAATTTTATGCTGCCATCATCGGCCATTTCATTTTTTGGGTGAGAAGATGCCACTCAGGGAGCCATTAAGGCCTGAAGTGCCATGTCGTGTCAGCCGTTCCTTTTGTACTCATTAATTGTCGAGAGAAGCGTGTCACATCCTGTCAGGCTGACTGCTGCTGTCCCTCCAGTCACCCCTCAGTGCCCAGTGCCCGCCGATGCTATTGTGGCAGCGGTGGCTGCAGAGGAGAGAAGAGCCGGGCCCTGCAGGATGTGAGACAATACTGGGAAGGAAGAGGAGGGAATCCCGGAGCTGTGTGCAGAAGCTGGGTCGACCGAGTGTCTCTGAGAGCGTTCCCCTGTGACCCTCCTCCCCCATTTTCCCCCTGAGGATAGACTTTATCATCCTTCTCACCTACAGTGTGTCGCCTATGTGACAGGAATGACAATAACTCTTCTTCAGAGGCTGTGTTATTTGTTTTGTGCTGTTTAACCCCGCTCTAACTTTAGAATCTGTACAGGAACATACACTCACAGGCCACTTAAGGTACACCTGTTTAACTGCATGTGAACAAGGTTTACGTGGTGGAGTTCCAACTGTTCATCAGAATTGGGAAAAAGGGGGTTTTCTGTTAAGTAGTTGGTTGTTGGTGCCAGACGGGCTGGCTGGTCTGAGTATTTCAGAAATTGATGATCTACTGGGTTTTTTACACACAACCGTCTCTAGAATTTACAAAGAAGAAAGAAGATATCCAGTGAGTGCCAAGATGATGTCAGATGATGAGGTCAGAGATGGTTCAGAATGATAAAACACAACAGTAGCAACAACAACAAAAAACTCATTACAACCAAGGTATGCAGAAGACCATCTTCTGAACACCAAACACATTGAACCTTGAAGCAGATGTGGACACTCTGTTGGCCAGGGAGTGTAAATAGTTCATAAATGTATTCTAAGAGCAGAGGTAAACATGTATATACATAATGCATGGTATAGAAAATAGCTGGATGGATTACAATATTTCAACAAAATATGTCTTTTCATAACTGGGTCAGCGAGGACCCATAATTGCATCAGTGCTTTTAGTGAAATAATCTTAATCATAAATATTAGTCTGAATAATGCTTCATTGCTATGAAGCTACTGAATAATGAAAACAGATTATCCGTGACCACAAGTATCTGTTATGGCTAGAAAGATGAACCCGCCCCATGATGGAGAATAAATAGATTTATCCACACAAAAATAAGCCCACAAAGGCTATGTAATATTATGTGTATATTAAATGTAGTAGGGGGATTGAATATTGTTGTAAATATTGCGACTTTCAGTCACATTCAACAGAGGAAAGCACAAAAACTATTTTCATCTCGCATGTCTCCGGCTGCCTCTGCCCCACATCCTACCATCACATGTGTCTTGTCCAATAATTTTGCTGTTCTCAATAGTTTTCTAATGTTAGAAAGCAAACATTAGCTAAATATACAGTATATGACACAAACATTGGTCATCAATATACTGATTTTAATCTTTAATCTGGCAAAATAGTTTCCTTTGTGTTTTTGCTTCCTGTGTATGGAGAGTGAAACAAAAAGAGAATTCACTTGTTCGTTAAAAGACACAAGTTTACCCCTTCAGGGATCACACATAATCCAAATGAACAATTTTATGACACCTCTGTGAACTCTGTAAGCTGCTTGACTGTCAAAAAAAGAGAGAGACCCAGACCTCATGTGCTCATGTTAAAGAAAAAGCAATTACATGAGATCTTTCCTCATGTTTCCACAAGCAGTTTCACCACACATAACACTGCTGCAGGATACTCGCAGTGACCATTTCTGTCTGCCTGAAAACAGGCCATTACAGGGGCCGTGTTATTATGGACCACTGCGCATGAATCAATGCTCCAGCAGTGATAGACTACATGGCACGGATGGAGAATTAATGAAGAAGAATCTGCGGTGTCGGGGATGTGGTTGCAATTTGCTCCTGCTGAGTGGCTGAAATGCAGTCACACAATAAAAAATTGCAAGACCAACCTTTTAAGGTTCTGCCTCTGGCCACTTGAAAACATGTCTCTCAACCACAGAAGATGATGCACTGGGTTGTACTATAGACAAGTGGGAGAGCAAGAAAGATGTCCAAATATTTCCATGGCTCCTGTGGCCTTCTGCTTGCATAGTCCTGGCATGAGCTCATCGTTGTGTGGCTAGTTTGTGCTCCCTCAGCACTGTTCTTTCCCAGTCTGTAAGTATCAGTGTCAATGCTAACTAGGCATCGACAAAGTCCTCCGAGCTCGCTTTCCCACTACCCCTCCGACTTTGGCTCCACTTGGAATTGAGGGTTTTTCATAAAGGCACATTACGTGTGTGTGCCACCTAATATTGAGAGAGTGCAGTTCAGGCTCTCACATTTGACTCAGTCACTGGAGCTCTGAGCCGGCGTATGGATAATAGCACAATTTATCACCAGTTATATGTGTTCTCTGTGGTCTGTAATGTCTTTTTAGGTGAGCTTACCGCACAAAACAATCATTTCTTTAATTCCCCCACCCCAGTTGTTGTTTTTGTAAGCTCATGTCCAAATGGAAAAAGCTGCCACACAAAATGTTGAGAGGACCTTCTTTTGAGGGATAGGCATTCTTTTCAGCTGCAAAGAGTGACTCTCTTGTGGTATTTAACCAATGAATAAATTGACATGAAATGTATTCCTGATAATGCAAACATCAGGAACAGAGGAGCCAGAAATAACTCTCCCAGGCAAGATGTGGAAGAGATTAAGGCTGAAGCAACGAATAAGTGAGTGGAGGCGGGAGGTTGGAAAATGAGATGGGGGGGTAAGAGGAGGTGAGGAGATGGTGTCTGTAAGGGTGAGTGTATGTATGTGTGTGTGAGTGTGTGTGTGTGCTAGTGGGGGACTTAGTCCACAGAGGGTTCGCAGAGTGAGTTGCAAGGCGAGAACTTCGCTGAGAGGAGGGGTGGCCCTGTGAAAAGGAACTCATAAAAGTCACATTTGTTGGTGATGCATGAGGAAG
Organism: Solea senegalensis; assembly: GCF_019176455.1. Lineage (NCBI taxonomy): Eukaryota > Metazoa > Chordata > Actinopteri > Pleuronectiformes > Soleidae > Solea > Solea senegalensis. The sequence goes on from NC_058021.1 coordinate 15,305,725, forward strand.
TGAAGCCAGCTTTGGCACATGTGTCTGTGGTGCTAAATTAACTGTTAACACAAATAATCAAAGTGCAGGGCCCATTGAGCACTGGCGCCAGTGAAATGAGGGGGAGAGGCTGGCCCAAGCCTCTCTCTGAGAAGTTACAGCAGGCTCACAGTGAGCGAGCAGGTGGAGGTCTACCAGGGGCTTTCACAGGATGGAAGTGCTTACAAAACAGGCTGACCAGCCCACTGACAGAGGAAAGCACCGCCGCACTCCTGCTTTCCAGCTATTGTGTGGAAGCGTGCTTCTCTTTTTAGATCTTTCTTTGTAAAGCTCGACATCTCAGAGCAGCGAAGGACGTGGCACCAGCAATTACCTCCACGACTGGCTGATGGCGATTAAAATGCCACGACTGTGACCTTGAGAGCTTTCTGGGTTGCTGACAGGATTTCCAAATAATTGTACATCCACGTCACAAACATTAGCCTTGCTGTGAAGTATATATGAGCCGAATAAGTGACACTGCTTTGATAAACGTTTAAAACAAACACTTGAAAACTCCGTGAAGAAATTTCGAGCTTGCCTGCTGTTTTTTGCATTACTTGTGCTTTTGTCAAATCTTGGACGACATATTACTTTTGGATGATATACTAAACTATGACATTTTGGTCAAATTTTGAACGTCATACTAAACTATGACATTTTGGTCAAATTTTGAACGTCATACTAAATTATGACATTTTGGTCAAATTTTGGACGTCATACTAAATTATGACATTTTGGTCACGTATACTAAATTATGACATTTTGGTCAAATTATAATTATGACATTTTGGTCAAATTAACGTCATACTAAATTATGACATTTGGTACTTGACATCATACTAAATTATGACATTTTGGTCAAATTTTGGACGACATACTATATAATGACATTTTTGTACAATTTTTGACGACGTACTAAACTATGACATTTTGGTAACTTTTTGGACGACATACTTAACTATGAATTTTTTGTCAAATTTTGGACCAAATACTATACTATGACTTTTATGTCACATTTTGGACGACTTACTAAACTATGACTTTTCTGAGTAATTTTGGATGACACACTAAACTATTTTTTGTCAAATTTTGGACAACATACTATACTATGACTTTTTTGAGTAATTTTGGACGACATACTATACTATGACTTTTAAGTCCCATTTTTGACAACATACTATGCTATGACTTTTTTGTCACATTTTGGACGACATACTATACTTTGACATTTTTGTCAAATTTTTGACCACGTACTAAACTATGACATTTTGGTGCCTTTTTGGACCACATACTAAACTATGACATTTTGCCCCTTTTTGGACGACATACTATACTATGACTTTTTTGTAAAATTTAGAACGACACATTAAACTATGACTTTTTTGGGTGATTTTGGACGACATGTTATACTATGACTTTTTGTCACATTTTGGTCGACATACTATACTATGACTTTTTTGAGTTACTTTTGGGCGATATACCACAACATGACTTTTTTGTCACATTTTGGACGTCATACTAAATTATGACATTTTGGTCAAATTTTGGACGACATACTAAATTATGACATTTTGGTCAAAATTTGGACGACATACTATGAAATTTTGGTTAGAATTTTGGGCCGACATACTAAACTATGACATTTTTGTCAAATTTTGGATGACATTTTGGTGACTTTTGGACCTCATAATTAACTATGACATTTTTGTCAAATTTTGGATGACATAACATACTATGACTTTTTTGAGTCATTTTGGACGACCTACTATACTATGATTATTTTGAGTGATTTTGGACGACATACTATACCTTGACTTTTTTGTCACATTTTGGACAACACACCATGCCATGACGTTTTTGTCACATTTTGGACGACATACTAAACTATGACATTTTGGTGACTTTTGGACGTCATTCTAAATTATGACATTTTTGTAAAATTTTGGACGACATACTAAACTATGACATTTTGGTAACTTTTTGGACGACACACTAAACTATGACATATTAGTAAAATTTTGGACAACATACTGAACTATTTTTGTTAAATTTTTGACAACAGTCTGACATTTTGGTGCCTTTTTGAACCACATACTATACTATGACTTTTTTTGCCCCTTTATGGATGACATACTGTACTATGAAATTTTTTGTCAAATTTTGGATGACAAATTGAACTATGATTTTTCGGGTGATTTTGGACGACTTACTATACGATTACTTTTTTGTCACATTTTGGACGACATACTAAATTATGGCGTTTTTGTCATATTTCGGACAACATATTATACTATGACTTTTTATAATATAGTATGTCGTCCAAAATCACTAAAAAATGTCATACTATAGTATGTCGTCAAAAATCACTAAAAGAAGTCATACTATAGTATGTCATCCAAAATTACTCAAAAAAGTCATACTATAGTATGTCGTCCAAAATGAGACAAAAAAGTCAGACTATAGTATGTCGTCCAAAATCACTAAAAAAAGTCATACTATAGTATGGCGTCCAAAATCACTCAAAAAAGTCATACTATAGTATGTCATCGAAATTCAGTAAAAAAAAGTCATACTATAATATGTCTTCCAAAATCAATGTTATTCATAAAAAATGTTTTATAAATAAAAGGGGCAAAAGCACTAACTCAAAGGACATTTTCTGGCCTTTTTATGGTTAAAATAAGCAAAAAGGTCTAGACGGACATTTTGAGGCTTAGTTATTTAAGAGTTAAGCAATTAAGACACATATTTGTGTCACGTCAACATCCATTTTTAGACTTCAATTCAAGATGCCACTAAATCCTACACAGGACTTCTTCAATCTGAAGGGAAATTACTTTTCAATGTAACTCACCTATATCTTATTGTGACATGAGCTTAGTTTAGTTTCATATTTAAGAAATACAAGTGTGCACACACTTTTGTACGGATGACACTCAAGTCTTTACAATCATGAGTCACAAGAGTTTTCAAGATTCAGTCATAGATAATAGAACAACAGTTTGTTTGTTTATGTTGTTTTATTTTGTTGTTAGAGAATTAACTTTAGAGATCAACAATACCTGTGTGGAGTCAGTGAAAAAAAACAGATATGAGGTAAAAAAGGCTACAGTGTTAAACATCAAAACACTGTTTTAAAAAGTTTTTTTTCTGCAAACATACATATATATATATATATATATATATACATATATACACATACATATATATGTATGTGTATATATATAATATATGTATATATTTGCAAAGTTAAGCAAATATATATTATATATATTATATATATATATATTTACTAACATGTACATGGCATGAAATAAATAATTATAAAAACATAACATTTTAGAAACCCATGAAAAAACTAGTTTTACTAAAAACTTTGGATTTAAAAAAAACTTGACAAAGAATTAGAACAAAGTGTCCACACAAGCAAATCATTCGAACGCACATACAGTAATAAACAGTAATAAATGCAAGATAGCAGATCTTGTACTGATAGTGGTTGCTGTGTAGTTTATTGAACATGACTTACATGAGAAACTGGTTATGACTGTTCATTAATATTTTCAGTCATGATGTAAAGTAATCATGGGTGGGCAATTTTGATTAGAGCCTGAAAATAACACATGCCTGAGACATGGCTTTACAACAAGAATTCATCAGTGACTTGACACATCTTTCCACAGTATCAGTTACATAATACACCAACTTTTTTCCTCTTTTTTTTTATTTAATAAACATGACATGGTTTCATCTCAGCTTTCAGTAGTTGTTCACTTTCCAAATAAATAAACACAGTGTAGTATTTCACCCTGGGGAAAGAAACGTGGATTATTTTTGCCCTGATGTTTGGCATGTCTACAAAATCCACAGACAACTACAACAACACAAACTCTATTTTGGACTATTTGGTTAAATGGGGATTACTGAATGTAAAAAAAAATTAGTCAGGACTTCACATTTTTTTTCCGAAACTATACATATATATATATATAATATTTTTCTTTCACAGAAAGAATCAACAAAAGCAAGAATATACAAACAACGGAAATAGACATATTGTATGTAAAGACCTAAACACACAAACACATATAATCTTTACTTAGCAGCATTAAAATTGGGAAGTGTTGATAGTTTCAGTGATGCTGCTTGTTGATTAGTTGATAAGCCACAACTGAGAATCATCAAATGCACAGATTTTGGTCATCAATTCACTGCCATTGCAAATTATACTGCATTATACAGAGCTTAAATGATACAGCTTAGTTGTTATTCATGTCGTTTTTCTCCTAAGGGAACACAGGCTTTTACTTCTATCTTATCAAATATCAAAATAAACAAATATATTCACAGAAATGTAACAAAAAGTGGGAATATCCCTTTTCATAAATAACAGTTTTTCCCCCACACCCACTCACACAAGACAATGCTAATACTGATAAAAACAAGAACATGCTTCATATTTCTCAACAGGACACAAGTGCTGAGCTTTAAGATTCGTTTACAGCTCTCTGACCACAGCAGACTCACAGGGGTTTTCTTTTCTTGTCTTTGGTCATTCAAAGCATTGTTACAAGACAAACCTTTCAGCAATTCCAGGTGTATTATGAAATGTGCTGACAGTGGGCAGTATATTCTTATTCTGCTAATGTTCAAAGGATGTGACCAGGGGTGTTCCAAGGGACTTTGGAGGCCCCAGGCATAATGGACCAGGGGGCCCTACATTGAATAGACTCTGAATCATTTTTTTTTTCTTTTTTATCCTCGTCTGGAAAGCAAAACCTCGTCTGGTTTTGCTTTCTTTCTTTCTTTCTTTTTGACTAACAGAAGCATAAGTGTGATTCATATTCAATATTCAATATTGCCGTTGTGAAATTCCACAGCAATTGGGACGGGACTTTGTTCAGAGTATTCCGACAATGACGCTGTTGCAGTCTTCCTGTACATCATCAATTACAGACTCATTCACACTGAAATTAGTGGGTTATACCAGTGATTTTTCTTAACCCAGGTGACCCCACGAAAAACATCACAAATGAGCAAATGAGTTGGACGAAAAAAAAAAACAACAGCAAAACAATGCGTGACAGTGTTACAGTCATTGCTATTTTGTATCTTTTATTTACCTGTTCAAACTTAAGGGTAAGTGACCAATTTTAAGGGGCTAATAATATGAAATATGATTCATAAAGAATATTCACCACATTTCCTAGTTGTAAAAAGTAAGGTCATGGCTATAGGCCACGGTATACTTCTGTGCACAACGCACGCTGACCCAAAGCTAAATTGCGTCATCAACAGGCAACGCGCATGTTGCGTGTGCAGCCCAGATTTTGGAACTGCCCGCAAAGAGCGTGTTGGGTGGACAGCGCTTGCGCAAACTGAATTTCCGCCCCGCCGGGGTATTAAGCCCCGCTACCAAGCAGAAAAACCATTTCGACAACAGAAGAAATAGTTTTTCTGCTCGACTCCCCTGCTCGACAAGCCTTTCAGCTGTGAGCCGCTCGTACCAGATGTGTCCGAGGCAGCTCTAGCATTGCTCTCTTCTTCTTTGGTAGGAACGTGTCCTATTCCCTGCGTCCAGACTTGTACCGCCACCCGATGGTGAAGTGGGATACTGCAGGACCCTGATGCACGAGTATACCAGGGTCCACGATATGTGACACGCACTTCAGTGAAGTATACCAGGGCCTTAAGGGCTATGCTAACGGCTGGGAGAAGATTGCACATCTTAGCACTGTGTTGGAGATTACACTGGAATCCACATTGCTGCCAAAAATGAAGTTGACAAAGACGAAATTACCGTATTTACCCGGTCTTACCCCTGCTAATGCAGACCGGAGCCATAGCTGATACAAATCTAGAGTCATTTGACCCGTGAATGAATGCCAATTAAACACATTCCTACTGCTCAAAAAACAGTTTAAGCCCAGAATTAAATAGTACTTCAACCAGTGGAAATGGGATGTTACTGTCATTGCTGTGAACTCAAGTAATGAGCTGCTCTGCAGTTGCCTGCTTTGCCTGTTGCAACACCCCTGGATGTGGCTCACGTCTACTCTCAGATAAAGTTAGTCATTTAAAGCAGATATTAACTTGTTAGCTTAAGACTTTGTGAACATGTAAACACAATACAGCACAATACTACATTCACTCAGGTGCAAGTGCATTCTTACCCAAAGATCAGTAACTTATTAAGACTAAAAATCAAATACTCACTCAGACATCGGTAATGTTAGTTTTCAAATAGACTCTACATGTACATACTAATAATGTTGAGGAAGTGGATGCATGCTGTTGAGTGTGTGATTGTGTCAATTTGTCATAAATGTGGTCAAAGAGATATTTTAACATATTTAACAAATTACATTTCCATTGTTTGCCCCTTAGACATGAAAGCATTGGCAGTGCTGCACTATTCTCAACAAAAGTAACTACTTGGCACACAGAAAAGAAAAAAAAAAACAACAAAAAAAAACACCAATATGGTGTTTGTCATTTAGCTGACTCCTTTCCTACGTCAGTACACAAAAATTGTTTTGCCATTGCTATAGATACCAACATTGTTGTCATTATTGCCACCGTCGCAGTTCATGTGAGTGAAATGCTTTGTGATGTCAGCATCTACTGAACTGTTCCAGTTAATAAAGTCAGAGATTGGCTCTTCATGTCTGCCGCTGGAGTCCACGGACAGGTCAGACATGTTTACAGTCTCTTATAGCTTGTGGAAAAGTTAGTATAATTACTCTTGTGCCAATTAAAGAGTGTCAAATTTGGTGAATAAAAAAGGGGTGAGAAGACGAAACATCATTTGCAGGTGTGGACGTCATAGACTCGCACACACTCCTGACAGCTCACGTAGCAGCACCAGTGAAAAATACAGTGGCACTTCTCCTTCCTCTTCTCAGTCCGAGTATTGTGACCCCGCCCACAGCACAGAAGGTCGCACCCGTCTATGCCGTGGGATGTCAGGTTGCAGATGCGATCTCGAGTGCCAAAGGAGCCAGTCTCAGGATTAGGGTCACAAAAATTGGGCGAGCTTTCATAATATACCAGGTCACGCTCTGTGGGGGGTTTGAAGTAGTTGTACTTGGGTCTCAGCGTCTCCACCCATCCACGGGACTCCTTGTGTTTCTCCACAACCATCTCAGATGCGCTGTCATACTTATCCTTCATGTAGTCACCGATGACTCGGAAGTCTGGCTGAGACCACCAGCACGTCTTGACCTCACAGCTCCCCGAAAGACCATGGCACTTACATTTCAGGAACATGTTCTCATTGAGGGACTTTGGAGGAAAAGGAAAAAAAAAAAAAAACACTGTTAATTAAAAGTAGCAGAAAAACTGCAACAATATCTTCAACAAAAAAAACGAACCATTCTTCCTGCCTCGTTGTTATGGCGGTTCATCGCTGAGCGTGCATCAGGGCGATTCTCTCTCGCATCAGCAAACTCCCGGGACACCATGCTCCCAAACTCCACATCCTCACTACAACCGCCCCATTTCCATCCCTCACCAGGGGGGCCCTTGTGGCGTGTGTCACACCCGCAGATGGTGGCTGAACCATCAGCGCAGGCACGGGTCACTGCAAATGCCACTCCCGCTGAGGCAATGGCATGAACAAATGCTGACTCTCGAGTGGCTGAAAGGGAAATTACAAATCTGTTGGAAATACATCATTTGAATTCGGTGGAAGCTCAGTCGCTTCTATCTAACCTGCTGAAGATACAATGGTGTGGATGACTGAAAACCATCACAAACATATATCATTTGAAACACTCTAAAAGGCTCTACCCCACTTAGAAACATGCAAACAGAAATATAGCTTGATGCCAAGTATTATTTGCTAGATTACTTCCAGTTCATATAGATATCAGCTTGTGTTTGCTATAATTATATGAGCAAATAAAACCAAGCCACACAAAATATAGAGTGCAATTGCTGTGGTGGGCTACATGTGTTGAGGTCCAATCTACCAAGGTGTACCAGTGTGTAGGTTCAGTCAACCCATACATCAATCGTCCTGTCTCTGAATAAGACCTGAAAGGCCTCTGTGTCTCTGTCTGACATAGCTAAGTGATGACTCAGAGGGATCAGGATCTTCCAGAGAGATGAGAGGAAGAGACGGGGCTGACAGGCCTATAATTAAGAGACTCAATTAAGCTTTTGAAAGGTTAGGAAAGGCCTCACACTCATGGGACACAAGTCATAGACACTAAACAGAAATAGGACTGTAGTGTCCAGATATGCAATCCCAAACAACTGGTACAGAAGGAAAGGCCCTGCATGCTTCAGCATATACCTCTCTCTAACAGCGCTCATTATTGCAAGTAGGCTGCCTTGAATATATGTACTTGTATGGTCTTGCACATTCATAAGAAGACACAGCAATCAAGAAAGTGGAAACACCAGGAGTAAACATGAAACAATGACTCGCGTGGAAGACAGTTATAAAGATGTAAACAGAGATAGTTTAGTTTAGATAGATCAAGTATATGTAATTAGTGTTGACATTTTCTGTACAAAAAAAAGGATTGAAATAGTGAAAGACAGAAAGGAGAGGGAAAGGGAGGGGTATATAAAGCTAGAGGGAGTAGGAGCGCCTCCCTTGTAGCAGGTTCCAACCAGTTTGAGGACTAAAGGGCATTAGAAACAATGATGCAAGAGAAAAGGTCTACTGGCATCCTCCACCACCCACTTAATACTACAAGCATACACACAAGTTTACTAATGTGTACACTAATAAACACATAAACCTCTGCTTTGCTTCCATATTGTTTCACATGAACATTGAAGTGTGGGAACTGAAAGCCGTTTGATTTAATGCTGCTTGACTGTCTCAGGTAATTAAGCTTCAAATTTAGAGCGACGAGTGAACTGAAGCACAATTCTGAGGTGATAGAAGTGCATCAATCTGAGATGTTGGGTAATGACAAAATGGAGTGTATTCCATGTTCTGTTAAGTTATTATTCTGCTGCTAGATGTTGTATATCCCTGTGTATTACTCATTCAAACTAGTGCATAAATAAATAAATAAATATAGTAGACCTAAGATAATGCCTTGGGGAACACCAATGGAAATATAACCTCACCAATGACTGGCTACGATGTTGCAGAGTATAAGTGGTAAGAGATGAAAACTAAAGAGGAAAAGAAGATTAAGTTGTGGTGCTATGAACAAAGGAAATGGTTTAAGGCAAATTAAATATGTCCTGATCATATAATAGGCTTTTAATACGGATGGGGACTTTCCCATGCTCGTGATTCAAGTGAATGGTAAAGTGGTGTCAGGCTTTAGCTCATGAAGCTAAGACTTCTAGTAACTTACAGAATCTTTCACTGTTGAACTGAAAGCTTTTGTTTTTTCTTTCCCTAAAACTCAATGCCTGGAAAAAAAAAAATATTTGGCACATGACTGGTTTTCTCTATATTTACCTTACCATTCCAAATAAATATTTTACCTAGGTGGGTGGTATATACCTATATAGTGTAAAAAACCCTGCTGATATTACATGTTATGTTTGGTATTTCATTGGCATTAAAAACCTTTATAGCATTTACTTCACCTGGGAACACCAGCTCTTACAAAAGGCCTCTGCTTTTCTTAGCTTTATGACCAATTTATGGTATTTAGGGACACTTGCCCTCTAACAATGCTTCTCCACCAAACCTTTCCAGATCCTGGCAGACCAAGTGGTCCCTACAACCTGCTGGGGGGCTGAATCCCCTATTGTGCAGCCACTGTCACGCTGTGTTAGTTCCACAATGGCTGCAGATATTTTATATGAAATTTGCCCTGGCCAGTGATTAGTGGAGACCAAGTTAAGTCATAGCAACAGAGAACTATGCAGTGGCCGGACCCCGCTTGTCGGCAGACGGGGAAATCCCTATTCAAATGGTTTAATAAAACAATCTAAAGGGCGTGTGAATGGGGAAAAGCACTTTTTCTCCTGCTTAATCTCATGGTTGCGAAGATATTGTGCTCTGAGCAGTGCCCAGCGGGAAGTGGGCCTAAGGTCCCCCCATCAACTCCATTTAACACACCCCTTCTTTCTTTCTTGCCCAGAGTTAATGATAAACAGGAGTGCTAGTTTCCCTCCCCCAGCATGGAGAGACATACGTCCCGTGAAAAGCAAAGACCTCTTAGCTCATCCTAAATAGTTACACTTTCTCATCCTCAGGTCGTAGGTCATAACCCACATAGCCTGACCTTCCTGCAGTTAGTTTAGATGAACCTTAATCATTAAGGTCGATCTGTTGTTTGGATACCACGGCATTAAACTTTAGCCACTTACACACACACTTTACATATTATGTAATAGTAATTTCATGTGACCTTCGTTTTAATTTAATGGTTTCAAGTGGAATAGTGATGATGCATGTCTCTACCTGTATGGGTGGTAACACCTGTGAAATAGAGACTGTCCACTTTTTTATAGCAATGGTGACCTTAATAATGGTATCATGACTCATAAAGAGGAGGCTGATTACACCCATATAGTAGGTAGCTGTTCTGTAAATACCAAGAATGCCAAAAACAGTTCTGGGATTGGCTCTGCAGACTAAGAACACCTGTGCAGATTTTTACCTTTCATCACAGGCAGATTCCAGCAGAGCATGTTTTGACACTTTAGTTAATGTAAATTAATGAGTGCTGACGCAGACTTAGCCTAGAGGTAGGGCTCGTGGTTTGAGGTGTGGAGTGAGAGAGAGAGAGAGAGAGAGAGAGAGAGAGAGAGCGGGGATCACACCATGTGTACAGGAGCAGGAACACACACAAGAGAAAGCACATGTCCGTTTGTAAAGACTGGAGTAATTCAAATCTTTGTTTTTCATAAACAATGTTGGGTTCTGTGTATTTAGAAATCTTTCACTCCAGTCATCTATATAACATAACTGCTTCTCCCCTATGCTTTTCATTCTTCTACTACTCTGAAAAACAGAGATTGTGGGTGATTGTGAGGAGGGGACTACATGATAGGAACTAATCTGCTGAAGCCAATAAAGGTACCTACTCTTCCTTTTAGCTTTGCCTTCCAAAAAAGGCAGGAGGAAACTGACATACAACAGTCTGAATCACAGACAAACAGACACCGGTGAGGACAATAGCCCAGTTGCACAGATAAACACCAGCATCAATCAAATCCAATGAAATGGAAGCCCTCTACTACTAAGCCCTATCAAAGGGCCCTGAGCCCTCGAGTCACTCTCCTTGGCCTCTGACAAAGGCACTTAATCCAGCCACTTTGACCTCTCACATTATTAAGAACCTCAGTGACCTTAATCCAATCAAAATGATTTACTAAAGCCCAGTAGCTGCCTCCTCTTTCCTCTCACTGCCCCTGCAATTTAGACTCAGGAGGGGAGGCAACGGGAGAGATGTGATGGCATTTTGCACCACAAAAGGACTTGGATTGAGAACCCCCATCGTTAGCTACCTAGCCTCTTCTATCAACTGGCTCCAGAGTTTATTAAAAGCAATTGCCCCAACTAACCTTCAACGCCCTGTGTTCACATCAGTCTCCCGCTAAGTAAGTGACAGGTTTAGATCTCTTCCCTCAAACCTTGTGTTCTGAACTTGAATAAAGCAACAATGCAGGAAAACACAAAACTGGCACCTTATCTATCATGCAGGATACATCAAAGTGTACTGAACCAAAATTGTCACTTTAATACACTTAAAGAAAACCTAAGCAGAAAAATATATTTTGGAAAACTCCATAACTTTGTTGAAAAATATTTTGGAAAGGGTATGTACCTCATGGGGAAAGTACAGAAGAGCAATCACAGGGGATTTCCTCCTGAAGAAAACTCCAACAAGACAGAACTTACTCGTCTTAATTGTGTACATTATTCCACGCACACAGCTCACTTCAGTCCTGTATATTTAAACAAGGATTTGAAGGAGCATAATGGATCATTTAAATAGGGAAGGCTTGTTTGCTTATTTTTGCTAAGTAAGCACTATTACAAATGCCAAGAAATTTAATTTACCCTTGAAAGTATGGATCTGATGCACTGACAGAAGCATAGCAGCAAAGGAAGGTTTTAAATGTGTCAAAACTTGAGAAACCCTTGTTTGCTGTGCATGTTACCTTTATCTAACACAGGGCCAAAAATAGCCAGGTTGTCAGTGACTGTGGTGCAGTTCCAGCGTCGGCCTCTGAACTGGTGCTGACACTCCTGGATGCCAATCTTAACGCCTTCTGCCACACTGGGCATGATTTCCACGTAGTTCCGGCAGAAACGCAGCTGTTTGGGCACCAGACCTGGGATGCTGCCACACAGAATAGGCTGAGTACCCAGTGATGAGTACTGGTGGCCCACTGCTAGTGACCTGAAAGAGAAGAGAGGTCACAATGTAAGTGTTTTTCATGATGGCAACTTGTCTCGTTTCATGTCTGTGTCTGTATCTATTGATTTACTACCGCTTAAGTCAAAGTCTGATTTGAAGCCTTCTAAGGGGGATGGTAATTTCATGTCTGTTTGATTGTGTTTATTTGCTGTATCTGATGCTACCATTAGGAGTCCATCCTTTATCCCTTCAACTACCCTCTCTGCAGACACCTGGCCTTTGTGTGCATTGAAATTGCAGCCTTGCTGCCAAAGATGCAGGCAGTGTCTCTGTCTAAGATGAAAGTCTACAATGCATCTAGAGGTCTTCATAGACCTTAAGCTGACAACTTGGAAAACTACACCTTGTTATTAACTGTCCACACACTTAACAGGCCTTCAGCTTAGGTTAATAAGAGTGCAAACGTTACACTGAGACTTCAGAGAGTTTATTAAGTGTAACACTGAACCATCCCACCCCACACCCCCTTTCCTTTGAGGAAGGTATTCTGGGATACAACAAGTGCAAACTTGGTTTACTGATTACATCTCCCAGTGTCACTCCTTGCATTGCTTTCTCTTTGCCTTTCTGTCTTTCTCTTTATTTCAATTATGAATTTTAGTAACTACTAGAATCTATCTATCTATCTATCTATCTATCTATCTATCTATCTATCTATCTATCTATCTATCTATCTATCTATCTATCTATCTATCCATCCATCCATCCATCCATCCATCCATCCATCCATCCTCTTTGGAATATTTGATTGTTTAATAACACACCTACAATTGCTGTCTTTGGCAAATGCCCCACAGAGAAGCTACAAAGTCGTCGTCATTCATTTTACATCCACTGTCTGTTAAATAAATACTGGCAGCAGAGGTCTGATGATTCTGCCCTGAGTGATATGGACTCAACGGCAGTAAATGTTGTGCGTTTGCACAAAGTCAGGGGCAGCAGGTGTGCAGGACTTTTAGCTCAGTCTCTGTTGACCTGAGTGTTGTTCAGGTACTAATCACAAGAAGATTACCCAAAACTCCAGACACTGACCTGAGGCTGACTTCTTTAAAACCTCAAGACAAGATCTACTAAGCAAAGTGAACCTTGGCTCATGGCTCCTAATGACCTCCACCACGTTGACCTCCAAACACCTCAAGTTATGTACCGAAACATTTGTTTTTAAGATCATGTTTTAGTTATGTCAGCCAGGTGTTTACCGTAAGTGTGAATCAATCTTCCAGTATTCTTGTAAATGTGTCACACTGGTTCCAACGGAACTTCATGTCTAATTTCTACACACGAGATCCACACTAATTAATCATGAATGAGACATCTAGTAAGCAAGCAATGACAAGCTGAAAATGATTCCAGGGGAAAATTACTTTGATTTGTAGTCTGTCTGCAGCATCCGTCAGCATAAACAGGAACTCCTGTTACAAACTGACCTCAGTTTGGACCTCGTTAGTCCATCATTCCCCAAAGAAACCACATCCAAATCTAGTGAAGACTAAGTTGCTCTTAATGGCAACATCAGACAGTGCAGGACTGTAATAGAAGTGCATTGACACTCTTGAGGATGTTGATTTACAGTATATTTATCAAAATAATTTCACAGTTAGAAGTACTGAAGTGCTGAATCTAACGTTAAAGCAAACTCAGACGTCTTGCCAAGGACGTTGGCAGATCACACTTTCTTCTATTTTGTCCTTCTTGTGATGAATTAAGATCACCTTTTCTGAATGACATGTCTTCTCAAAACCCAGAAATGCTCTGGTGCACTGACAACAAATGGTTGTCCAGGTTTAATGATGTGATGCAAGTTTGCTGCTTATTTGTCTAACGCTTGAACCCCTGTGTCTTGTAAGCCCAATTTGGCTGGGCATATTTTCTGCATATGACAGAAAATAAATGGTAATCAATCAAGCAATCAATCAATCATGCATAATGATTGTTTATGAAGACTGATGGGAGGTGAAAACACTTGCTGTCAGTCTAATCGTGAACATCCTGTGCTTCCTTTTTCCTCTGCAGCAGGTAATGGCGCCTGCCTCATGGCATATTTGTCAACTTGATTTGAAGGAAAGACCTTTGTGTTCGCGAATGACCAAATGTGTCACAACAGCAGAGACCGACTTATCCCGAGGCAGGAAAAAGCTGAAAGGCATGTCTGTAGTGCGTCTGATAGAGTACTCAGGAGTACTACACTTTTTGCATACATTTCTGGTGGGTCATCCTGGTGTTTCACAGACCCATCATGAGTCAGTGTGCTAAAGTTGCTTCACTCGTGCTCGTTTCTGTGTCTGTCTCAGTGGGGCTGAGTAATCCATGCCACATCTTCCTGTGTTAAGAAATGGCCCGGTAGAGAAGGCAGGGCATGTTCCAGGGATGATTTATGATTTTTTAAGAAGCTACTGCATTAAGAGCAGTGTTGTTAGAAACCAACTCCAACAAATATTCAAACACAGCAATTAGACGTTTATGTGTTCTGAGGATTTTAGACATCCATTCAGCTTGCGCAGCCTCAATCTCCCTAATTCCTTTCTGAGAAACTCATTTCTCATCCGACCAGCTGCCGTCCTTTGTGAAGGAGCAGGATTCACTACGTTTGTAAAGATCCGTGTTTTCAAGTGAACAATCAAGTGAAAACTGTTAGAAATAAATACTTAGGAAAAACATATATCATATAATTTTTTTTGCCTCAGCACAGACTTTCCCCCCTGTCATCTAAGTGCATCCCGTGCAGGTTTAATGCATATTTCAGCAAGCCCAAGCAGGGTACCTTAGAATTACCACTTTACTTGTGGGCCCTCGGGCCTTGGAGCCGACTTTGACATCAAGAGACTATGTTTGGGAAAAGGAATGTGCGGCAAGCTTTCACCTCCAGGTATTTATCTTCTAAGGTGGGGTGGACTAGGGAAGGGGGTGGTGGGGTGGCGTCTGCAGCCAGGCTATGTTATGGCAGGTTCGAAAAGAGACAGACATGAATGCGTCTTGGAGCAGATCTGGTACCCCCGACAACTGCTGTGGCACACGGGTTGTGCGTGATGCTGCTCCAGTGGCCACTTGAAGCCAAATTTGGCAGCTTCCCTCAGAAAACCGATCCCAGTTGCATTTACACAGGAGCCGTGTTTAAGGGAGTGACAATGCAGGCACATTGAGCTCAGCCCAGAAGGAACCAGGTTATTTGCTTTTGGATGAGTTGCCATGTAACAAAGATTACATTATCAGTCTTGCATGGAAAAAGAAAAACGAAAACACTCCAGCGACCGATGACTTCAAAAATGAGAGCTGAAATGTGCACGAGCTGCAGTATACCTTCAGTTATGTACAGGGATGATGCGGCCACCTTACTCCTGTCATATTTACCTGCCACTTTCTGCGCCGCTACACTGTTCAAACAGTGACCTGACCCACCCTCCAAAGACCCAAGCATCAGCACAGAAAATAGTTGTTGACTGTTATGACTGAATGGAAATCTGCTTTCCATCATGCCATTCATAACTGGCTGCACACAAAGGGAAATAAAACTAAAACGACATGCTCTACATATACTGAATAATAAACCGTGGATCAAACAATTTGGGCACGCATTCATTCCCTGTGTCCATTAAACCCAGGAGTGAACTGATTTGGGTCTTTCATTTTTTTTTTTGGCCAATGAGAGCCCCGCTGTTACATCAGGATTTCCTTCCAGCTGAGCATGTAATTAGTTTCAAATCAGTAATACCACCAGGGGACCCATTAAGAGAAGCACATTAGGGTACACTCAAAGTCTATGCAAACCCAAATAGTGAAGGATTTGTCGAAAGCAAAAACGCTAAAATTAAGCAATAAAAAAGAAACTCACCAAAGAAGCTGCAAGCCAAACTCTGCCTTTGTGTTAAATATAAGGTTTTTGCAGCAGTTTATTTCAAAAAGCTCATTCGTGTGGTGAATTCTAAATTAAGCATACAGTAATAATGCAAAAAGGGTCTGCAGCAGAAAATAAATCAGCTGATTCATTTGCTGCAAGTATTCAATTATGTTTAGTTGCAAGTGAACGTGTTAATAATGATTCTAGTGGAAAATATTAGAATATTAAGATGAGCATAGAGATTAAATAAACAAAAAAATCAATACGTTTCCATCCAGGATCTAGACTCCAACACACGCCATTCACAGAGCAGTGTATGTGCACACTGGCACACACACAAGCACACAAACTTTGCACCTGTTGCACTCTGAATGTGAAATTGTCGCAACTCTCATGATTTTTCCTACACATGTCCTAAAAGTAAGATAGAAGCGTTTTTCTTCAAACACTCAGCTCAATTATAAAAATGAATCACTGACTTTTCTTTACCATTCACCAGAGTTTACAAAACACCAAAAGCACTCCATATATCATATTGGACACACATCCACAATTGAAACCCCTGGCCGGATCAGTTTCAGCATCAGTTCACCTCAAAGTCCCGCTGCTGTGCTGTCACAAACCAAATCATCACGAAAATCCCGACTCCAAGTGACGCACAACAGGCGGACCATCATGACACTTTCCGCTGTTTTAACATAAAACACAACATGTGTCGCCTTTCGTCAGGCGGGCAGCGGTAGAATGGAAATGAAACTTACCACCAGATGGGATAACTAGCCATGACACGCGTGAGCCCGCAGAGCAACAGGAAACATCCAAGGTATATCATCCTTAAAGTTTCGCAAAACGTCTCCACGCAGAATGTCTACATGCGCGCTCACGGGCGCGCACAGGGATTTGAACTGAAGAGCAAAAAAAAAAAAAACAAGAAGAAAAAAAGAAGGCGAACAAATACTAAAAAATAAATAAACAAACAAATAAACAAACAAAACAAAACAAAAAAGCCGATTCGGCACTGGATGGTTATCTTTTATTCCTATCTATCTTTCGCGATGTCTCGTGGCAGAAGTGTGGAGGGAAACATTAAAAGTTAAAAGGTGCTGCTGCTGCTGCTGCTCCTTTAGGACCCAATCAGCAGGTATTGCCACAGGGTGAATTCTGATGATATGTTCCCTCTGTTGCTCAGCCAGAGCAGTTTGAACTCAAGACAATTTAAAGATGTGTTTTAGTGCTCATTGGGAATTGGTCCGCATTAGCATGCAGTGTGTGTGTGATATATAATGTTGTTTAAAGGAGAGAGAGGGAGGGTCCGAGAGGTTTTAAATAGACATCGGAACCCCCGTGGATTGCGTAGCTATAACAACCTGTCCGGATTTCACTCCCTGGCTTGAAGCTTCTAAAATGCAGAAATAAATATGTGTGAATTGCTTGAGACCATTATTAACGTCTCCCCTCCTTTATTCTCCACCAATGTCAAATTAGAAGTTTGGAATTCCCTTGATTGACTGATGAACTCACAGTGAATTGTTTTTTTTTTTTTTAAAGTATTTAATGCGAATGAAAATAACTTTCCTTCAATACACTATATGCTATATAGTGTATTGAAGGTAGTATGAATATAGTGAATATAGTATGAATATAGTGTATATTCATAGTTTGTGAATATAGTGTAAAATTCACAAATTCAACAGCAACATAACATAACTTGACTTATTACGGCTTAATTATTATTTTTTTGCATTCATCAATACAACTTTTAACTCGTCTCTCTTTTCCAACTAGAATATCCCGTTTAAATTGTCCACATCACTGAGTTTAAAATGACAGACTGACTGTTTGGTTTTCTCAATGTCAAGTGGCTGCTGAAAGCTGCTCCAGAGAGAACTCTGCATTTACAGGAACTGATGCTCATCTAAATAAAAAAAAAGTCCTGGTTGTGCAACATGAGTGACTAACAGCGCGAGAATTATATAAAGATAATTAAAGTTTAAGGATTAATTCAGGAGGATTATTTTTACTCGGGACAACTTTGTTTTCTTCTCAAATACAGCTTGTGTAATGTTTATAAGATAACGCTAATAAAGGGCTAAACTTATAATTCATTAGTTATTAAATTGACAGTTAGAAAGGGAAAAAAGTCAGATAAATTAAATGAGGATACTGAAAGATATCATGTATTTTTCCAAAACCTAATTTCAATTTCTTTTGTTGAATAGATGATTTACTTAATCTGCCCCCAACGAATCTGAGAAAGTGCAGAGATTAGGATTTTTCATTCAACCTTCACGCACTTAATCATCTCTAGATAAGCCGTCGAATCGTCATCAGGCTTTTGGTGTTTGATTGTCTTGTACCTGGATGTCTAATTTACAGATGTGCATTCATATGTCAGTCAGGTCAGACACTGTCATATGATTTATAAAAATGTATGTGCTGCTGAGCTATTTAATTTTTGTTAACTCGCCTGGAGGAGGCAAAAAAAACACACACAAGTCACACAGATATCACGTAGTCTCACAGGATATCAGCGCCATCTACTGGGCATAGCTGTGTACTGCAAACCTGGCAACGTCTGAAAATAGTATTTTCAATTAAAACACATTAGCTACCACTAACTGTCTTTATATCCATATTTTCATCCATATTCGTACTTTATTCCTTCACATTCTGCTACTTGAAAAACATTCTCATCTTCCTAATAATTTTAAACTGTTTTGGAACTCTATTCTGGAAACTATATATTTGCTTATTTCCAAGGACCAAGTACAAAGACCAGCTACAACAAGAAAGCATATGGAATCGAAAACATCAGTGACTATTATGTGATGAGTTGAGACTGTAATTCATATTGATGAAGTTGCTACCCCTAAAAAAAATATTTATTTTACCATATATTTTATTTATTTTCAGGAAAACAAGACATCTGACAACAGACAAAACAAACAACAGAAGGGCTCAAAAGAAAAGGAATAAAAATAGGGTAAACAAATAAATGAATAAAGTGACAGCAATAAGAGAAATAACTGCTTTACACACATTAATCATTATATGCATTTAGAGGCTGTTTGTTTTGCAGGGTAGTAAAGAGCACCGTGCATTAGAGCTGCAACTAACGATTATTTTCATAACTGATTAATGAAAAAACATGAAATGAAGAAAAAAATTCATATTCAAGAAGCTGAAACAATCAGAAAATCTTGTTTTAATAATGAAAAAAGTATCAAACTGATTAATCGATTATCAAAATAGTTGACAATAAATTTAGTAATCGATGAATCGAGTAATTGTTTCAGCTCCACAGTGCATTCTATTTCAAGGTCAAAACATTACACATGAAAAGGGAGAGACATTCAACTGCCACAGCTGCACTCAAGTGAGTGAGGAGAGGCATCCTTATACACAAAAACATTTTAACTGTTGTAAAATGTAAAAATCGGAGTTATTTGTATCAATGAAATCATGACGCTTTCATCTGGCTTTAACAGTCTGTACATATGCAGCGTATAATGGGATTGTGACTGTGCAGTCACAGCACAGAAAAGAGTGGGAGATTTGAAATATGGAAGCATGAAAAGTAGAGAAGTTAGATCATTTATGAAGTATTCCCTTTTTTCCCCTCCCCAGAAGCTTTCAGCACAGGCAAAGAGGCCAAGTCCACCAAGAGAGTTAAATCCACGAGAAAAATGGGATGCTTGTGAAGCTTATGGTACATGAATGTGTACGTGGAAAGTGATAGAAAGTGACGATAAGGCAATTCAGTGAGCTTCTTAGAAATGTAAACCAGTCAACACACTCTCAAGACCTCTGGAGAGGTTAATTAATCACCCACGTCATAAACTGTAGCAGTTTCATGTCAATCTCATCTACCCACACATTTGCCACCGCTGCGCCACTGTGCTCCATCCATTCATGTTTTCCCTCCAAGCAAACAGGAGGGGAATCATGGCACCTCTGTGTGCCCACGCTGACCTCACTGTGGCGATGATGTCACTTCGTAAAAATGCCATTAGCGCGGAGTCATGCTCAACAAGTGAGTCTTGTCATTCCCCTACACCACGGGCCCCAGTCAGACTCCCTCTGTTTGACGCTACACAGCCACACTAACATCACGCTACACACAAATATTGTCCTAATCACATTTCATTACTTCACTCATTTTTCCACGACTGTTCGCCTCGTGTGCCATAAAGCCGTCAATGCTCAAGTGTAGATTTACAGCGACTGTCTTAATAAATGGCAACAAATACACACACACACACACACACACACACACACACAGAGGGTGTGATAAAAACACCTGTACAATTTAACAGACCTGTGCTGTGCATGAATGTGACAGCACCACTAGATGTCAGCATTGCAGTGGGATTACAATACACAATCTCTTATTAATGCTGAACAATAATAATAGACAAAAAAAGGGGTTCACACCTACTTTTTTGCTTTAAGTTATTTTTGAAGAAATATATTAAAGACATCAACCTAAAGTGGAATATTAGCTTGTGATACTTGCTTCTTCTTTTCATTAGTGTGCAGTTGAACAATGTTTTATGCAATGATGAGGGAAATGCCTTTCTTATTATATATTATAGAGCCAGAGCCCTGTTCTGGGACACGCCAGGCTCCCAACAGGTCTTTTATGGATGACCTGACCTCACCACAGAGCCAGTACCAGGATGCAGGTGGATCCTGCGGGGGCTGGAGAAACTTATCGGGTGGGCCCATATGTCAAGATCACTTATGCTGAAGAAGGGCCAAGTCATGGACAGGTTCCATTTCAGTCTTGGAGGAGTACCAATCCTAACCATCTCAGAGAGGCCTGTTAAGAGCCATGGTAAAGTTTTGACAGCGGCCTCAAAGCCTTAGCATCGTTCAGGTAGCCTACCAGAATTTGGAGAGCTGGTTAAGAACATTCGACCAATCAGATGTAAGGCGTGGGTATACGAACATGGTATAAATCAAAGATACTTAGTGGCTAAAACTTATCTATGAAGTCCCCATCTCCATGGTAAGGTAAGTGGCTGTCTTAGAAGATGGCTGGGGTTGCCCAGAAGTCTCAGCATTACCATTCTCTATGGTAACAACACAAAGCTACAGCTGTCACTGAAGTCTTTGGAAGAAGACCTTTAGTTGCTGCTAGTCCATTGGGTGACCAATCCTGACTCTGCCATAAAGATCCGGTGGAAAAGAAATGGAAGAGCTGGCTTGGGAATGCTCCCCACAACTCGGTTCAAGGTAGGAAGGCTGATCTAGGAGAAGGTGAGAGTGACAGTGGGAGAAGAGAGACCATAGATAGCAGCTGGTATGGGACAGCAGGGGGCGATGAGGTGGGAGCAAGCCATGAACCTTGCAGAATCCAAGCTGCCCATTGTGCAAAGTGTGAGGGACTATGGAACGCATTACGAGTTCGTGCCCAAAAGCACTTGGCGAGTGCCGATATACTTGGCGGCACAAGCAGGTGCTGAAACCCATTGCACAAGTTATCAGCAAGTGGATCAGCAGCTGCAGCCGACCACAGAACACCACCTACACGATCGCTTTCATCAAGGCAGAGGCAAAGGGCCGGACAAAAGAAGGCAGCATGGGTTCTAGGGACTGCCCAGGACTGTCAGCTCTCTGTGGACCTGGAAAAATAGCTGTGATTCCCCCAGCACATGGTCAACACTGACCTGAGACCACACATTCTCCTGGTCTTAGCGAGCACCAAGAACATCATCACCATGGAGCTAACACTGCAGTGGCAAGATAACATAGAGGGGGCCCACAAAAGAAAGGCATTCACTCCACAAAACCAAAAGCGCATTAGGTATTACATGAGTGGCAAGAACCAGCACCATCAAGAACATCACAGGAGCAGCTGAGAAAGCTTCAAGATGGCTCTAGATCTGGAGAGACAAGCAAGTACCACTGGAACACAAGCGTTGGCCTGATCAACTGTGTCTGAAGACACAAAAAGACCTGATGAAATAATACACAACACAATAAAATAATTAAATTAAGCCTGCAATATGACCATGTGCTAATAAAGATGTGTTTTCAGAAGGGATCACATATCTTGATTTTGCATTATAGACATATTAATGATTGATTATCTAAACAGTGGCAAAATTCTGACCATAACACTGTTTAGTTCAAGCATGAAAAGGGAGTAAAAATGAATTGAGTTTTTGCGAATCTACAATTATTTTGTTCATCATTTGCTGTTCCACTGAACCATTTCTGCTATGTGTTATTTGCTACTGTAAATGATCACTGGAAACAAAAGAGAAGCTGGACTTCTTGTGGAGCTGTTATCTTTTCAAGAGAAAGGGAGGACGGTTGTGCCGTAATGAGCTGCAACACACCCCACAAGCTCACACCTGGAAACAGCTCATCACTTTCCCCCGTGTGTGCCCGTCTGTTTCCAGACATGGGAAACAAAGCAATGGGGCCTGTCTCCACTTTGACGTTATCTTCAGGATGGGCATTACCACAAGCGTTGACGTCGCTATCTTGCTTGCACACCTCTTGGTAATACAGGGTGTAAAAAGGCTTCTGATAAGAGAAATCATGGGAAACAACTTGCAAATCTTAATGTAAACCGTCTGAGGTCAAATTTGTTTGAGCTCATGACGGGTCACTGCACAGTATGTTGGCTACGAGTATGGCTAGATGTTATGAATAGCCAGGGGCATTGTAACAGAACAGGCAAAGCAGGCAATGTGCCAAGGCCCCAAGCTGAGGGTGGGCCCCTCTAGAACAACTGATTACTTCAGTCCACAGCAAAAACAATGAGAAAACCCTTAAATTCTCTGACTATCCATGTCTACATTGAATATAAAAATGCCCTTAAAATCAATAAGACAACAGAAAGACTGAGACTTATGGGGTTTAAGTAGGGATGTCTGGCCTTTTTCTTACCTGCAGTCCCATGAATTAAAGGGATAGAGGTCAAGGACATTTAAAGGACGCTTTAAAGCGGACACAGACCGGAAGCTCCAATTAACGCTGCTTTTGTGTGTGTATCTGTGTCATTACCTCATTTACGAAACCCTAAAATTTCAGAACAAACAGTTCTCAGCCACTGCTGAGAAAATAGGGTTTTATTGTTTTCCTGGGCTCTGCAAAGCGAAAAGGCACTTCCGTTTGTTGATGATGTCATCAGTAAACCTCACCACTCCTCTCAGCACTGTAGCTCCTCCTGGTGCGGGCACTAGTCCAGGCACATCCGGTTGCGCACATTCAACCGCAGAAGAAGAAGAAGAACTACTCTTGTTGTAGCTGATGAGATGCAGAGCATCCATCGTGCCAGAGAGGGAGCCGCGTATCTGAGAGCGGACGTGCTAATTACTTCACTTGTGCCAGTGGGAAAGTTCTCGTTGGCTGGCCAATCACAACACAGTCCACGTTCTGGGGGTGTGATTTTGGTGTGAAACAGCGTGGCTGACGAGAGTGTCACTGAGGAGATATTTCGATCGGCTCGTTTGCAGCGACTAGGATTTTGACCAAGTTAAAATATGTAAGTAGACCTCCATAACTAACATATATGTGCATTCGTTGTCACCTTTAAAACTGACTGACTGACTAATATTTGTAAAACGGTTGGAATTGACTTCTTTACATAGTAACATTTTTATTTACAGGAGTTTAAATTAAATACAAAATTAGATCACTTGAATCACTTGAGGACTGATTCTTGCAGCCCTCCAGCAATCCATGTTTTCCGGGAGGTTTTCTGTCTCCTTTAGCCACACAAATGTGGCTAAAGCTAAGAAAGAGAATTTTAAAAAGTTGCAACTGATACCTACACCCTAGAATCAAGATATACCAGTAGGTCTAAAAATTGTGTATTCTGTAAAGTCTAATTTTGTCTGTAACTAAAGTCTTTAAGAGTCTGTGGTGGTAGTCTTTGGTCACAAGGGTTTTCCTTGGGGAGACTCAGATTGTTGCGATAGTGCTGAGGTCATACATTTTGTGAGCATGATGAAGCCAAAAAACAAGAAGAGGCGATGCAGCATTCATTACAGGAACAGCCATGTATGTCATATCAGGGTGCAATGCTTTTTATCAAGTGCTGAGACGGAGCGAAAGTCTTCACTTCTCCACCTCCCTCCCCTCTGTCCTCCTCCTCCTCCTCTTCTTCTCTGGTCTTTTCCCCTTAGTGACACTTTCCTTTAGGGTCATCCCAGGCTGTGATCAGCTGAGCGAGAGGCTGCATTGGCTGCAGTTGCTAAACTGGACTCCGTCTTGTTTCATTGACGCTAAGCAAAGCAGATCATATCATTCAACACCACCTGTTGGTCAAGAGCATGACCTATTCACTGTACACGTTCCATATCTTCTGTCTGTGTAAAAGCAACCTGTACTTTCCTGGCGCCGACTCTTCTCGTGTCACTCCTTTCAACTGTTGAGACTGTGCTGTCATTGTAGATGCTTTCTCCAATGAAATGAAGCCAACCTGGATGAATGGCCATGTTTGTTCAAGGGCAAATAGAAAATTGCGATTCTATAAACACCATTCAAGCAGAGTGTTTTACCAGTTGCCGGGAAACCCAAAGAGTGGATTGTACCATGTAGCCCTTGGAAACAAAAGGCTCGTAGTTTTGATATTAACGTCAGATCTTAATGCTGCAGCAGCAGCAGCAGCAGCAGCAGCAGCAGCAGCAGCAGCTTAGATGTGCCTACTTTAACCCCCAAGAACAGACAAGCCACAACATGCTCACAGGCAATTTGGCTCAAGTGTGTCATAACACTTCACTAGAAAATGTACATGGACTTCATCTAACATGCCACATATGAAGCACTGGGATTAAGCTCCACTGTGATTCTTTTTATTGCAAGGTGCTTCTCCCTCTGACCGAAACAACTGTTTTGGTTTCAGGACGAGGTGAATCGAGGAGACACAACCAGGCAGGAGTTGTGTAATCTTCTGTGACGACTGCTTTATCATTCCATTGTTTCTTGTAATATTTACTTTATGTGGGAACTTTATTTGAATTTTCTTCCTCTCTCCCTTTTTACCTCATTTAATCTCTATTCAGTGACAACGTCAGATTTGTTGTTCCCGATAAACCCAGTAGAAGAGGTTGACAGCGCTTGTAGTAAGCTTTTACAAACAATAGCTTCCTCTCCGGCCCCTGAAAACAGACTTTTCCTGAATCCTGAGAACTGTTGCAAATGGTGCACCCGACGCCTGAAACAGCAGAGTGGCGCAGACGCACCGTCAGCCTCCAAACCCAAGCCACAAATTATGTCTGGTACATGGAAAAGATCATGTGGCCCTGCAGTGGAGTAGGGGTGATGAGAACGAAGAGTTTGGTGGTAAGTCGGGTTAAGATTGGACGGATACGATTTACATTCCTCTCCAGGGATGTGATATCAAGACAAGGTCAGACCAAGGCTAATATTTAAGACTATATGAGGAGAAATCTACTTTACTCTTTACTCAAAATTGCCCTTTTTTTTTTTTATAAAAAAAAAGAAAAATATATAACATGTTTGTGTGTGTAACACTCACTGAGGTACAATCTGTCTTGCATTACGTTAATTATCTACATCTTTGTGTTAACTGAAATGTATCAAATGCAATTCAGGAGATTGCTCCTTTTAAGGAAATACCTCCAACTTCTTCAACATCCTTCAGCACATTCCAGCTCATTTGAATAGTCAGTGCTCAGACTAACCTCAATGCCCAGAGGAACCTCATTGTAATTGCAAAGAAATGTAACACTGCAGGCTTAAGCCTCTAATCTGAACTGAGTATTCTAGTCACACATGGAGTTGACACAAAGTTGACTTTTCTACACCCCTTTCTGAAGTTGATGTTCCCTGGGACACCTGATATGTCTGTATTCAAAACAATGCATAATATTTACATCTTTGTTGACTTATATTTGTATGGTAGCTTCTGAGAAAGAATCCAAGAGGAAACTCTCCTGACAGCAAAACAGAGATTAGTGTCCATTACCAAGCAAATTTCTGCTACCACCTATTACACTCATGACAGCCTTCCGAGGAGCCCCAGTAGAGCAAAAAAAACAAAACATGCTTTTGTCATCATGACCATGCTCCCTCAACACTACAATGAAACAAGCTCTGTTCTCCCGGTTGTCGGGTATGAGGAGAGGGGGGCGAGTGTGTTTCTAGAAGGGTGTGGGAATCAATTATCCCACTCGAGAGACACGCAGGACCAGTGGGTATTGCTTGGGATTAGCGTCCATTCTTGTCATGTACTGACAAACCCTCCCGCTGATCTCCTTAAGACCAGGTGTTATTAAGAAGCAAGGCCCTCACTGGGGGCCTGTGAGCTTTTGAATTGCTGCCCTTTAATAGTGACTGACAAGCTTATAATGTTGTAGAAGTACATTCCTGCGCTTTCATGTGTTCACCTGTGTTCTTACTTAAATGATATTATGCATGACTGTGAAATCACGCATGAAGCAAATTTGTAAGAATTACTGTACAACCTTAGTTGTGAATGCTTTGACTAATCCTTTAAACAAATATGTATCAATAAGCTTGCATGGAAACAGCTAAGATATGGGTTTTTTTAATGTTCAAATCTTAAAAAAATATTTTTGGGCCAACCAAAACAGGTTAGGAACACAAGGGAGAAAACGTCCATATGAAGATAGTGGGAAAATCAGTAGCCCAAAAGCTTGAGTCATATCCTCTTGTTTAATCTACATGAAAATGATGGTTTTCATTATAACTGTTCTCCATTGGTTGTCTGGTATGAACTCAGCCAAAAGTATAATCCTGCATAAAACTATTATACTATACATAAAACTAGGATATTTTTTTCTTGTATGAATGTGCAATTTATAATTTAGGGCGCATTACATGTTAGTGTTGTAAAAAACAACAACAAAAACACTGCATTTAAATTCAAAACTACACTAAACGTTATGTTTATATATGCTCTATATATGTGCCATCTTTATTTGCCACAATGATCTCTGGATTATTTGTTGAGAAATTCACAGAGAAAAAAAATCTTGTATCCATCCCATTAATTGGATGCCCTCCAAAATGTAAAAGGTTCTTCCTCGGGTCATGGCCACCCCTACACAAAATTCCACAAAACAACAAAAGCTTCTTGGTGGAGGTAAAAACAACACACACACACACACACACACACACAAAAACACATCTGCAAGTCAATCATCAAGTCGTATTCACTCACACTGTTTACACTGTTGATCAGAGATCCAGAAACATGCAACCCTAATTATAAAGCTTTCTCACTATAATCTCCAATTTAAGACTACAACTGTTTACATACAGTAAGTAGAAACTTGGCTCTGTGAGGCCACTTGGCCCATCTGTGGCTGTTTGTGATCTGCGGTGAATGGACAGATTATTGTTTGAGTACAGAGTGGGAATGAATAGATTTTATCCCTTATTTTGGCAGGAGTGCTCCGCAGGTGAGAATATCTGGGCTTTTCCCAAGTTCAGATCATGTGCTTGGAACCAAGGTTTTGACAAATGTCAAATGTTACATAGTCAGTGTCCTGGCTAAAGATATGTCAGTTTTAGAAACCAAACCTGTTGGCTTTACAAAAAGAAAAAAAAAACTGTAAACATTACTGTCATACCAAGAATTTAACTACAGGTTGACCATCGTTTAAGTCAAACAAAGTTAAATAATGTTTTGCACCATCCAAGTGTTCATGTACGGACCTTATTTTTCAAACATTTTACAAGGATCTCAATGCTTTGATAATCTCCAAATCTTATGCAATCAAATTTGGAGGAAGAGTAAATAGTTTTTCAAGAGCAGGCCTGCCACCTGGCTCAGATTACTCACCAGAATTACTAATAGTTTGCCACTTGATTTACGGTATCCAATATAATATTTTGCAAACCGATTAAAGGTTTTGTCTCCGGGTCTCGTGAAGTCGCTCGCAGTTATTATTTGCAGACTCGTTCTCTTTCTTCACTGTGAACTGTGGATGAACTCACCTCAGCACATGTGGTTGAAAACTGATCACTGTGTCTCACAAAAGGCAAGATCAGACTGATATTTCACTTAACACACAATCTTCCACCAAGATCAGCAACAGTGGAAGATGTTTCTGTGGCGTGTGACGCGTTATTGACAGATTAAATCAACGGTGACACAACAAGATATGAACGTAATGCAGCAGTGGTGGAGTTATTTCGAGTAAATGAATTGATAATGAAAATGATATTACAAATGAAAAAAACAACAAAATGAGTGAAAATACACTAATGTGTTGCCTTGATAAGTTAAAACATTGTGCTGTAGACAAATTTGGAATGATTTTACTCTCATCTAGGATTGATTTATAATGACAAACATTCAGTCACTTGGAGCGAGGCAGAGGTTAATCGTGAGGAAGAATCACATACATTCATTCACATTAAGCTTTGCTTGTGAACATGCAGCAGAATTTGAGATAACGTTCCAATGTCACGGGTATTATCGGCCAATCCAATCACGTGCTGCAAATATTCCACCACAGTTCTATTACATTATTTCACTTCTAGCTCTACTCAATTTGGTATCAGGCACATCGTTTTCCATTACTTCAGTATCTCCTCAATGTGGGTGGGGTCGTTAGAATCAGAATAATTAAACAGACTCACACACTCACTGAACTAAAAAACAGCGGAACAGGTTGTGATGGGGCTTACAATTGCCGGCTTTTGGCAGTGTTGGATTTTTTGAGTCTTTTTAACTGATCTACAGTTTGATTACTGTGTCCGACGTCACGCTCATGACTCTTCCAGTGACGACACTCTCTGACCAATCAGTGGCCGGTAGTTTGTTGATGTCACATTTTAGATTCGGCTCAGCTCGCTTGGAACCTCGCCAGAGCAGGTACTTAAAAAAAGCACCAGGTACTCCATATCAATTTTAATTGCAGCTTCAACAGTAGCCTTACTAGTTCTATTTTCACTGTGCCGTAAAACCATTGAGATATAAATGTCCCATATTATTCAAATTATTATTGAATAATATCATTATTCATATTATTCATTAGAGAAAAATGGAGTGCACCATCACTTAATCTGTTGTTTATTTTCTCAATTAATCGAGTACTTGTTTCATTCGTAAAATGTCAAAAAATGTTAATAAATGCCGATCTGTGTTTACCAAACCTGGAGACAGTGACGTTCTCGAATGTCCAAAATAAAACTTTTTTTTTGATTACTATTATATGGAGCAAAGAAACCAGAACATTTAAGAAGCTTGTTTTAATGATTGAAAAAACCCTCAAACCGCTTAATTGCTTATCAAAATAGTTGACGATTCATTTAGTAATTGATTAATCAAATAATCTCGGCAGCCCTAAAGTGAACAAAATGGCATATCAACATGTTGTCTGCAGTTGTCAGCAGAAAACAACTGTTTAAGTAGATTTCATGAACAAACCCCAGCCCTCGTTGAATTGCTGGGTTCTAATCCTCAGTGTTCTTTTATTCATAGCAGCGTCTCTCCAAAGCTAACAACCCACCAAGCATTAAGTGTAGTAGCCATGAATTAATGGTCTTGTTCCCACTTGTTATTAAAGGTTGGCCACAGTTTAATGATCTCATTCCCACATGTTATTGTTTCGTGGCCACAACTTATTGATCTCGTTCCCAATCATTATTATTTCATGGCCATTTTATAGTATTTTTTCCACCAAATGTCACCAAATGGGCTCCATAGTCAACGTAGTACTTTTTATGCAGGAAAAATGTCCATGTGAGCTGTTGGTAGTATTTTGTAGTGTGAAGGTACGGTTATGTCAAACTTGGATTTAAATGATTCAAAGATAATTTGCACCCTGTAAATAAAGGTTTTCACTTAATTAAACAGTTTTTAGTTTGATTATGAAGCTTTTAAGTGCATCACATGTTCTACTTTAGCAGGACTTGGACTTTCCATTGGGGTGACATCGTTTGTTTCAATCTGAAAATGCAGAAATTTGGGTTATAAAGTACAACACCTTTGGTTACTCTCAACCATTACATACAGTATATACGCCTGTGTTTGACTGGGATTTAGTCGATATGCTGCTTGCTCAGTTAAAACAAGACGTTTTTCTTATTTTTGTATCATACATTAAGGGCCCACCCCTCAGGTGCTTATAAGGCAACAAAAAAATTACATTTGCACAGATGTTAATCCAATATTTCAATACCTTTTAAACAACACATTTAAAACTAAATATTCTGCCGTTTCTCACACAAACTTGGCAAGTTTTTCTTGCTTGGCAATCAGCACACATACATTTTCCAGAAAAGCACTGTGCATCCACTTTAAAAAAAAAAACATCCCACGTGGAAATACATGGAAAAAGATTTAGGAGACTGACAGCAAACAAGCATTTTATCATCCAGTGCAGGTCAAGACTGACATTGTGCACAAACATTGGCAGCACGGTGCTGCTTCTATGACTCACAGGGGACAGACAGTCATGCCAATCATATAAATCTATAGACAACTGCGATTGTTTCTGTTTATCTTCCTGAAGTGACTTGTGAATAAGTTCAGCTCTCTCTTTCTGTGTGTGTGTGTGTGAGTGAGTGTATCCCCCACCTCTCTCTCTCTCTCTCTCCCTCTCTCTCTCTCTCTCTCTCTTGTGATGGGAGGAGCGCAGCTCAGCTCCTCTCTCTATAAGAAGTGTTGAACATTGAGCAAAGGATTTTACACAGCTACTCAGGAGAAACGAAATGATCTGCCCTGGAGCCGCAGCAAAATGCTGGATGGACACCTACTCCTGGGATGGTTATCATTCACAGTTATAGTGCATCTTCTCAACTTGCCTGGACCGACCGCAGCATATTTCGGGTAAGCACTGACAGACAGAGAAGAGTATGATGCTGCTTTCATTGATTTGATTGGCTCCTGACTTACAAAGCCGGTGACAACTTATTGACTTTTCCCCCCTCTCCCTCCTTTTAAGTCTCTAAGTCCCCACTTTTTTTTTTTTATTTTTTGAACAACAAAAGTCAGTTGTTTTGAAAGCATGTTTTGATTCCACTCAGGTCAGTGAGGTGTCACTTGGCCGCGGTTGCGCAGCGCGCAGCGGCCTCACAGCTGGTGGCTGCCTGCAGCAGGTTGTCTGCACATGATTTGGCTCCACTTAGGTTTGCTGACAGTCACTTTTTGGAGACAGAAAATGTCTAAGCAGGCTAGGAAACCGCATCTATTCAAACTAGATGGACGCAGCCTTGAGTTCATCCCCATTGCCCACCCCTGAATTCCCCCGGCGTGATTGAATGGCAGGTAACGGTGCGCAGTGATTATCTTGCGCAACTAAGATCGGATCCTTTAGTCGACTCTGAAAACAGCCGCGGAGGGAAAGGTGAGTGTAAATGCCTCAGACTCAACAGCTGGTAACAATAAAGCAAACTGACTGAGTGAGTGAACTAGTGGCCGAAACGTCTGCTCAGCTTGCACAGAAAATTCCCCCATCCAGCATAAACATATCACACAACTCCGGCAGAGGTTTTGGGTTTTTTTTCTTTCCCTGCTGCCTCCATCAAGTTTAAAAAACACTTTGGAACACGTGTCGGGAATTAATCTCAAACATTTAGCTTTTCGCGAATCATGTTGTATACTCAATGGTGTTTGATTTAGACATAGCGCAGGGGTGTGTGTTTCAGAAGCAATGCCCACAAAACGCCTTGGATTCTAGGTGTATCCCACTATGACCTCCACTTAAGAGTGGCAGCTACAGTTTAACTGTGCACTGAAGTTACTCCACTTGTGTCTGTAAGTGCATTTTCTCTCCTCTGCCTCAACTGACAATAAATGTGTTTTTGCAACACCTTTCCAAACAGAGTTTCAAGGTGCGTTACGAAGAAAAAAGAATCATCAAATGTCAAATTAAAGACTTTGAAAGTTTGCGGCGCGATATGTGAGATTTAAAAGACAACACCGAGGTCATTGAACGAGCAGCAGTTTCACCTCGAACAAACTTGCTTCCTAAAATGATCGAGGTGGCATCACCTACTCAACAGAAGCAAGCTCTTGGTGTCTTGGTGTCTTTTTTAATCCCTTCATTGTGTGTTGATGGAATTGTTAGTGAGGCGCAAGGAGACACATGGCTGTAGGGCTGCAGAGTGATGACACGCGAGGACTTTCGAGCAGAGTCAAATTTACGGTAGGTACGGGTGTTTTGTGCGGGATCCAGGAGTGTTAGGTGATCTGGGAACACAGTTCCCTCAGGGTGTGTTACTCTGGTGTGTTGGACCCGTCGACCTGTTGAAGTGGATCTCACTTTCATCGGCTTATCCTAAATAAGGTGTAAAAGTCTCGGGAGGCCAGTCAAAACATACAAGCACGTCAGGTTTTGGAAGCACTTGAACACTCGTTAGACATCAAAGAGTCTGAATAACCCAGATCGCTGAGAGTTACACCCAGTTTTTCACATTTCTGGGTAAATGTTGTTCTCGTGGGTGTTGCACCGAAGTGTTGGCACTCAACTTTGGAAACTGGGTGATGCAAACACGCTGTATGGCACCTGTAACAGCCCTTCCGCACGCTGGAAATATCACGGCCGTTCACAGTTAAACGTCATCATCTGTAATGCTCGTGCATATTCTATATGAGGTACTTTCTCCGTCTCTGTCTTTGGTTTCAATGCAGCTCTAAAGTTGCATTACAGCGACAAATGTGACCCCCGGCTCTGTGTTTCTGCCTCCCACCCTGTTGCAGTGTCAACTTTGGCAGGCAGTGTGTATTACAGTGGCCGTGCCAATTTGGCACACACATCTGCCTTAATGGTCCCAGTGGTAATGCATATTTACTTATTCAGTTAGCACTTGTTTTCAGTTTCTTCTGTCAGTCTGTTCTCTATCTGTGGCCTGTGTACGGAGAGACATGTGGTATTACAATACTCCTGATTTTCTCGGTGAGCCCGGTGAGAGAGGAATATGAATGAGTGTCAGTGAATGATTTAGCCCTGCGGTTGAGGAACATGGAACATACTGAGAGAGAATGCACAGGTGACACAGATACAAATGTGACTGCCCCCCTGGCCAACTTCCCAGAAATTGGACACCGGTGACACTCCGGCACAGTCCTGCTCAGCTTTGACCGTGGTACATACTAACATAAACCTGTTCAAATAAATATTCCATGAGCACAAGGCATCCTAGGGCCTCCTGGGTACTGATTTACTCAAAATAGAGGGTCAATGTTGCATACCCAATTTCCAGAGTGCGGTGGAGCGTAAGTGTAACATAAACACAATCTCTCCTGCCCATAGTCTGCACAGCTGAGGGTGGGGTGGGATTCCTGGCGTAGTCAAGCACCCGCTTAAATTGTCATCCTTTGCCACAAGAATGTGAGCGCTCATTTTCTCTCCCTCAGCCTGTTGTGGCAGGTGCTGGTTCTGCTCAATCCGTTATCATCAGAGTTTGAATTGGAGATGTTTATCAAGCTTTCGCTACGTGACTTCATAGGTCACAGCACCTCGGCGAGATCCAGGGTAAACTGACAGGAGGAGGAAGTGATTTGTTTGCTCGTTTGACCTCGTCACGGCTCAGAGTGCTGACTGTCTGTGACAACTCTGCTGATTTAAATTTTAGTTTCAGTGAAATAGCATGTCATTCTGTGGTCTAGTAAACCACGCCGCATGTTGGTCCAAACACTGCGTCAAGAGTTTGTTTTTATTTAGTCCATTTGTGATATATATATACAGGAAGGTTGCCCACAGTCATGCAGCAGGGATTTACCAATCGCTGCGGCAACACAGCATCTGCAGGAAGCAAAATACGCTGGTTGCTGTCGCTCCACTAATTAATTGCTATGATTACTTTGTACAGTGTATCACCAGCTCGCTCCAGACGAACAGATGTGTGATCGTTCTCCGCACTCCTTCAAGTGAGGCAGCGTGCCAGAAACAAGAGGAAAAAACAAATAGGATGCGTGTAAATAAACCGATGAGGATGTTTTTTTATTGTGCAGCTGTAAAGCGGTTTTAATCACTGCTGTGAATTAGTTCCTGGTGCGTATCAAACAGCAGTTTGTTTTAAAGGAGCCACATTTTCTTCTCGCACAGCACAGTAATGTTACAACTTGTTTTTTAAGTGGCTCCATGTAAACATTCTTTCGTATTTGCTGCCTCCTCTCTCTCTCTCTCACTCCCCTCCCGTCAACCGGGTTCGCCCGGCTCATGTGCGTGCCGGCATCCCTGCAGTGGTTTGTGGGAAGCTGCTGGGTGATTACCACTCATTAGGAGCAGCAGAGTTAGTGTGGACTCAGGCTGGCGTTGTCTGGCAGACAGTGGTGGCGGGCATCTCATTACCAGGCCTTAAGGACTGATTAGCCCTGACGTGCAGCAGGGCGGGGAGCCCCATTGATAGAGGGATTTCCCAAACTTCATAGGATATCCTGTGGCCATAGCCACACCTCATAGGGTATCACTTTACTGTGAGACAAGAAGATAGGATTCTCTCAGCACTGGTGCTATGACCTTGCAGTGTGGTGAGATCATGCAAAACTGGAGGCTTAGATAACAGACCCCAGAAAAAGCAGAGCTTTGTTTACTTTATATTTCTGTTTGATAAGTCCGGATTTGAACTAAGCCCGGCTTTGCTTTGACTGCTCTGCTCTTTGACATCTGTCTGTAAACGCCTGCTATTCCCATGGATGCCACAGGGTGGTGCAGTGTGTTCTGAGAGGGCAGGATGATCCTCAATCAGCTCTTTTCAACCTGTTTTGTGTAACAGTAGGAGAGTGGGAAATGAAATGTCTAAACATCACATCTAAAGGCAGCCAAGTGAGTGCAAAAACTGGGGGGAGGGGGAAAAAAAAAAGGAAAAGAAAACACTTCTGTGCATGTTTAGTTGTGGTCAACCTGCCTGAAAGTGTGCGAGCTTACGGAGCAAAAATTCATCTATGCATAGTGTTACTGTTTATTTTACAGCTTGAATCATCAGAAACTGCACATACACACCAGCGATGTGCTGTTATAGAATAATGACATGACTATTTTTAAAAAAAACAGAGGGTTCGATGAGGGTTGTAATCTCTGTTATGCCCGGTATATATCGCATCATAGGACCTGCAGTTCTGGTTTAATCAGCTGCGACATGTTTTGTTTTAAAAGGATGGCAGCTCCAGCTCTGTCCCATTAGTCAGCTGTGCACACGAGTGGTGGATAGTCGGAAGATATGGGAGGGAAACTCCCATTGAAGGAAACTCCTGTCGGCCAAACTGCATGCATAATGATCTTTGCAGATGGAGCTGGAGACATGGGTAATTTGCAAAACAGGAAAACTAATATAGACTCACGATACTTTTAGTGGTCAGGCATTGATGAGATGATGCTTGTTAGTGAGACTGCCATGTCCTGTGTTTTCCATTCTTGACCGCAGGCAAATTTTCTCGGCCTGATTTGTGGGGAGTGAAGAGACATGGTATGTGCTAAGATTAGCTGATCGACAAAGTCTCATTATTATATGTATATACTGTGTATATATATATATATATATATATATATATGATATACATATTTTTATCTTCTAAAAATATGTGTGCGTGTCCTCATGTCTAACAAGTGTGTGTTTTTAATTAAAAAATCTACACCAGTTATCATAAAAACATAAAGGCCTTCCATCTCACACACTTGGTTAATTAATAATATGTTTTATTTCTTGTACGTAGAACTGCATCATTCTGCATGAACTTATCCCAATAATCACATTAGAGCCAGGCAGATTCATGCCTCTCACTTATTCAATATTTCAGTATAGGTGTGACAGATCTCTGAGACGTCTGCTGATGTGAATACAGAAAAGGGACGTTTTAAAAATTGTTCATTGTGTTTGTAAAAAACGAAAGTAGAGACCACGATCATCTCTGCTCCAAGTGGATGAACAACCAATGTGTACATGTAAATTCAATTCCCGTGTCAGCATCAGTCAATCAAAAACACATAAGGCATATTTATCCATAAAGCCTGAGCAATAGTTTCACAGCAGACACAGTCAGACTGACATGAATGTGTCTGGACATGATCGATGTTCACCACTGCGATCATCAACCCTTGAGGAGTTCTGTGGCCTGTCAAAAATGGCCTATGTGTATGACATTCAACTGGCTGACACAAAGTGATTAATGAGCAGCATGTATGAATAGTGATACTGACAGGTTGTGTTTTAACTTGAACATCATGTCTCTCCATTATGGATTTAACAGCAGCGGATTAAAAACAGCCTTGTGTGCTTTTGCATATTTTGTATTTTGGGTAATGCGGGCCTTTCCGGAACAATAAAACCCCTCTCAGTAATAAGAGTAAATAATGGTTAATGAACTCAGCCACTTGCAGTTACTGAGGCATGACTGATTCAAAACAGCCACTGTTTTGTTTTGGATTTTGTGGTTTGACTTCGTGTGCTCGGTTTACTCACAGAAGTGCTTTTGGCCTTTGTCACAAGAAAAAACCAAAACACCAACGCAAACCCACTCTTTCTGAACATTAAATGTCTGCTTTTTGGAATTTGCTAACTGTCAAACTGTTGTGCTTGCCAACCAAACAACCGTACCCTGGGTCTTGAGTCAACATGTGCGAATTGGCGAGAATTGAGCAAAGTGTGTGTGTGCCTGAACGTGTTTGGTGTGCGCTGGTACAGCACTCCTCTGTGCCATGGTGTAAGCTAGAACAGGGGAGTCATGCGGACACTGCTGTGCGCCCAATCTGTGCCAGTCACACAGTGACTATAACTGAGCTGCTGACCTTAGAAGCCTTGAGTTCTCACATAGCAGTTAAACCTCTTACCTTGCACCACACTCCCTTCCCCAAACCAAGCTTGTGCAGCCCACACTTGCATTTATGTCTTTGGATTAAAAAAACAAAAACATGTATATATATATATATATATATGTAAATTTAGATTATAGAGATTGATTTTTTTATCAATCAACACATGCAATTCAAATATCAAGAGAGTAATTATCAAGGACGTGAGCCAATCAGTCAATTAGTGGGAGTAGTCTGACACCGGCCTATGTGGTGTGTGAATGACCAGAAGAGACAGCAGATGACATAACTCTGGGTCATATCCTGTTAAGTCATGCAAGATAGCGGACTTTCCCCTCTTTACGTTGTGGGTAGCAGTGCGTCTAAGCATTGCATGACATTCCCACACTTTACAGAAAGGCTTATTATACAAATAATACTGACTTACTAAGTCCCCAGGCCCCTACCACTTTGTTTTCAAAGTCATTTTGTCATGTTACTGTACTGTGTCAGTCACAGCTTGTAGGAGTAGTCACAACACCCAGTGCTTTCAACCAGTGACTAATCTTATCTTAGCCTCATACATAATTGTTCACTCTTTGCCCTATTTCTGGTTTTAATGAGTTAGGGAATGAACGGTGTCACTATGGAGAAAATAGCAGGATTTTTTTTAACTCCTTGGAGGTGGACAATAGCCTGGAGACTCCCTGTACCGGAGAGCCTTTTGACACTGATTCATGATTCCTACAATTATTCAAGTCTAAGCAGTGGAGAACATTGTCAGCCCTAGTTAGAGGGGGACAGAGGGAAAACACCACACACACTAACATTCCTACTACCTTTGGCATGGCCTGGGCTGTGATACACCAGATGGGTCTTGGGCAGGGTGGTCTGAAGTTTATCCAACATTTCTGAAAAAGCAGACCCCCCGCACCCCACCCCCCCATCCCTTCCACATCCAGAAAAAAAGGAGCACTTTAAACATTGTGAGGGCAGGAGGAAAAAGTGAAAGAGAGAAAAGGAGATCAGCAGGGTCGAGTGTAATTTCCATACAAAACCTTTAATAATAATACTATGATTTTTAGTTTCCACAACACACAGATTCGTCTCAGGTTTGGACAGTAGTTTTGTCTCTTTTTTGACAGCTGAACTCTTCCAGGGCACATGTTCATGTCTGTCATTGTCTTGTGTAGTCGGTTACTTTCATAGACAGCGGTGGTTTTGTCTAGAGAAGGCTTTGTTTTGAGCCAACAGCTGGGTGGAATGATTGGCATTCGTTTAGAGTAATTGGCCAGTGGGAATGGGGGGTGGTGGGGGTGTTCAGAAAAGAGGAAAAAAAGAAAAAAGAAAGAATGAAGGAAGGAGAGGGGGGTTGGTTGTGATCTTGAGGACACCAGACCACACAACCTGCAAGTTCAGGCTGATGGAGAAACTGTGGCTTTTGTTGCTTTTTCTGCATGGGCGCGTTCAGCCACGACTGACTCTCTTGTAGGTGTTGACTTAAGGTTGTAAGTGCCCATATGCACACACACGC
The DNA here is from genome assembly GCF_019176455.1 of Solea senegalensis. Lineage (NCBI taxonomy): Eukaryota > Metazoa > Chordata > Actinopteri > Pleuronectiformes > Soleidae > Solea > Solea senegalensis. Next base: position 15,344,158 of record NC_058021.1, read on the forward strand.
ACACACACACACACACACACACAAACACACGCACACACACACACAGAAAGACTGTATCTGCAAACGTATAGCCAACACCTGTGTGACTGCAGTGGAGTGGAGGTAATAAACAATAAACAGCCGCTGGTTAAAAGTTGGTCGCTGTCTTCATTCTTATTCTCATAACTAACACAGTGGCAGATAAACAGTCAGCACTAATAACTGGCAATGACACTGTGGTAGAATTGGTGGGGCATTTAAAGAGTAACTGATATCTGCTAAAACAATAAGCAGACAAATACAGCATAACAAAACCTAGACATCTTCATTTTCCATAATATAAAACAGCTAAAAGTGTGAAATTCTTATGTTTTAAAAGCTGGAAGCATAAAACTCATTTGATGATTTGCTTAAATAGACTTTCTTTGTAATCAATTAACTACACTGACATAAATAATGACTCCACTGTTCCAGCAAAGTAAGATTTTTGTGTCCACTCTCTGAGGGTTTAGTTGTTATTACCCTTATTTAACTAGTTACATACCGAGCCAGGGAGGAGCGATAAGAATTACCAGCTGAGAGTCTCTTTCAGGACTGTAATGTAAAGCTGGAGCAGGGTTGATGAAGTTTAGTGCACGTCAATGATTTCCTTGAGTGATAAACTCTGTGGCTCCGCAATGTGAAATGGAGGCATTTTCACTCAACCCCACTGCATTGGAAAATGTATTTAAAGTAAATACTACGGGCAGTGGGAGGTGCTGACAGGTGGAGAGAAAGGGCTAAACAAACGATATCGAGGGAGGTGCGGCATGAGAGTGTGTTAGTGATATTTGCGCGGAGTGTGTAGAGGCAAGTGTGTGAATGGGAGCCAAAGCTGAGCAAACACCAGCAAGAATCGCACCCCACATAGGATAATAAGGAGTTTTAATATGTTGTCGTCGGTGTTGGTGTCCACACGTAAAGTGGGGTTGCTGTGCCGCCGACTCAAACAAAAACACCCACAGAAACAGGCCCTTGATATGAAAACACAAAGTTAGGAATTTTTCATTTTGGTGGAGATGACTGTGCTTCTCTTTTTTGTCATATACATCTTTTATGAGGAAGCAATTACAATCTATTTCTTAAAAACACTTTGACTTTACAGTTGCAGAAGTACATGTGTTTACAGGTGGTAATGGTTAAAAAAAAGATAAAAGCCGTGTATCTGTTAAACATTCTCAAAAAGTTTTGAGAATTCTTCATAATACAAATTATTTTTCCATTAAATTGATTTCAACTGATGAATCCATATGTTGTAAGTATATATCCTATATACAGCATATAATTGATAACATTGAACCTTTAGCTACAGTTTACATATCCTTACGAACAGATAGAGCGATAATCTTTGGGCTTCACTGGGTTTTCAGCTCGTTAAATTTCAGATTTAAAATGGTTTTTGTGATCCAAGCCTGTTTTCCAGTTCATCTTTTCCTGTAAGCGAGTTGAATCGATTCATTGTTCAGCCAACAGCACAGTGATATTTTCTGTTATTTTTGCAGATCCTCATATTGGAATGTGTGACCCTTTTGTGTGACAACAGGGGTCACAGTACCACATCCAGGGAAAATATTGTCTTAAATGAGCTGCACATTTGAATTCAAGAGGAACGATTGTAATCCAAACCTCGGCTGAGTCAAAACAGCACATCCACTAAGAGGACAGACAATCTACAAAGAGAAAATAAACAATATCAGTGTGTACATCTGTAATAGTATGTGACAACTGGTCTGCCGCAGAGTGGAAACACGCAGAGAGCAAACCGCAGCAAATAGTGTCTTCTCAGGAGGCGTGAAGAAGTGCTTCTCCACTCTCAAATCTCTCGCCCTGCACACTTCACCCGCAGGCATTCAGATAGAAACGCGTCTTTGTGTAAAAAGGCTGCACAGACAGTAGCGCCGCTGAGATCGGTGTCATGTCATCTTTGGCCTCCTTCCAGCTCTGCTCAGACCATCTTTTTTGTCTCAGACAGGCAGACGTCACACAGACAGTTGAGGCCCGTCACTCTAATGGGCTCTTGTTTTGGCAGGCATGTGGGCTTTTAGAAGATTTGACGCCGATACGTGCAACTATCCATGTCTCACTCAAGAATGTCCACATCATGTTGGTGGTTTTGAGTGAACACACACACACACACACACACACACACACATATAGTATCAAGCCAGTGTAATTAATATTTCTTTGGTCATTTGTTGTCTCATGGTGTATTTGAGAAATACCTTGAAATTTTCCTTGAGACTATTGTTTCAAATGGACTTAGGCGGGTACTCCACATGGCGCCATCATTCAATCCCTGGTTGGTTGCTTACCATTGAAATGTTGTGGAACGATTGTCAGTCATATGTATCCTACTGGTCAGCTGGAATTGTTTGCTTTGGCACATTAAACGTGTTTCCTTGGCATTGTTAGCACAGTGAATTTAAACAAAGCATGAAACAAAAAGGAAATTATTCCGAGAGAGACACGGTTCTGCGTCTGCGTCGCCGTGCTCTGTACGCCTCAAACCATACATTTTTTTTTGCTCTCAGAGTGTTTTGGGAGAACAATCTCTGTCAAGACACGCCTTGCCAGGTTTCCATTTGGAAATTCATAGCTGTCAGACAAGTTAAAGAAAGGCAAATACGCTTTGTAAAAAGGAAACCATTGGACCCAATCTGAAAGCAAATCCCGACGTCTTTGATTTGACTGTTCAGATTTTTAACTAGGCTGTGAATGCACGGCACACAGACAATATTGTGGAGCATATGTGAACTATTAGTCCATTGGTATGAAACTGAAGACTCAAAGTGAAACATTTCAGTCAGTTATTGGACTTAGTAAAACAAATCTGTTGTCGAAGAACTCCCGTGACCCTGTGCTCGGGGCTGCAGTGAATCTGAGTGGTGACAGAACGTTGTGTGAGGAGCAGTAATGAAGTAATGTAATGTTAATGTACATCACCAATCAACACTTCTGCTACATTAACTAAACTGGTGTGAACATTTAGCAGGTGCCCGGCATCTTTATAAAAAAAATAATATTGCAGGATAATTTCTTTTACATGCCTAGCTGTGCTAAACCGCTTGCCAGGTTTCCCAGTCACTGTGGTTACTCCTCGCAGTCTTTTTTTGTAGTTGGCTGCATCGGCGTTTTTCACACTCAAGCAGGGATTGACAGCAAATCCAAGAATGTCCGTGTAATGAATTTTTAATATTATAATACACATCTGTATGTGTTTAGATGTCGGATAACGAGCAAATGGCTATAGAAACTAATTTAAGACATGAAAAGGTTTAAATGTTTCATATCACGTTACATATAACACATAACGTTCGCGTGCTAAAACGGGACACTCTGAAGTATCCCGTTTCTCAGACTGGCTGTCATTTCATGCCCTGTATCTGAAAGACATTATTATCCAAAGCTGGGAGCTTAAGATAATAATGGAGGATGAAAACGTACATCGCAACCTACGACAGACGTAAGAGGTCAACGTGCTGCGTTTCACCGGCATTAAGCGAGAAGTCAACCCGCACACGAAACTGTCTGCAGAGACACACTGGGCCCGTGGACTTTTGTGAGTTCTGTAAATCCATTTATTCTTCAGTTTCACTTTAAGGGTGTCAGAAGGAGGCCAGAAATGACACATAATGAACAACTACGGTGCCAATCCTGTCAGTTGGTGTGACCAAAATGGTCACAGGCTGACAGTCGTGTCCCCTGTGTGTGTGTGTGTGTTTATGAAAGTAAAGCTGTTTTCCCCATTACGACCTCAGAACACTGGTTGTCCATTTTGCCAACAATGTGGCAGTCCCCGCTTTGTGTTTTATATACGCTTCCCTTAAATAAACTGACGAAAAGGAGCGCAAGTCTACCACATGTTCTCCATACCATGTTTATAAATGAAATTTCTGCTTGTTATTTTTCAAATGGATGCCAGGTTTAAGATTCCAAATACCGGACTTTTGTTACGGGGATTCTATAACAAGCGTGTGTCAAAGCTGCTGTGTGATCATGTTTAAATCTAAACAAGTTAGTGACCGCCACCCACTACGCGATATGATGAAAAATATTAAACCGAGTCTCCGCAGGCTACTGTGTCACATAGTGTGAGGGTCATGCCATGCATGCCGTTGTTTGAAATATGTCCACATACCAACCTGAATGCTTCATTGTTTATAATATACAAATTATAATCTCAAAAAAATGCAAAGACTGTGGATAATCAAGCACTGATTCGACTATTTGTTTCGCATGATAAAAATCAGGGACAAAGGGGATGCCAGAGAGTAAATGAAAAGAAATAACTCTTCCACCTCTGCAGAGAATTCACTTTATACACACACACACACACGCCTGTGCTGGAGGTTGATCTCCGGCGAATGTTGAATTCCCCTGATCATTAACCACTGAATAGCTGCATTCATTTGAACATTAACCAAAAGTTTTAGCATTATATTCCCCAGCTGTGTCTCCTGAGCTGTTTACGTAGCACATCTTTGCAACTCTGCAAGCTGTTCATCCAGGAAGGCCAACATCCTGTTCTTTATTTGATACTTTATCAAGATGTATCCAGTCCCACTGTGTGGCGTGTTTAAACTGACCCGAGTGTGTCTGTGATGTGATTTTTCCCTCCAGGTTGACAGGTAATGAACCGTTGTCTATTCTGCCACTGAACTCTCTACCAGAGGAGAGCATGGGCAGGGCCCACTACAAGCTGTGTGACCGGCTCAAACTGGAAAAGAAACAGCGAAGGATGTGCAGACGAGACCCGGGCGTGGCAGAGACTCTCAGAGAGGCTATTACCATGAGCGCCCTAGAATGCCATTATCAATTCCGCTTTGAGAGGTGGAACTGCACCTTAGAGGGGCGCCACCGAGCCAACATACTAAAGAGAGGTATGAGCAGAAGAGAAAGATCAAGTTGCATAACAATTGGATGCTTGACTTCAAATATTAAGCGAATACTTCTCCACATGCTTAATTTCCTTGGACACTCTCCTCTCTCTCCACAGGATTTAAAGAGACAGCCTTCTTGTTCGCTATCTCCTCAGCAGGCCTAACGCATGCATTGGCCAAAGCTTGCAGCGCGGGACGCATGGAGCGCTGTACGTGCGACGAAGCCCCCGACCTGGAAAACCGAAAGGCGTGGCAGTGGGGAGGCTGTGGAGACAACCTGAAATACGCCAACAAATTTGTCAAGGACTTCCTGGGCAAACGCTCCAACAAGGACCTGCGCGCACGCGTGGACATGCATAATACAAATGTGGGCATGAAGGTAAGGATGCACTCTGGGCTAGGGTTTGCTGTTAGTTATTTGTGAAACAATACAAAGATACTGATGACAGCTTTCACATCTAGAGCCACACTAGAAGACATCACACATACAAAGCTTCAGATGGACAAAAACCTGCTTTCTACATTCATTTACTTACGGCACTTTTCTAAAGTTCTAGCATGACTCGGGTCAGCTCGGCTCGACTCTACTTTTTTTTTTGCTTTACAATTAGGTATAGTACCTGGTACCTGGTGCTTTTTTAGTACCTGCTCTGGTGAGGTTCCAAGTGAACTGAGCCGAAACGAAAATGAGACATCAACTGAGACTGAGAGTGTTGTTACTGGAAGAGTCATGACATCCGACACACTATCAAACCCAAACTGTAGATCAGTTAAAAAAGATCCTGAAAACATGCGTTAATCTCCAACTCTTAGCAAGGACATTTCTAGAATCTCAACATTTAACAGGAGTCTGGTGTATTTAGTGACATTTAGTCACTGTTAAAAGCCGGCGATCGTGAGCTGCATCACAACCTCTTCTGCCGTATTTTAGTTCAGTGACTCCGGTCACGCAGGAAGTTCTGAACTAATCTTTTTCATGATCCAGTACACTGAAAACAACTGCTTTCTTTGCTCGCCACTCGTTTGTGTCGCATATAAAAGGTCACAGCAGTTTCGTGTCGTGTAGTATTTCATGCTATGACGACCCCGCACATATTGAGATGGTAGTACGAAGTCATGGTAAAAGGACGTGCCTGGTACCCAGACTGTGTACAGTTCAGACCAGTAGTGCTAGAACGGTATAGTGGAAAAGTGCCATTAGATGGGGATATTTTTTTAAATCTTTTTGGGAACGCAGTCCAGGTGTGACAGAGCTCAGTAAATATGTGTCGGCTCATGACACGACCACAGCTCATTTTAGACAACATGGCCTTGCGTGACCGTGCTGCTACTCATATTACTGGGTAACACATGACTACAACAAACTGTTCACAATTGTGACAGGAGACATAAGGTGTTCTAGCTTTGTTACAGTGTCAGTGGTCACACTCCAGACAGGAGGCCGATCCTCAGGTGGAGGAGCTCTTTTCTCTTTACCCCCGTCTGTCTTTGATTATGATGACTGTGGGCGAAGCATTCCACTGACTTTATATGTCACTGTCAGTTCACTAGTAATGAGTAACTTCCTCCAAGCCTGTAAAAGCAGTTACTTCTGCTGCCACAGCTGATGGAAGAGTGAATATTGGACTATTGCACTATGTCTGTTCAATGTGACTTAAATAAATGTTTGAGAACACGTTCACTATATCAGCTGTACAATTTAGTACAACATTTAGTTTAAAGCTTATCTGAGAAGAGAAGTCGATCGGTTGTTTGTAACAATGACGTTGTAACAGAATTAAGTATGACATGAGCTTGGCAAACAATACAAAATAATAACAAAACAAGACATAGTATAGTTAGCCCAACTGTTAACCTTAAGTTACCTTTATGGCATGAAGACAGCGATGCACACCTGAATCGAACCAGGAAACACTCAAAACCATACCAGCTTGAACAGGGCCAAAGTTCATTTAGAGTCACAGTCAGTATTTAAACAGAAATGTTGGCTAATTACTTCAGGTACATGGTGGGAAAATTGTGATAATACAACGCTGTTTGAGCTCTGGGGCAATTATGTAGACAAACAGCAGCATGAAGTGCCAATTCATTCAGAGCCTTGTACCAGATATACTGTACCGTAGCCTACTGTCTTTGCTTTTGTAAATAAAGAGATTAAACACTACAGTCTGGGAAGTGACTGCCGTCCAAGACAAAACACACTGTCCAAATATACCGTTAAACTGGCCGCAGAAGAATTTGATATGACCATTGCAGAATGGCTTTGATAGTTAGTTCAATACAGGGCATCTTAGGAGAGTGAAATTACTCAAAAAAGACTTTAAAGATGCGGAAAAGGAGTCGCACTGATTAGAGGTAATTGCTGGTGTAAATTTGACGAAATGTGAAAGTGCTCATTAGTCAATCTTTGCTTTAGTCGTTCTGATTAGATAGGCAACAAACGCTATATCGTGCTCTGGCACAACCCAACAGTTGTTTGAGGTGAGCAAATATGGGCTTTTTTTTCATCTTGGACGTAAAATAAGAAAGGGAATGGTCTTTCCAGCCAAAGCAAACTAAATGTCTGGAAGCTGTTACTTTTACTCAGCTTTTCTCATTTTGTCAAGATTTTCATTTGGTTTTCAAAGTGAATTATAGCAGAGGCACACTTCCCAAATGTTAGCAAGCGTAAAACTCTCCCAAAAGGCCAATGCAGACTCTTCCTTTTTCGCTTGGCTCTCTGCAAACTCTCAGTAGAATCTATTTGTGATAAAAGATTTACTGCATCATGTCTTTGCTTTTTCTTGCGATTTGCACATGCAGTGAGATGCACCGCATTAGGTCAGAATGAATTCCCACATGGCGGATGGAAATGGAATGTGCTACCCTCTTCTACGACCTCCCCAACAAAAAGCTGACCTATTACTTTTTTTCTTGACCTGCTGGTGTGATGAATATGCACTTCCTGTTCCCTGACCTCCTCAATCTCTTTTGCAGTGTCTGAGAACAGAACTGTTGATGCTATCTGAACCTAATCTCAGACTATGTGTTATTGTCATTGACTTTTGAACACGCACTGCTTTTGTCATTTGGGTTGTGAAGTGAACACTAGCTGGCGACTAAGAGGTCCAGTAGTTTTGAAGTAACATGTAGTGGTCATCTTAGCTGACAACCTCCATGTTTCACATGCAATCGTGTATGATTTCTTTATTCATTCATTGTCTGCTGCTTTTTAAGCTAATCCCAGCTGACATAGTTCGCCAGTCCATCCCAGAGCCAACATTAATGCAAACTCCATACAGAAAGGCCTGAACAGGGATGCAAACTGGCAACCTTCTTGCTGCGAGGCAACAGTGTTAGCCATGGGTGCTACCGTGTTAATACGTCATTGATACTTTTTCCCCCCTAATGTTTCGCATCACTTGCTCACTGTGTTTTTCTACAATTATAATAGATGATAGCGACAAACAACTTTGGCTGTAGAAAACACACTGCCTTGTCAAAGGATGATAATAGTAGCCATTGCACGGCTGAATCACTGAACTGTTTATTTGTGGACTATTTGAAGCAATAACCTCCCCTCACTTAACATAATAACAGTTATTGAGTTTAATCAAAATGTCAGTGGTTTATCATAACCTCCAACTATTATCCACTTATGGTTTTATTTGAGGCCTTAGACAAAGTGTTACATTGTTCTCTTAAAATTCAGAAGCAACAAAATAAATTCTCCCCTTTAATTACATGAAAAGAGGAGTGACTATCAATTTTCTATGATTTCTGTCCTACTCCTCAACCAGCACCCTGTACCTCTATGATTTAATTGTGAGGCTACCTGGGTATTTGGCTCTTTGAAGTGCTGCTTACCAAACAAAGGCTCAATAAGCTATAGTTTTCTTTAATTTTTCTTGGATGTGAACAGTTTTTCTTTGTCTCTGAACCAGGTAATTAAGGCTGGAGTGGAGACCACTTGCAAATGCCATGGCGTCTCTGGCTCCTGCACTGTCCAGACCTGCTGGAGACAGCTCCTGCCCTTCCATGAGATTGGCAAGCAGCTGAAGCAGCGCTACGAGACCTCTGTCAAAGTTGGCAGCTCCACCAATGAGGCAACAGGAGAGGGCGAGATCTCAACAGGCCGAAACCAGCAGCAGCAACAGCAGCAGCAGCAGCAACAGCAACAGCAGCAGCAGCAGCAGCAGCAGCAGCCACAGCAGCCCCTGCCAGGCCTAAATGATCAGATCCCTCGCACTATGGACCTGCTCCACATCGAGGACTCGCCCAGTTTCTGTAGACCCAGCAAGTACTCGTCGGGCACAGCTGCCCGCAAGTGCTACAAGGATAAGAACTGTGAAGCGATCTGCTGCGGACGAGGCCACAACACTCAAAGCAGGGAGGTGACGAGGCCGTGTCAGTGCCAGGTGCGCTGGTGCTGCTATGTCGAATGCAAGCAGTGCACACAGAGAGAAGAAGTCTATACCTGCAAAGGGTAACCTGTTTCCTTTCAGAACCAGTGGAACAAGTGAACGAAAGGTCATGCTGAAAAGGAGTGGTGGTTTTGATCTCAAACAAGGTTTTGCTTCCACTGTCAGAACAGTGTCTGAACAAAGAGGAGCACGAGCTGATGGAAAAGCAATAAGCACTTTGAGGGATTTCTGTGGGTTTGGGTTTCAGAGGTCCTGTGACACGCCCCCCCCGTGTGTCTGCAGTTTGCATTATTAGACAAAAACCCTTCTCAGACAATTGGGTCAACATCTCAAGCGTTTTTGTCACAGTGTTGTCTTGAAGCGAGTAGCTTTGTATTTTCCTATTATCAGAGCATTTGCATCTGCTTACAAAGAAAACAGATAAGTATCCATTTTATTCAAGGAACGGAAACACCAACAAACAACAGACTGGTTCCTGGGGCTTTACCCCAAGAAGAATGGTGTGCATGTGTGTACGAGTGTGTGAGCGGGTGTATGTATGTATGTACGTGGGCACCTGGTAGGTAACAAAAGGGTGTGGGGGCTTGGAGGGGGGGGGGAGGGTTCCAATGACGACTTTTATGGCGATGAAAACCATATTCAGAGACTGCGAAAACAAGACAGGGTGTATGATTTACTCTACACGCACATATTTACACTAACACACATTGTGTGTTTGCATATGTATGTACATTCAGTTTTATAGTAATTATATTATACAAGCCACTTATCTAACTATGTTAAGACAAACCACTAACCACACAAATGTATGTAGTTTGTGTGCTTTCTCTCACTTTTTGTTTTCTTGATTCATGTTGACAAGGCCCTCTGGAAAGCAGCACACTTTGTCCGTTGTCTTGCTGTGCATAATTTATAGATCCTTTGGGACTACTCCTTCATGGGGAGAAAGAGAAATTCTCATTTTTTTGTAATATAATATGAAGCTGTTACTAAAGTAAATGCAATAACAGAAAATAACTAAACCAGCCAGTTTAGGCTACTCTCAGCCTTGAGCAAACCAGTGTTCAGGGAATAATTTAAACCACTATTTGGATACAATAGAGAGAAATAGTGCAAATGCACATACAATCCAAGTTGGAGATGACAATGGCCTTGTTATTTTAGCCAATACCATTTCAGCAAGTGATCACTTGAACAGCGAACAGTCCATGTGTGACTTAGATCAAAAATTGTGGAGCTCTGCAGAGCTTAAATCTACTTATGAGGACCTTTCTTTTTTTGTTTTTTTATACTTTGAATACTTTGAAGTTGTAAAGAAAACTGTGGAGAACTGGAGGAATGTAGCCCCCTACCATTTCAACTCCATATATCCTCCTCAGCTGCCACAATTCAATTGAGCCATATTCAACATATATATATATCTATATGTATATATATCTATATATACATATGTATATATATATATGTCCAGATATATATACACATACATGCAGTATGTACAGCAGGATCTGCGTCAGTCAGGCCAAACAGAGGCTAAATGGGGTGGAAATCTAACTTGTGAAGATGAAAAAAACCTCACAGCTACTATTTACTATATTCTATACGCATCGTATTTGCATATTATGTTTGGAAACTAACATTGAGGTTCGGCAGATATGCCTCAGAAGTCAGTGTTGACTTAATTTGCTCTGTCATATTGACGCATTGTACACAGTGACACATTTAATACAATAGAAGTCAATCAAATTTGCTATCACTAACTGGTGTGTGTGCAAAAATGACTAAATCTAATTCTAAAGTATACGCAACTACAGAGACGGATTAGTGTTTTGGCAAATTAACATTTTTCAGATGATTGGTAAATATGGCTACAGCTGTCAGCTAGTTAGCTCCAAACACATTGATTTATTTAAGTAGTAGTAGTAGTAGTAGTTCTATAAGTAGTTGCAATAAGGTGGGTTTTGTTACCGTGGCAGGTCACACGTCTGCCCCCACTTATTGAATTACGAAATCAAGAGTTTAATTTGATCCGAAATGCCTCTGTACACACAAATGCAGTCAATATTTCACTATATTCTCAGCACTTCACCTCTGGGAACATAATATAATGTTACACACTATAAGATATAAGATGTTAGATGCCTTGTTTTCGATGGGTGTGAATTAACTACTGAGTGAGGGACCCAGCTTTGTAATATAACGCCATTCACGCACTGAAGCCTTTTTTAAAGTATTTAAAGTTCTGTATTTATAGATACAGTTCAGTGCAGAATCCTTTTTCTTTTTTTGTTTGTTTGTTTGTTTTGGAAATTGTAAATAGCAAAGGTTTCTTCTCCTGTGGTATTGAGACAAAAGTAAGGCACATGTTCATCTCTCAAAAAGCATTGTTCCGCAATGTGGCACCATGACAAACGTCTTGATGAGTGGATTTGCAGATGGTCTAGTGTCTAAAGATGATCACTGCAATGTTTGAAATGAAACCATCGTCCCCCTGCAGCGACAACAACGCATTAGAAACAGTCCGCGTTTGGTTTATTTGTCCCGAGAAGATGAATTCCAAGCATTTTGATATGAGGAGTCATGCCAAATAAAGACTGGTCAAAACATATACATAGAACTTTGCACGCTACATGGAAACCATAATAGCTATGCTGAGACTCGAAGCATAAATGCCTGCTTCCCACAGTTTCTGGTGTGTGTGCGTGTGCTCTCTCTCGCTCATACACATACACACACACACTCGTACACACACTACACTACACTACACTCACTCTACTATTGAATGGATTCAAAACAGGCATGACAGGAATACCAAATGCACACTGTTTGTTTATAGATTGTACATAGGACTAAACATTTCTCCGAGGAGCATGATGCAGCAGCCAGTTTAGATTTTTTTTTTCATCCATACTCTCAAATCCAAAACTCTGCACTGTTAAGTCGTCAGTGGATCATGTACAAAATTCTATTTTGTAGAAAAAAAAGATAAATTATTTTTTAAATATTATGAGCATGTGCTTAGTGTAAATAATGTCAAAGTCTAAATTGATTTTATATTTCCGTTTTTTTGTTGTTGTTTTTTTTTAACTCTGTTTTTTTCTTTTCGGGTGTTTGTTCCTTTTAGGGTGGAGGCTTCAAGAAGCAGTGAACATAAATTTCCTTTCATATCTCGATGTTTGCTGTCATCTAAGCACTAACAATTCCTAAAAAATTCAGAAATCACTGCCAGCCAGCTTTCTTTTATTCATTCACACAATCTTGAGACGTCTCTTTTTAAAATCACACTCATCAACGATATTTTATTT